>NC_084495.1:28151064-28451383 GCF_030035675.1 Rhineura floridana | reverse complement strand
AAGTGATCAATTGCATATCATCTTCTCTTGTCTTGCAGGCCTGATACTATTATTTTACCTCGTTTTGTACATTTTCCTGGCTGGCATGTTTGTATTTTGTATGTATATAATGTTGCTGACCCTGAGCCCCTACACACCGACGTACAGGGACAGAGTGGCTCCACCAGGTAAATATACCTGAGCTCATCTCAATCCAGCTTGATTTGCTTTTAATTAGAGAGGTTCACTCCGAGCAGATGCCTTTTAGGCTCATGGAATTTGTATCAATCCTACATATTATGATGGTGATGATAACACCATCTATATATCCCAGGGTATGATCTAAGGCCCGTGAGGTGAGCACCTTGCTAAAGCTAAGAGGTGTGCATCCGATCAGTGCTTGGATGGAAGCTGCTTTGGATTCTGTTATGGAAGAAAGGTGGGATATCAATACAAGAAATTAAATAAATACATATACCTGTTGCTTTACAAAGAATGAGAGAGACACAGGCAGCATCTAAAGCTACAATAACACCACACACGTAAAGCCTTCTTATACCACTTTAAACAGTCCTGGCTTCCCCCAAAGAATCCTGGGAAGGGTAGTTGGTGAAAGGTGCTGAGAGTTGTGAGGAGAGTCCTGTTCCCCTCACAGAGCTACAGTTCCCAGAGTTCCCTGGGAAAACGGACTGGCAGTTAAACCACTCTGAGAATGGCAGTGCTGTGGGGGAATACGGATCTTCTAACAACTCTCAGCAGCACACTACAGTTCCCAGAATGCTTTGGGGAAAACCATGCTGTTTAAAGTGGAATAATAGTGCTTCAAATATATGGTGTGAATGTGGCTTAGTTCACAACAGAGGGATTTTTCTTTTTTTCTCCCCCTTTCAGGGACCATCGGCCCACAGGAGAAAAAACAAAACACCAATCTCTGTCTTCAAAGGTGAAAGTGCAGATCAGGTCAGCTGTCAGCTAGTCTGATATGCACTTTCAAAGCTCTCCTCTAGTAGGAGGCTGCCTGATGCTGGACTCCCACCACTTTGAAGGTGTTGATCTGGCCGGCTGACAGCTGGCCTGATGTGTGCTTTCGGCTTTGCGAGGGAGGAGGGTTTGGAGAATGCAGACTGGGCCCAGCTCTCAGTGAGCCCAATCTGTGCTTTCAAAAGTAAAAGTCTCTGGCCAGATGATATGAAGCAATGGGTGGAATCAAGCTCCCAGGCCACGGTTAGCCAACGTGGTGCCCTCTGGATGTCGTTGGACTCCCAGCTCCTCATCAGCCCAGCCAGCATGGTCAATGGTCAGGATTGATGGGAACAGGAGTCCAAGAGCATCTGGAGGGCACCATGTTGGTTACCCTTGTCCCAGGCAATAGCTTCCCCTTCTCTGATTTTTTTTAAAAAATAGACCTTTGGCCTTCCAGATATTGCCCAACGATGACTTCCTTCATCCCTGATCATTGGGCATTCTTGCTGAGGCTGATGGGAGTTGCTTCAGCAACATCTGGAGGGCGAAAGGAGAGGAATCACCAGCACTACAGAAAACAGCATCACAGAGGGGGTCATCAAAGGGTAGAGGAAGCCCACAAGGGGGTTCTTGCTGACCCCCCAAAAAACCCCTGGATCCAGCCCCATTCTGGATCTTCATCTCAGTTTTCTGATTTTTCTGTTGCAGGACTTATGATTAGACCATACATTAGACACACTTTCAGCATTGCCTTCAACATCACAGAGCCCAGTTCCTGGATACCTTATGTCGACAACATGAATGAGTTGTTACAAGGTAGCTTTCTTTTCTTAGATCTTACTCCCCATTGAAATCTGCTTTGCACATTAAAAAAATCATCCACACGCCTCCTTCAACTCTCTATATCAGCCTTTCCCAACCAGTGTGCCTCCAGATGTTGTTGGACCACAACTCCCATCAGCCTCAGCCAGCATTGCCAATGGTCAGGAAAGATGGGAATTGTGGTCCAACAACATCTGGAGGCACACTGGTTGGGAAAGGCTGCTCTATATTATTAGCCAGTGTGAAGAAGTCAAACTAGGAGGAAGAGTCAAGCGCTCTAGTTAGAAAGTATATCACCGGAATGGAAATCCTGCATACTCACCATGCATTTCAAGCACATCCCCTCCCACCAAGAATCAACACCATTTTAAAGCCAACAGAATTGCAAGGAGCCATAATAAAACCCAAATCATTAGATGGGAGATACGGTTACAGATCTCCCGAATCATGTCTCCTTTGACCCAAAGAGAGGGATAAGATGGAATGATGTTGGGAAACACACCTTGTAGTTAAGTACTAGCCTAACCACTTGGTAACACGGAACGCCACGTAGGTGACTTTGGGGTGGGCTTTTTTACAAGGCTGGTTTAATTCTTGCTAATATCCTAACGATGCAATAACACAGGGATGAGAAACTTCAGGCTGGAGGAGCCAAATGCGGCCCTCCAAACCTCTGTGTTTGGCTCCTGGGATTCACCCCAGGGCACACCTCTCCCCAGCTCTATGCCATGCCTTTTGCCTGGCTGGAATGTGGCTTTGAACGGCAATAATGGCTCTTCCTTGCCTGGTTGGAGGATGGATACGGGTGTGTGGCAGTGGCTGTGTAGAAAGCCTCTAGCTTTTGTTGGGCTGGGATGTAGCCCATTGTACAATGGTCAGAGTCAACATTCATTGGTCTGTCCATATTTACCTCTGGCCCTGCCTGCCATTAGCATGTGGCCCCTCAAAGACTACCCATAAAGGAATGTGGCACTCAGACTGAAAAAACTTGTCCCCAAGCCCCCAGAAGTAACAGAAAACATTGTGGTGAAAGATGGGTGGAGTGATAACTGTTTCTGTATTCCCTTTAGCTTACAATGACAAAGTTCAAGAATCCAGCAATGTTCCATGCAACGCAGGCCAGTATTATATTCAAGAGGGTGAAGAAAGTGGCATAAAAAAAGCTTGCCAATTCAAGCGATCCACGTTAAAGGCTTGCTCCGGGATAGACGATAAAACATTTGGCTATTCTTCAGGACAACCTTGCATCTTGCTAAAGATGAACCGAGTATATCCCCTTGCCGACTTTTATTACCTTGTTTGCTGGGGCTTCCGTTTTATTGTTATAACAATGAATTAATTTAAATGAATGCTATGTTGTGTGATCTGGGTACAGAGCAGTGGCTAAAGTTGCAATCCTAAACCTCCCTGCTGTGGGACTTCTATTGAAATCCATGGGATTTACTTCCCTGTAAATGTATTCTAGAGGTAGGACATTAGGCTGTAATCAAAACTAGGGTGGGTGGGGGAAATCCCAGGGCTGTGCCCTTTCCAAACATGGTTCTATATCACAATCCATTGTAATTATTTTTTTAAAAAAGAAATTCCTGCTTGAGAATTTTGTCACACATTTTTCATAACAATTTTTTTAAAAACAGACATCAGTTGCTGAAAAAGTTGTTATACTGGTGCTGTTACTTTATTGAATGCACATTAGGATTCTCAGGCTGTAATCCAAAGATTGTGTGTTGTTTTAACAACTCAACAGCTAAAGTCGATAATTGGATTGGTTCACACATAACACACATTGTTAAACTATGGTTTATTATACCATGACTTAGTGTTATCTGCCTAGCAACAAGTATGGCTTGTTTTTTGCCAACACACCATAATTGGAAGCTGTGGTTTGTTGTTGGTTTACAAACCTTGGTTTGTTTTAACTATGGCTTGGTTTTATGATTGAGCCCAGCACCCTTCCTTAACCATGGTTTGACCACCCCACTTGATACTCACCACACTCCAAAGACATGAGGCAAGCACAACTGGAAAACAATCCAAACTCTGGAGAAACAAGCCATGCTTTGTTTGATTATCTGTCAGGCAATTTGTGGCTTGTTGAACAAACCATGGCTTAGTGTTATGTGCAAATCAGATCAATGTACAGGATTCTCCTGTCTTCCCCTGACCTAGAAAAATAGGACTTCTTCTGAATCATAGGATACCTCTCTGTTTTTAAACCACAGGCAATTAAACTACTCTCAATTTTCACAGATTATAGGTTACCGGCCTGGGTATGGGACTCCAGTGACTGTGAGCTGCAAAGTGCAGGTAAATTCCTTTCTGCTTGGTTACATTATGTACTGCAAGGCTGGCATCTGCACCAGATGTCATAGAATACTAGAGTTGGAAGGGTCCTATAAGGCCATCCAGTCCAACCCCCTGTGCAGTGCAGGAATATAACTTAAAGCATGGAATCTACAAGAGCTGCTAGAGCCCTAGCAGGGCCCATCCCTGATGCCTGCCCTGAGTGTCCCTCTAAAAAAAGAATTCTGGCCTGATACTCTGTGTAGCACTGAGTGGCTGGGTCTAGCCCCCAATGTAGCAATCCTCTGGGGCACTGTAGGGAATGTAATTGGTGGCCCCCAAACACAGCTGCTCAGGATGCTGTCAAAGAGGCCCACCAGGGCCCTGTCAAGCATGCAGCTGCCTGTGATGTATTAGGGGCCCCCCAATCCCTCTAAAACAAGTCCCTTGAAAATAAGAGTATGCAAACCTAAGGGCGAGCGGAGAGGAGCTCTCTTGGGGAGGCTGGTGAAGGGTGGCAGGCTGCACGTGATTCACATCACAAGTCTTGAGTATACTTGCTACAGCTGAATTCTTTCAGAGGACAGCACACTGCTAGGAGGTCTGTTGCCTACTATGTATGTCTTGTCAAATGCCCCTAT
The DNA here is from genome assembly GCF_030035675.1 of Rhineura floridana. Lineage (NCBI taxonomy): Eukaryota > Metazoa > Chordata > Lepidosauria > Squamata > Rhineuridae > Rhineura > Rhineura floridana. Next base: position 28,446,695 of record NC_084495.1, on the reverse strand, counting down.
TTGTTTAAATTGCAGAAAGGTGATGCAACAGCTCTCCACACAGTGGATTTCTATCCAACCTCAACATTTGATCCCATGTACTTCCCTTACTATGGAAAGCACACGCACGTAAGTAGAAATGCAGCTCTCGGGTGAATGTCCCTTTGATTCACCTGGCTTGAGCAGTTGGATGGGCAGCCGAGAATAAGAACAGACATTTTTAAACAGAACAGGAGCAAGTGGTTTAAAGTGGGCGGCAATAGCTGTGGGTAACTTTGGAGATGGGAAGAGAATGCCACTGTATTCTCCTCCTTTATTTTCCAATGAAAATATTTCAACATCAGTTTGCAATTTAAAAAGCATTTTAGTGCAAATTTCTCCTGGTTTACACATTTTTGCAAAACATTTTCCCTAATACAGTGCATGTTATTTTCACAAACAGATACATTTTAATGCACACTTTATGCACTTTTGGACATAGCATTGCTTTGCTGGGGATGAGCATTGCAAAATTCAGAGAAGTGCACATTTTGAAGGATGGCCAAGTTGAATTTTTGCATGTTGTTTCAGAAAGTGCGAATTTGGTAGGTGTGCCTTTATACGGGTACTGAATTGAATTTCTCCTCTATCCCAATCTGGAACTGCCTTTGAAAACTGTTTGGAAATTGCAGTTAGTTCAAGACACCGCTGCTAGGCTGTTGACTAGGACTGATGGTGGAAACTGGGATGGAAAGCTTTGTCAATTTTGGTTCTCTCAGTTTGTTTTTCCAGTCTTAAATTTGTTTTTCCACATTTCTGCAGCAATCTGCAAAATCCTCATGAAAATTCTCCAGCATTTTAGTGAGAATTTCTCCTAATTCATTGAGAGCAAATGTACACATTTTTGCAAGCAATTTATCCTAATATAATGCATTTTTGTAATTTCTACCAATATATTCATTTTGTGAGAGAGCCAGTGTGGTGTAGTGGTTAAGGTGCTGGACTACGACCTGGGAGACCAGGGTTCGAATCCCCACACATCCATGAAACTCACTGGGTGACCTTGGGCCAGTCACTGCCTCTCAGCCTCAGAGGAAGGCAATGGTAATCCACCTCTGAATACTGCTTACCATGAAAACCCTATTCATAGGGTCACCATAAGTCGGGACCGACTTGAAGGCAGTCTATTCATTATGTGCCAATGGCACTAGTGGCTCCATGTCAGCGAGACAGTAGAATCCTCTCTGAGTCTTAGTCCAAACTTTCAAGGAGCTGTCCCAGGTGCTGACGCTTATTCCACCAACAGGCTCAGCACCTTGAAAGTTCAGACTAAATTCTGGAGTGTATTCCACTGCCCCACTGACATGCAGCCACCAGCCACCACTGTTTTGTGCGCACTTGCCCCTAATATTTACATTTTTGTAAACATTGTTTGGTTGGAGAATTGCATTGCTAAATTCAGATAAGTGTGAATTTCGAAGGATGGCTGTGTTTTGATTCTCATATTGTTTCAGAAAGTGCGGCTTTGATAAATTCAGCTTTAAATGCAAACTGAATCAAATTTCTCATCCATCCCTAGTAGAAGCAGATCTTGATGGTATTGAAAGAACTTTGCTGATTTCTGGTCTGCTGCTGAGCACAATTCCTGGTGCTAACTTTCACAACTCTGTATCGCAGAGATGGGGAAACTGTTGGCCTTCAGATGCTGTTAAACTTGTTCCCATCAGCCCCAGCCAGCATGGCCAATGATCAGGGATGATGAATTGTAGTCCAGCAATATTTGGAGGGTTGCAGGTTGTCCACCCTTGCCCTATAGCTTAAGACCCAAGTAGCTTAACACAGCAGTGGGCAGAGTGAAGACTGGGATTTACTGGTAGGTCTCTAGAAAATTTGAAGTTGTTTAGGAAGGATTTATTACACCCAAGTGTTTAACAAGGAAAATAGCAAAATGATTCCCCAGCCCCAAATTATATTGTGGAAACGAAGAAAGTTGGCGGGCTGGTGATGGTAATCAGGAGTGGATTTTTTGTTTTGCTGTGTGTGTGTGTGTGTGTGTGTGTGTGTGTAAGGACAGTTTTGATACTCAGCTATGTCCTTGATTCAGATTGTTTTCTTCTAAGCAGTGGCAGCTGCTGGCTGCCTATCAGAGGGGCATTGGTTTTAGTCCAAACAACCAAGGAGCAGTTCAAGGTGTGGAACCTATAATGGAAATAGGCTTTAGCACCTCGGACAGTTCCTTGAAAGTTTGGAATAAAACCCTGAGCAGATTCCACCGCCCCACTGACATGGAACCACCAGCCACCACTGCTTCTAAGTGAATGTCTTTTGCACATGACACGCTTGATGAATCACTGGGTTCTAGTAAAAAAGACAAAGTTGATCCTGCAAATCTGACGTCTGCCCACTCCTGCTTTCAGGAATGCCTGCTTGTGTGCCAACCTACCTAGGTGTGGAGGTCATTTTTGGAGGTTCTCCTCTGCTTGACCCCACTGTCCAAGTAAGGCAGCTGGTGACCAGAGACAGCTTTCTCTGTGCAGACCCTTCATCAGTAGAATCTCCTCTGTAGGCAGGCAAGCCCGGTGCCAACCACATTATCCAGTGCCAGGCAAAGACCTTAAAAAAAAATCTCCCAGGCTTCGAAATGTATTTTTATTCTCTCTTTCAACATGTTGTAATTAATTATTTAGCTTTTACTTATATTCTTTTTGTAAATATCTTGGAAAGTCTGCTGAAAGGTGGCATATAAATCATTCAAGCAAGCAAACATGGGTGGGACTGTAGTTTGTTAAGACTGATGAGCATTATTAGAACACCCCATTCTCCTTTCCAGAGCTATGGTTCCCAGAGTTCCCTGGGGAACAAGAACTGACTGTTAAACCACTCTGGGAATAGGGGTCTCCTAACAGCTCTCAGCACCCTTAACAAACGACAATTCCCAGAATTGTTTGGGGGAATCCATGACTGCTTAAAGTGGTATAGTAGTGATTTAAATGATAGTGTGGATGTGGCCATGCTTACAGTACACAGTGTCCTCTACCACATCCGAGAGAAGCAGGCTAGCTTAGGGGGCGCAGGGCTGGCCACATGACACCCCCAGCTTTGTTCTCCAGCACCTCACTGCTGCTTGCTATCCTCCAGCATGTGTTGCTTAAGCCAGATGCATCACTCTGCCTAATGGTAGGGCCTCCCCTGCCAGCTTTTACAGCAAGGGTAGGGAACCTTTGGTCCTTCCGTCGCTGAACTACAAGCACGTCCAATGGGCAGGAGCGATGATAGCTGTAGTTCAGCAACACTGGGAGGACTCAAGGTTCCCCACACTTGACATGCAGAGTGCTTAAGCTGACTTGCACCCCGTTTTAGAGTTTAGCCCGTTCAGGGCGCTAGTTTGAACCGGCACTGTATGTTCTTATTACTCTTACCTGCTTCTATATATATTTCCAGGTCAACTATACCCAACCGCTGGTGGCTGTACATTTTTTGAATGTGATAAAGAACCAAGCCATACCCATTCAGTGCCAACTGAACGGCAAGGGCATCATCAATGACTACAACAATGACCGGTTTCTGGGGCGAATTGTTTTCATGCTGAACATAGGAGAATAGTCCAGAGAAACATTTGCTATCACTCCTCCTAGGGCACGCAAATCTTTTTCACCATGGGAGGGAGAAAAGGGCCATTCACATCACACACCAGGAAAATTTAAACCTGTTTTGGGGTACTATGTTGGTCAAACAAAAAGAAAGGAAGGTAGCTCAGATAGAAATATAGACATATGTGACTGCATCAGCAAAACGTAAAATGTTTTAAAATGTTCATCCTACAAGCTAACCACCACACAAGTCATGTAAGGTAACTTTCTTCTTCTTTTTTAAGTGTAAACACACAAGGTATTTCTATTAGATTTTTCACTGGCGCATCAACAAGAATGGCATTTGGTAGCAAGCTGGCAGTTTCGGCCACTGAATCCAAGGTCAGGAGGAACCATTTATATTTTTTCTCCACCCACCCCCGGCAGATGGGAACCAGCTGCTCATCAACAAACAGCCCAACGTAATGTGTTGTGTATACACTTGGGAAAAGGATGGCGATGCCATAAAAGCTAGGAAATCTCTCTGCAATGTTATTGTCTTTGAGATTATTTTAAAAGCACCTGACCCAAGACTCGCTGCTCTAAAAAATGTTCCACGCCCACACCTTGTCAGGGCAGGCAGTTCACAGAGACACCACTTCAGAAGTTATGAAGCCCTTGCTAGCCATAAACATCGACATCAATGACATTAACAAGGCCATTGGTTTATCTGTTGAGACCCACCGGCTTTGATCTCGAAGAGTGCAAATATGACATGCTGGTTCCCTATTGCTTTCCAAGCTCCATTTCAAAGTGGTGGCAATGACCTCTAAACAGACCTGGCCCCACCAGTTCCAAGAGATCATTTCCACCTCCAATGTTTCCCTAAAGAGGGAGTGTTCTCTTTTCGGTTACCACCTATGTACACGGTGTGCACAGGGATGTATACATAGAGAGGCATTCTCTCCGTCTGCCCCCACCCTGGTGGCCGTTTTGTAGCCCATGCCAGGATACCTTCTGGAAATGTTGCAATTTTTATTCACGTTGGCAGTGGGCAGCCAGGGCGAGGGCAAGACAGAAGTTTAATCAGTGTAACTGGGAGTTTTGTTATGAATGTATTTTCACTTGACCCCATGCTCTTTGGACAGGGTGGATGATAAATCAAAATGAATTAGTAAAAAATCTTCACAATGTGCACTGAATCTCATTCCTTTCTCTTTCTTGGTGCAGCTTCTCAGGCTGGGAGGCTTGGGGGAAAAGGGCTTGTTGCGGTCAGTGTTGAGGGTTGGTGCCTGACGGAGTAATACGTAACGTTCCTGCGTCCAAGGAGGGTACAGTCTAAAACTGTGAAAAAGGGCATACCAATGGGATAAACCAAGTTGGCAGAGAAGTTGTGCTTACATGCTGCCCTGGACTCCTACTGGGAGGAAGGTCGGGATATAAATTTAATAAATAATAATAATAATTTGAAGGGGACTGTCCACAGTAGGCGCACCAGATAGCATTTTTCTCCACTTCCCATTGGCTTGAGCCACTAAAACCAATGGGCAAGATGTTGGGAGTTGTAGTCCAACACTACCTGGTTGGCCACGGATTCCTCAGCCTCCGCATAGGTAAAACCTGCAGAAATAACCATCTGTGATGGGATCTCTTTAGCCATGCAACAGACTCTATAGGCATACACATTTGATGACGACCCCCATGTTTGATGGGTTTTTCACCATAAAGACACAAACCTTCACAGGCTTACTAATGAGTAGCTCCCGTTGACCTCGAGACTTACCTGCTCAGTGCCGTCTGCTTGAGAGCAAGAGGTGCTGCGATCTTGCATTCATCTTCTACCTGTATTAGGTATGCTGGTAGCAGCAAATATCTTGAACCTACCCAAACCCAAGCTCCTACACTGTAAGTGATAGTGGGGGGGGGAATCCCACCTGTCCAGTGAGATGGACTCCCGCCCCATTTGAACATACACTTCTTCCATGCGAGATTAAAACTCTATGCCGTTTCAGAAGCATTTTGACTTATGGGGTGAAAGGAGGGTGGACAGTGCTTTTGGGTCCTGGCTAAAGTGCTTAATCACAGCTGGGGAACTTGCAGTCCTCTAGACCTCACGACTTCAACTTCTTTCCTATTAGCCACTTGTTGGGAGTCCAACAGCATCTGGATGGCCAAAGTTTCCCTGCCCATGTACTCAATGGCCACAGAAATGAGAGTTACAATTGACCTTTAACTAGAGCTGCAATCCCCCCAGATGTTTTAAACCTTTATGGGGAAGGGCCGTAGCTCAGTGGCAGAGTATCTACCTTGCATGCAGGAGGTCCCAGGTTCAATCCCTGCAATCTCCAGGATGGGCTACTGACCCCAGGCCTAAAATCCTGGAATGCTGCTGCCAGTCAGTGTAGACAATACTGAGCAAGATGGGCCAATGGTCTGGCTTGGTATAGAGGAGGTTTCCTATAACCCTGCAAGGCTCACTCCTGCCCCCTGGAGGTCCCCCCACTTCCCTGAAGCCATGTTATTTGCTCCAATACCATCACAATAGTTAAGAGTCAAGACACATTTAGCCGTTTCAAAGGCAGCCAGACCGTTTTTCCCTGGCTGGGGTTTACAATGTGTTTAACACGCGTTTGCTCACGGCTGAACACATCTCCTTTTCCCGCTGCTGATATCCCTCCCTCCCTCCCTCCCTCCCTATAGCCGAAGCTCTCTGGGTGGTTTACAGTAACTCAAGACCTTTTGGGACCGCCCACAGCAAAGCGTGGGGCCCATCACTGTCTCTGCTCAACCTACAGCAAAAGCGTTTTAATGGGACACACCTCGGAGTGGCAACGATTCACCAACCAGCTTTGAATTCTGTACGAAGCCAATTTCATGCACTGGAGCTGCATTTCCCCACGTTTTCAAGTAAAAAAGGGAGCAGAGTTTGACTAGCGTCATGTGTCTCCAGCTTCAGAAAACAGGACTGGACACGCACTGAAGCCAGCACAACCGCACGTGCATCTCTGCCATAGGAGATGCAAACTGGAAGGAACGGCAAGAGGAGGCTTCTTCCTTCTGAAAACAATCCAGCTTCTCAAGGGTGGCTCGAGTCCCCCCCCCCTCCCCCAAAGAAGCCTGAAGCAAACTGCAGCCTCGGTCAGCGATGACTTCCCCCGCTGGTATGCAGAAATACATCTACCCTCATTCCGTTTTTTTTTTTTTTACTGTAAGAAAACCATGAGCTCAAATGTCTGTTAAGTGTCAGCGGGGGGGGGGGGGGAACAAAACCAAGAAAGAAAGGAAGGAAAAAAGAGCAGCAGAGGCAGCACAGAAACGGGTTATACAGATTTGTAGCCGCTGTGACTTTTCCGTCTTCCGATCATATAAAAGATAAAGATGACGACAGCGACGAGGCCAAGCAGAACACCCACCACGATGGGGATGACAAAGAGGAGGTCAGAACTGTTGCATTCTTCAGCTGCAGGAAGACAGGTTAAGAAGAGGGAGGAGGAGAGCAAGGGAGACAGCAAGTTAGTGAAGAGAGCAAGCACCCCAGGGCAAAGACCGCATTGGAGGCCGCACCTGCGCGATGCACTTAGAACAGTATCACAGTAGGGCAGTGGCAAATTCAGAAGTGCAGGGTCCCTTCATGATAGTCACAGCCACGCCCCCTCCCCTCTTTTTTTGTGGCAGGATTGAGAATGAGGTACTTATTAATTCTTCTCCAAGAACAGACATCCCTAGGAGCTAATCAGCATGAACAAGGAGAGTGTAAGCTACTGAGAAGAGTCTTCTCAGTGGCTGATCACCTCCTTTCACTCCGATTGGCTCCAATCAGCATGAAAGGACAAGGAAGCATGTTAGAAGACTCTCCTTGGTGCCTAAGACACTCCCCTTTCATGCTGATTGGCTTGTAGGATGCTGGAGACATAGGGACCCTGCTCCCAAAGAAGTAATCATCTTGGCTACGAGGCCGCAATTCTAACCTCATTTACCTGGGAGTAAACCCTATTGTTCTGAGTAGACCTATTTGGGATTGCACTGTTAATTATTACACCTGGGAATTAGGATTAAGTTTTAGACTGTATCCTCCTGGGAGGCAGGAGCCTATCTACATATTACTCTGCCAGGCACCAAGCACATTGATGACACTTTAAAAATAGTAATACAAAAATGCAATCCATGTTACATTGTTCTAGAGCTTTATGTACAAATCTGGCATGTGGCTGTTGTTTTTTAAACAGAGGGCATTCACAAACCTTGCAAGGGTAAACAAAAGATCATGTGGTGGTTTCTCAGCTCTCATCAATGGGGCGCCATTAATCTCAGAGCTCCAACAATTGCCCCCATTTTGCTATCCTCTGCGGGCAGCTGTTCAGGAAGAGGCAGAGGGAATAATCTGCCAGCCTAGTTTATGTTAAAACAGTCTTGCAAATAGCTACTCGCCCATGATGAGTCATAGTTTCCTCCTGGTGACAAGGCAGCAAAGTTCAATGGAAAGTCTTTTCAGGTAATTAATGTAGCAGATATAATTAACACAGGAAGATAGCAAGTCAGTTCGGGGCTAGCGACCTTTGCAGGCTTTATTTGCAAGGCTAAACTGTTTTTTAAATATGACATTTTTGTAATTTGTCCAATTCTCAAAACTCCAGCATTAGCCAGGGCTAGAAAAATATTAGTACCTAGAAAGTCTGGGGCTACTGCCCTGAAATTGAGAACTGTTCTCTTGCCCTAGCCAGATACTCTTCTCCTATTGCTACACAAACAAGACAGGGAAAATATGGAAACTTAAATTTCATATGTGTGTAAAACTGCCAGACTCTTGTCTATCATGCTGACAGCAGCTCCAAGGCCAGGAAAAAAAAAAAGCAAGACAGGCTCACTTCTCCATTTGCAAATTTGATGGGAAGGCTAAACTATTATTACTTTAGTTGGGTTTTTTTCTTTTACAGAAAATAACCCAAAGCAACTTACAGAGTGAAATAAACATTAAAGCCAAGTACAAAAACCTAAAAAGCACATTTACAATATAATTAAAAAGGGCTGATCTAACCCACCCCACCCCACCCCACTAAAAATATGAGCACGAGGATCCTACAAGTATATCAAACACCCTCCAGATTAACCTTCATCATGACTGTTTAAAAAAAGAAGTCAGACTTGCTAGACTTGGAGGTATATTTAGACACCCAATGAGATTTCCAGTGGAAGGATTGGGTCACTTTGTACCCAGAGGGAATCACCCAAGTCTGCTTGACACTACCAAAGCACATTGAGCCTAAAAACACTTAGTGGGAGAAGACAGAATTTTTCTGAGCCAGATACGTTGGCTCCTTGTCCATGCCTATTGAGTAAACTGGGATATTTTTGGGACCCCAGTGGGTTTTTTTTCTTCCACAAGAATAGTAAATGGTAACTGGCAGACAGTTTGCACCAATGCCCTACAAGGACAAGGTCTATTTATGTGTAAATTATGCAATGAAACGTGCACCTTGGGGGTCCAAATGGATTCTAGAAGTCAGCATGAAGGTTAAGGGCCCAAAGCTCGGTGCCTATAAACAGATAGTGATGAGCCCAGGTGTGTCTCCCTGGGGAGAGCATTCCACAAGCAGGGAGCTAGCACTGAAAAGGCCCTCTCCTGTTTTACTAATTATTAATTATCTCCTATAATCATCTCAAGACAATGCACAACAGAATGTATGATCATATGTCCTCATCCTCCGCACCTCCCTCAGAGGGGACACACAAAGAAGGGCCTCAGATGAGCCACGCAGAGTCCAGGTTGCTTCATACGAGAAGAGGTTGCCCTCGAGGCATTGAGGTCCTGAGTCACACAAAGCTTTCTGCACTTTGAATCTAACCTGGAAATTAACCGGTAGTCACTGCAGTTGTGCCAGAATTGGTTTTATATGCTCAGACCGTCTTACCCCGGTCAGCAATTTGTCCAGCTGTAGTTTCCGAACAGTCTTCAAAGGCAGCCCCCTGTATAATGCATTGCAGGAGGCTATGGGAGTGCAGACAACAGAATGTCAACAACTCAAACAGGAGAAGCCTCTATGAGCTGAGTCACATAATCACAAGGCATCACCCAGCATCCAAGCTGGTAATAAGGCAAGTCAGTTTATTATCAACATTTTCAACTTCTAGAATATTACAACATCCTCATAAACTTTTTTCTTGTTACAGAAAGTCATACAAAAGTTAGGGATCCAAACATTTTTTCTTCTAATGTACTGTACTGAAACATTGTCTGGTGTGATGGCCCAAAGACCCATTTAACTTGCACCAGGAACAAACAACTTGTGGTCCTCCAGATGTTGTTATACTCCAACCCCCATCAGCCCGAGCCAGCATGGACAACGGTCAGGGATGATGGGAGCCATAGTTCAGCATCACCTGGAGGGGCATAGGCTCCTCATCTCTGCTTTACAGAATTGAGGGTCTCATTCAGTAACAGTATTAGAAAATGATATTTTCATTTTTATTTGAACGCACACACATTCTGCCCTTCTCGCCCCAGAAGGGATCTCAAGGCTGCTATTTTAGTAAACTGTACACAAGGTGCAAAGTCAACTTTATCAAAATACATGTCAATATATTACATATGCAACAACTGTAGACATACATTGTTATACCACAAAATACTGGTGGCTGTTCACAAACATTAGATCAAAGCTACAACCCCTTAATGCCAGCTGGTACAGTGAGAGTTAGGGCCACTTTGGATATTTGTACTATTTTTTTTTTTTAAAAGGCTGAAGTTGAAACTCTGAGTGCTCAACAGGGCAGGAGGAAAGTGCTCCCGACTCCACATTTAAATGACGTCTCCTCCCCCCAACCAATAATACACAGTGTTCACTTCACAAGATCAGGGGGTAAATGATTTTGGGTCCTTTTAATACACAGTACTCAAGAAGCCCCCAAATGAGTCCACAACATTTCACCTATCAGATTCACATCTGGAGTTTCAAACACAATCAAGACCTGCTTGCTTATTTGTGTTTTAAGCTGGTATAGATTTAACTCTGGTTCCCTGCAAACTGTGGTTTGCAGTTCAGAAGCTAGCCATGGGAATAAGTGGACTTTCTGCCTTCTTTCTGTAGATATATTTCCCCCCTCCCTTTCCTAGTTTCAAGTTACAGATGCATCAGCACAAACCAGGTTGTCTTGTCACAGTGGTTCCCATCCTTTTTTGCCAGCGTAAGGTAAATCAAAACCATAGTTAACATTGTGAAGAAAACCGTGGGAGCTAGAAGCATGTGCTTGCAAACTGACAGCCAGCCTTATAAACTATGGTTTGTAGAAGCCGGCATTCATTCTCCATCAGGTCTTAGAGAACAGGACATCTGAGGTGGCTTGTACCATCACGGTATTTTGGCACTGTCAACGACCGCTTTTTGGGGAAAGTTCATGTGGCTTAAAGCTAAGCACAATTCAAAGCAAGCCACTTTGTGCTTATTCTAATGAGCAGCCAATTCAACATGCAGTGACCTTGTCTCTTGGAACCATCACAAGTAGTTCTTTAAACAATTTCTTTTTAAAAAAATGTGTGAGACAACAGACAACTCTTCTGATGCAAATCACTCTTCAGGGGGTTGAAAGTGGAAGGCGCTCAGCCCAATCTGCACCCCGCTTTTAGAGCTGCTCATAGCCAGCATTACGACGAGCTTGGCGGCCAACAAATAAAGCCATAAGAACCAGAGCAACTAATCCTGCCAGAGCTGCTCCCACCATAATGGGCACAAAGAAGTTGTCCACATCTTGGCTGCAATCTTCAGCTGGATGGAGAAAGGGTAACAGGAATGTTAAGCAGGTGAGCTACCCTGTTTGGATGATAAAATAATATTGCATCCTTCCAATGTGTGGCCCATATACCTAGGGGCCTTCCGTGCAGCCGTGTGGGTACCCAAGCCGCCCTCCCCGTTGCCACTCCTCCAATTGCGTTATCACCAGCCTGCCCAATAGTCTTTTGGTGGGCTGGAGGAAGGGGCACACAACTGTGATGGGGCAAAGGAAGAGACTGCGATGGGGAGGAAGGATGGTGTGCTGGGATAGAATTCAACTTGTTAACACTATAAAAACACCATGCAAGAAATCTCTCCATGAATCATGATTAAGCTTCTTACTTTAGCTTCTAGTTAGCTTTGCTGCTAATCCTCTCCACTCCTTTCAAGTGCCTCCCTCCGTCCCCGCTCACATCCAGTCCAACCTGTTCACCTTCTGGGCTGGGGATGCCAGATTCTATGAATGAGAGCAGCTCCCACCCTTCTTCACAGGCACACTGCAGACGACCTGAATGAAACTCATGGACCACCGTTTGGAAGCCCCGGCCATGGGGCATTCCAGCAGTACTAGTACATTCCCTTTCCTTCAGCACCTCCATTTACTAGCCCGCAGCGGCTGAGCTCTGACTCCTACTGGTGCATTGGCAAATTGCTCCAAATAAATTATCTGCTGACAGGGCAACAGACTGTCACCTATCACTTAAGACTTCCCTTTAGTCCACTGCATTTGTAAGACATTAAGGGGAACATGTCCAGCACAGTCTGTTACGTGGCAGAACAGAACAAGCTGTCGTAAACCGAGTCAGACCCTTGGTCTATCTAGCTCAGTACTGTCTGCATTGATTGGGAGTGGCTGCCCAGGGTTCCAAACAGGGGACATTCCTATCTCTAAGCAGAGATGCCAGGGGCTGAACCCGAGACCTTTTGCATGCAAAGCATGTGCTTGGCCACTGAACTATGCTCTTCCACCAAAGTATAGAACACAGCCTGGCCTAGAGATAGGCCCCCTATTTGTTGTAAGTTGGGGGGGGGAGAAAATCAATTCTGTTCATATTTAAAGGCAAACTTACCAAATTTATGTTTTCCAAAACAATATGCAAATCAACACTCAGCTATCCTTCGAAATTTGCATTTATCTGAATTCTGCAATGCAGTTTTCCAGCCAAGTCCCATGTACAAAAATGTATATGGTACAGTGTACATATGAATGTATATACTCGTGAAAACGATGTACAAAAATGCAGGCAGATTCGCCCAGCCCTACTCTCAAGTGACGCATTTCACTGTTACAAAACATTGGAAAGAGGGTAGGCATACTGCTAGGCAAAACGCAATAACCTGGACTTAGCAGCTTCTATCCTGCCCTATATTAAACAACTTGTTTTATAGTACAGGAGCTGACCAGCTCCCCTTTTTGGAGCAGGGAGAGTGCATAGCTTACATATTTAAGAAAAACCAAGTTCCACGGCTAGTATTTTTAAACCTGTACAAGCAATAATGAAGGACTGCAAAAGCCACCTGCGAAGTGCCTTGCTGGATTAGATCAAGGTCTAGCTAGCCATAATTTACAATCATTCCAGCTCTGTTGGTCCCTAGGCTACCTTTCAGCCACCTCTGCTTTAGGGCCAAAGTAGATTTGATGCCAACCGTGGGGCTTGCAATCATATCAGTTAAAAATATTAAGGAAGGATTTGCCAGGACCATGGAACATGGGAGGTTTAACCTTTTCCTCCCTTACAATGGTTCCAACACCCCCATCCTGTTATTTGTAACAGATATATTAGCTCTGGTAGGGAATCCTGCATTGGTGCCAATAGAGTTTTCTCTGCCAGGACCAAGAACAACTTTTGAGAGTTTTAAAGTTTGTCAGGACTGTAGCAGGGAGGAAAAGGGTTAAACTCCCCGCCCCATGTTCTGTGATACCGATATCCTTGCCCCCATCCTTAAGGCCAGCTCTTGCTATTTTTAATTGCAAGTGATGAGTTTATCATGTCTGGTTTAGCTCTTAGAGCAGTAGTTTTCAAACTGCGTTCCAGGAAACTGGAGAGAGGAGTGACCAACACAGGAACCAGCCAGGGGACGAAACGTTCCTGAGTTACCCTTTGCCCACCTCTAAAGATCATTCCCTGCCCTGCCATCCAGAAATACAGGTTGTATTATAGGGTGCACCCAAAGAGTGTACTAATCTGTGTGCATGCTACAAGCTGCCCCCCTGACACTACAACAAGTAGGTTTTCTGTGACAGATGCATAATAGTTCATTCAGCACTAAGTCAGTGCAAAGAAGGTTCCCTGGAAAGCGAATGTTTGAAAACCACTGCTTTGGAGTAATGCAGCATCTACTGTCCAAGGGCATAAATAGCGGCAGAAGAGTCTCCACGGAAAAGCTTTTCAATGAAGCAGAGTGACCAAGCTTCCTTAGGAATAGAAAAGTCTTTATTCAGGCATTTTGTGCACAGACAATCACACCCTTACATAGAAATACAATGATAGAAAAAGATAGCACGGCTTCCACAGGTTAAAGCAGACATTAAAGTTCAAGTGTTTCAACACAAGCCAGTTACTCTGAAGCTAAACAGATTTTAAATTGAAAAGATCATGTGCTTCTCAGAAACCTTTCCATACCTTCAAAATGAAGGTGTACACTTTGCCTTGGTCTTCAAAGAACACATTTTGCCATCATTTTTGAGCAGCTATAGCTGGCCTAAATATCTACCATGGCTCATGCGCAAAGACAGTTGCTGTGACAATTGCAGTTAAGCCAACACATGTTAACACAAACACACATGCATGATCATCAAATCAACAGGCCAAGGAAAAGAGAGCCTACAAGGGTGATTTAACAAGCCAATTTAGGTTTTGAGCAGGAAACACAAGTAAATGCAATAGCAAGCTCCATGCTGCAATTTAAGAATAAGGAAAACAAAATAAGCTACAAAGGCACAGTGAATTAATCCTTGTTGAAGTGGAAGTCTAACCTAGGCTAGAGGATTCAAGCCTTAGAAGAAATGGTTCACTTTTGTAAGCTATTCCACACATTTGGAGCGCCAGCCATTGCAGGGTTGCATACTGCAGAGCATACTTCCGTGCTCTTTCATGCAAGTGGATCCCTTACTGGAATACAATGGAAACTGAGCAGTAGTACTTGTACTGTACAGTTCTTTGCAGTCAACATGTACAGCAGGGAATTTATCCTTGGTCACGTTTTCTGTCCTTGCTACCTGAAGCATATTGCTATGTGCATCTCACCTCAAGCGTATGGTGAACCAACAATCCTATTTTTAAAATGCGTGGCTGTATATCCAAGTATGGAAGTCAATTGTTCGCCAACAGACATTCTTTAAACCCATTTTTCATTTTAACACACGAATCAGGATAAACAGATTTTAACAGCTTCAAACCAAATCAATGGCTGTAACAGAACCAAAAGCCTTTAATAGCAAGCCCAGCCGTTTGGTGTACAAGTTAAGGGCACTTGAACAGTGAGTGGGGTTTTTTTTGCGAGAGAAATCAAGATGAACAGTTCCTGCGGAAGGCAAGATGGCAAAACTACACTCCCAGATGAGGATGGTTTTCCATCTGATCAGGCAGAATCAGACAGTATTTAGGATTCACAGCTATCAGAAGCTACTGTTGCAATGGTACCAGTCAATAAAAGCTTTAACACCCTTGCTTATGTATTATTTGGGCTTGCTAGGCCTGAGATGGCTATGAAGAGATGTCTATTGTTGAATGCTATGAGCTGGAAGATTGCTGGTTAAGCCCTGTGCGGCTCCCCTGGCAGATGTTCTAGGATTCCAGGCTACAGTTGCTAAGGCAGCCAGGTTACACTTCCAGGGTAGGATGTACAAGGCAGCAAGTACAGACCCCAGATTTCCCATATTGCTCTGTCAAAGTAAGTGTCATTCCCTTTTGGACTATTGTCTGTCTACAGGTACATTTCCAACACAAAGT
Source organism: Rhineura floridana (assembly GCF_030035675.1). Lineage (NCBI taxonomy): Eukaryota > Metazoa > Chordata > Lepidosauria > Squamata > Rhineuridae > Rhineura > Rhineura floridana. The sequence continues at coordinate 28,431,449 of NC_084495.1, read as the reverse complement.
CCACATACAAAAACATATTTGCAAGGTAAACTTTTCGCAGCTTGCGTTTGCCACGCCCATTGGTCAGTCCCAATACATTTTATGATGTATTTGTGCAGAAGAGGAACATTCTTGGTCATGTTTTTATTTTGGGGTCATCTCCACGGTTTTAAGGAGGAGAGAAATCGTGGATTTTTTTGCTGCCTGGTTTCCATTCGGGAGCTTCCCTTTTTTAAAAACCACAACCAAAGCCGAAAACAAGTCGCAACAAAACTTTACAAGGTTTGATATCCAGCATGGCTTTTTCTTCTGCCAATTACATAAGCAATCACTATAATTACAATCAAGCCTGCCAGAGCAGCACCAACTACAACTGGGATTAGAATGGTGTCATCGTCCAGCAAGCACTCTTGCGCTGTAAAGGTAGTGACAAAAGAAAAATATATATGATGTTTGCCATGAGCAACGCTACAGGCTTTATGCAAGCATTACAGCCCTAAATGCCAGAATCTGGTCTTTGATTTGACAAATAGCTGACATTTCACAACTCCCTGTAGATGAGAAAAATGGCTGATCTATTACACAACTAAAATAATTAAAAGCTTCGGATATATGCCTGCAGTTCCTAACCTTACAAGAAAATAAACCAAACATTTGTCATAAGAACAAAAGAGCCTGCTGGATTAGGCCAATGGTCCATCTAATCCAACGTCCTCACAGTGGCCAACAAGATGCCTATAGGAAGCCCACAAGCAGGATCCGAGCGCTATAGCACACTCCATTCCTGTGGTTTCCAGCAACTGGTATTTGGAAGCATACTGCCTCCAACTGGGGAGGTAAAACATAGCCATCAAGTTTAGTGACAGCCTTACCCTCCATGGATTTGTCTAATCTCTCTTTTAAAGTAATCTATTGCCATGTTAGATGATTGATGCAAGTGCCAAAAGTTTAAATGGGGTGGCGAACCTTTTGCAGCCCGAAGGTCACATGCCATGGTGGGTGGAGCTAGAACCAAAAGCGGGTGGAACAATATAATACTTACCTTTGTAACCCAGATCACGTTCCAGCTATGCAGAGGTTTCTGCACCCCCACCTTCCTCCTCCAGCCAGGCAAGCAAGTGGCATTATCCCGGTTCAAGGATGCATTCCAGTCAGGCAAAAGCACTCAAAGAGGGGGTAGCCTTGGGAAAGTTCTGGGGGGCCACATTTGCCCCCAGGGCAAAAGGTTCCCCACCCGTAGTTTAGATCAAGGGTCCACATCAGATATGAGGACACCGGTTCATCTACTTAAACTAAAACCTTCTGGCTACAGCATGAATTTTGAGGGGTACAGAAAATGAACCGAGTTTGCAGTTAATTCTTGGAGACCTCACTGGTAGCATGTCAAGAAGATCTTAGGCAAGTCCAACACTGCGGCTCAAAAAGCTTTCATTCCGTAACTAGCTTGCAGAAAGCTTTGAGTTCAGTAATCAGTATGTCAGCTTCAAAAATAAACAGAGCAGAAGCCTCTTTTGGAGTCACCTGCTAGCATTTACAGCAGAACATGAAGCTATTGAAGGAGCTTTGTTCTTCATAATCCATTTTCCCCCCTTCAGGAAGGTTGTTTTTCAAAACGCATTCAGCCTATCCTTAAACCACACTAACAGTATGCAAACATGAGCCCAGCTTACATTAACCCTGGAAAGTACCTGCTGAAATAAAAGGGGGATGCCATTTAATTGCAAGGCTCAGTTTTGCCAGGAATGCCCACAACAGGAACGCTGCAAATGGAAGAGGGCCTTACCCTGCTCTCATAGATCCCAGGTACAACAGCAGCAACTCAGGCTGCAATCCAATACATGTCTACTCGGAAACAAGCTCCATTATCTTCAATGGGACTTAATCCCAGGTAAAGGTGTATTGGATTGCAGCCTTAGTCAAGATTCACTGGCACAGACTACTTGCTCCTATTCCTGGTACTTAGGACAGCTTCTGCAACTCCAGTAATTTTTAGCTCAGTTAAAAGTTCACCCACTGTACAGCATCCAATTAGCACCAGAGATCCAAATGAGATATTGATATTCTTCATTGTTTTAATGTTTTCTACATTTAATTGTATTACCTATATTTTAAGTCACTTTGTGAGTTTAGCATAAAGCGATATACACATTTAATAAAATCCAAATCAAACTTTGCCCTCTTGTTGGGCTTACCAAATCAGTTTTGATCGGGCAAAACAATGAATTCTCAATGTGGTTTTATACCCGTTTAAAACCTTTGATTAATTTAAAGGCTCCTGAAGTCTGCTTTTTTGGGGGGAGAGGGTGTGTGTGAAAGGAAGGGGTTTCATTCTTACCTGTGGAGTACTGGCCTTCTTTTACAGCAAATGGCTGGATCTTTAAGTCGAAGACGTTTACTTTATAGGAAGGAGCCACTACGAGAGTTTCCTCTTTTCGGCACATGTACGAATTGCCCAGGGAGGTGTCCCAATAACTGAGATTGTCATTTCCAGAAAACTGTGTACCTGTAGAGGAACAAAGAAGCTTCACGCAAAGCCTTGCAGGGGAGAGTTCATAAGCACCAGTTTCTAAAAGCATGACCAGAAGCCAATTCTGCTTTATTAATGAGGAAGGCTCATCTTCAAGCAACTGCTATGAAATGTGTGCAAAAGAAGGCAATCCAAGGTGAATTTATAAGAGGCCAATTATCAGTTTACAATCCAGTGGTGAGGGTGAAATGCCACCCTCAAATTTGCCACTCCATTTGTGGGCGACAAAACAAAGGGCCCTTTTTTTTTCCTGTGGGTGCCTTTATTAAGTGACCCATTTCAGAGGACACTTACCTCACTCTACTTTTTTGCTGCTGCTTTGTCAGAGAGAGAATCTCATAGTGGCTGGATGTCACAAGGAGATCTCTTATTGACGCTGCCACCATAGGTGGTTGGGAAGGTAACTGCCCTCCAAAATGGTTCATTGCGTTTTACAATCCCCTGAAGTCTTACCTTCCAATTTCAGGCATCTGGACCTTTGATTCAGAGAAGTGTGGCCTGAATGTTTAGATTGGCTGGATGTACCCTGCCAGGTTGGTACAACCAGTGTGAACTTGGCATGCTAAACGTTGTGCTTAAATATACAGGGACCAAAGAAAATGATCTTGGTTGCTTACAGCTAGAATCTTACCATTTGTAGAATCAAACACAGTGATGTTCATCTCTTTCAGGTAAAACCTTTCAGAGCTTGTATTCCTCTGTTTTAAGAAAGCAATTCATCAAGTTATACATGCAACTGAAATAGCTTTGCAAAAGCTTTCAAGTTAAGTCTTAAACACCATTTCAGAGCTCTGGATGCCCAAGACTCATCAGTAAGCCACCACTAGCGTTTGTGAATGTAGGATCTGGCACGAGAACTACAATAATTGCTTCTTCTCCCATTAGTCATCTTGACAAAAGGCGTTCTTCGTCTGTTTGTCATCAAGCTGCTGAACCTGTTCTTAAAAAGCTAAGAGCTGAGGGCAGAAAAGAAAAACTTAAGTGCAACGTGAAGAAGGGCTGTAGCTCAGTGGTGGAACATCTGCTTGGCATGCAGAAGGTCCCAGGTTCAACCCCTGTCATCTCTAGGTAGGGCTGGGAGAGACTCCCATCTGAAATCCTGGGGAGCAGCTGCCAGTCAGTGTAGACAATACTGGGCTAGATGGACCACTGGCTTGACTCAGTATAAGGCAGATTCCTACGTCTACTGTTCCCAACAGTACCGCTTTGACTATGTCAGCAAGAGGCAGAAGCATTAAAAAAATGAAGTTTGACTTGAGATTATGTTCCCATACCTTTACAAGCAGCGGAGACCATACTCCTCCTACCACCACCACCCATACAACTGCACAGTGCTGTCGCAGGAACAACTAAGTGCATTGCAGCAGTAAAAGGGTGATGCAACTTTCATGGAGAAAAGTCGCAAGAACCTGTGATAAAGTTGAAACCCTCCGACACATACATGCACACAGAACAGGGGGCTACTTACGACAGCAAAGAGGAAGTCTATCTCGCAGTTGGTATCTTTCAGATTGAGGACAGCAGTTGTACTGCCACAGTGACCAGATGCAGTAGTCGTGTTGGGATCAATATTCATGAGCAGAGAATACTGGAAATTAAGCAGCAAGAATTAGAGATCATGCAGTTTTTTTAAACCCAGTGCTCACACCACTCCTTTTGCAAGTTTTACCATGCCCAAACCAAGCTCCAAGGATTTCTTCATAAACACTGAATAATTCACTCAGCTGCAGAACTAGCTTGACTAACTTAAGCAGATCAGTATCGCCAGATACCATTGGCGTAAAAAGGGACAGCCTTTTCCTCCCTCTTACAGTTCCAAGGAGCGTTAACTGATCTAAACAGGTACCTTAACAATATCAACATTGCAGCCTTAGAAGCTTGGGGTCCCTCTGCAGGTGAACTATGCACTTACAACTTGCACATGGACAACAGAATGCCATCTTCAAAGATTTTGGGGGCCTGATTTCAAGGCAGTTTTACCTGCCAAGCTCTCATGGCAAACTCCACTCTATTCCTTTTACCAACCACATATAAAACTATAAAAGCCAGCAGTAAAAGTGCTTGGGATGGAGAGGACACCACCTTTCAATTTATGCAATGTAAGTTAAGAAGTCGTTGCACCTTACATGGTTTTAATCTGGCTTTTTGCTTTTCTCTCTGCTCCTAACGTCTTTTTAAAAAATTAGCCATTTATGTTTAATTGTGTTAACTGCTCTGAAACCAGAGCTTAGATGTCTAATAGATAAAACAAAGACTTGCATATAAACCTTTCCTGTGATGTTCAGTTGCAGGCCCATGCTTGCCAGAAGACAGTCTGTGGTACCATTTTTAACAGAATAAATTCCTGTGGCAGGTTTCTCCCCTGGCTCAGGGGTGGGAAGCGGTGGGAAGGTTCTTATGGCATTAGACTCTGTGGTGGAGTTGGTGGAATCGGCATCGGTTGTGATGGCGGCAGTTACAGGAGCAGCCGGCACACTGGGTGCCATGTCTTTATCACACTGAGTCACTGCAGAAGAGAAACACATACACTAGCAGCACACAACTAAGTTCAAACACACATTACATCAGGTGGTTCTGAAACTGTGGTGCGCGGACCAGCAGTGGTCTGCAAGCTTCATTCAGATGGTCCATGGCATATTGGCACAAAATACTCATATTAATCTTTAATTGCAATTTTATTGCTCCTTTTATTTCTTAGATTGTATTCCAGTTTAAAAGTACACAGAAAGCAAGTTATAATACAATACACGAAATAAAAGAAGCAATAAAAATGACATTAAAAATCATACGGCATCTAGCATTTGCCGCTCTGGGCTCCTTCTGGGAGGAAGGGTGGGATATAAATTTAATAATAATAACAGCAGCACAGTGCATTACTATTGCTACAACCAGCAGAAAACTTATTAAGTGGTCTACCAAGTCCACCAGCAATTTTCACGTGATCCGTGGGTTAAAAAAAAAGGCTGGGAACTGCTCCGTTATACATTATTCTGCCAGACATTCATATTCTTCACCTATTTCCTCCATGAAGACTATAGTTTATGAAGACTATAGCCTGCAAGACTATAGCTTATGCACTGAACAGGAAACAACTGGTAAGGGCCAGCTACTAATTTTTTAGCAAGAGAAGTGCAGCTTTCACAGTGTCAAAGATTAACAATCCTATAACCATAGCAGTAAGAAAATTCATTCTGGAAGAAGAAAAAAAAAAGACTGTGTTCCTAAAAGCAAAACTCAATGCATCTTAGTGGTTTCCAAGTCAGATCTTTAAACTCGGATATGGCAGCTAAAGCTATCAAGTGCATATGATGCCCACATAAACTAGCAGAGGTAATTCAAAGCTTTGTAAAACTGCCAGAGTAGGAGCCTTTCAAACACAGTTGGACTACAACTCCCATTATTGCACCCCTTGGCCATACTGACTGGGGCTGATGGGAGTTGTGGTACAACATCTGGACAGCCATATGTTCCCCACTCCTGTGGTAAAGGGAGAAAAGTTTGCACAAGCCTATGAGATACTAACTCATGTTACTTAAGGAGCCCTCGTTAAGAAAAGCCTGCAGAGTAACATTCCAGAGGTCTTGTGTAACATTGTCGGCTTCAACAGAGTCCACGTTATGACAAATGAAAACTGTATCTAGTTCAATTGGACGCGACGGATAGTTCGCAAAGGTGGTAATTTGTCCTGTAAAGAAAAGAACAGATGCTTTTAAAACTGCCAACTGATGCTTATGAACATTAAAGCCAAGCAAGTTATCTTTGAGCATCTCAGGTCCAAAGCAGTAATTCTCATAGCCTCCTCCCCTTGCAGTATTTGGTAATTTTTTTTCAATGGTGACTGCCAAGGACCACCTCCTGTTAGGATTAATTTTAAACAAAAACTGGATATAAAGCAGGAGAAGGAATAGGATTCTTTACTGTTCTATGCAGAGAATGACATTTGTGCAGGGTATTTCATGCAAAATAAAGAGATTGCCATTTTCAGGTTCTTGCAAAGAGCACCACTAATTCCAGGGTAGTAGCCATGCTATAATTCTTACAGCAAAAAGCTCTGTGGTTAAATTAAAGATTAATATGGCATAAGCTGTGGTAGGCTACAGCCTAGCTGACAACAATCATGGTTTGAACTATAAAAAATGTGATTTATAGTGTACCAGACCCCAAACTGTCACCAAAAGGTATGCAGAAGGTTGACCATAATCCTCACATAGGCTATGACTGGCCCCACCACCATATTAAAACATTAAACTGATCAAGCTCTAGCCCAATCTATATTTTATTTTCTCCATTTGCAGCCTCTGCTGGGTCCCAAGATTGAATTAAGTGGCAGGAGGGTTGTTCCTAGAGAGCTAAAATCCCAAGCCATCTTTGCTAGGCCAGTCTAATTATACTTCTCTTTGAAGGATGATAGAATTGTAGAGTTGGAAGGTGCTTGTAAGGCCATCTAGTCCAACCCCTGCTCAAGGCAGGAATCCAAATTAAAGCACACCCAATAGGTAGCTGTCCAGGTGTCTCTTGAAGGCCTCCAGTGTTGGAGAACCCACCACCTCCCTAGGTCATTGGTTCCATTGTTGTACGGCTCAGTTAAGATCAGTTAATTTTTATTTTATTTTATTTATTTTATTCAATTTTTATACCGCCCACAGCCCGAAGGCTCTCTGGGCGGTGCACAACAGTAAGTAAAATACAATAAAATCACATAATAGACAATAAAAGGTATACATATGAAACAGTTAAACAATCTGGTACATGTTAAAAGCTAATAAAATATATTAAAATGCCTGGGAAAATAAAAAGGTTTTGACCTGGCGCTGAAAAGATAGATGTGTAGGCGCCAGGCGTATCTCATCGGGGAGACTGTTCCATAATTCGGGGGCCACCACTGAAAAGGCCCTGGATCTTGTTACAACCCTCCGAGCCTCTCTATGGGTCGGAACTCGGAGGAGGGCCTTTGATGTTGAACGTAGTGAGCGGGTAGGTTCGTATCGGGAGAGGCGTTCCGCCAGGTATTGTGGTCCCGCGCCGTGTAAGGCTTTATAAGTCAAAACTAGCACTTTGAATCTGGCCCGGAAACAAACAGGTAGCCAGTGCAAACGAGCCAGAACAGGTGTTATATGTGCGGACCGCCTTGTCCTCGTCAACAGTCTGGCTGCTGCGTTTTGCACTAGCTGTAGTTTCTGAACTGTCTTCAAAGGCAGCCCCACGTAGAGCGCATTACAGTAGTCCAATCTAGAGGTTACCAGAGCATGCACAACTGAGGCGAGGTCGTCGCTGTCCAGGTAGGGGCGTAGCTGGGCTACCATCCGAAGGTGGTAGAACGCATTCCGTGCCACCGAGGCTACCTGAGCCTCGAGGGACAGGAATAGATCGAAAAGAACCCCCAGACTACAAACCTGTTCCTTCAGGGGGAGTGTAACCCCATCCAGAACAGGTTGAACATCCACCACCTGGGCCGAGAAGGCACTCACCAACAGCGTCTCAGTCTTGTCAGGATTGAGCCTAAGTTTGTTAGCTCTCATCCAGTCCATTATCGCGGCCAGGCAATGGTTCAGCACATTAACAGCCTCACCTGAAGAAGATGAAAAGGAGAAATAGAGTTGCGTGTCATCAGCATACTGGTGACAATGCACTCCAAAACTCCTGATGACCGCGCCCAGTGGCTTCATGTAGATGTTAAAAAGCATAGGGGACAGAACCGATCCCTGCGGGACTCCACAATGGAGAGTCCAGGGTATCGAGCAGTGCTCCCCAAGCCCTACCTTCTGGAGACGATCCACCAAGTCAGAGCGGAGCCACTGCCAAGCAGTACCTCCAACTCCCAGCTCCATGAGTCTCCCCAGAAGGATACCATGGTCGATGGTATCAAAAGCAGCTGAGAGATCAAGGAGAATCAGCAGAGTTACACTCCCCCTGTCCCTCTCCCGACATAGGTCATCATATAGGGCGACCAAGGCTGTTTCAGTTCCGAAACCGGGCCTAAAACCGGATTGAAATGGATCAAATTAAGAGTATTAGGAGCAAAAACTATATAAAAAGGATTAGCCAGTTAGACACCTAATGCCTTTCAGACACCCTCTCTTTGAAGCAGAGATTCTAGTCTGAATGGGTCCACGAGCAGGGCTGTGGAGTCGGTATGCCAAACCTTCGACTCTGACTCCTTCATAAATGGCAAATGTATATTATTATTATCATCATCATTATCATCAATAATAATAATAATAATAATAATAATAATATTTTATTTTTGAGTCGCCTATCTGTCCGGGTCAACGGACACTCTAGGCGACGTACAATAATATAAACACAAAATAGACACAATATACATATCAAAACAAAGCATAATTAATCTAAAATCAACCTTCAATTAATACAGCATAAAACTAATCCACCCCAATCCTGTAGGCCTGCCTGAAAAGCCAGGTCTTTAGTGCTTGGCGAAAACCTATCAGGGAGGGAGCATGTCGAAGATCAAAAGGAAGGGAATTCCAGAGGGTGGGGGCCACAATCGAAAATGCCCTCTCTCTGGTCCGCACCAGCCTAGCTGTTTTAACCGGTGGAACCGAGAGAAGGTCTTGTGAGGCTGATCTCGTCAGGCGGCATACTTGGTGATTCTGGAGGCGCTCCTTCAGATAAACTGAGCCGAAACCGTATAGGGTTTCAAAGGTCAACACCAACACCTTGAATTGGGCCCGGTAGACAACTGGTAGCCAGTGAAGATCTATTAACACTGGAGTGATATGATCACAGTGACGGCTATGCTTAATCAAGCACGCCGCCGCATTCTGTACCAGCTGTAACTTCCGGACCATTTTCAAGGGTAACCCCACGTAGAGCGCATTGCAGTAGTCTAAGCGGGAGGAGACCAGGGCATGTATCACTCGTGGGAGCAGATGAACAGGAAGGTATGGTCGCAGTCTCTGTATCAGATGTAACTGATACCAAGCTGCCCGGCTCACTGCCAAAACCTGAGCCTCCATGGACAGCTGGGAGTCAAGAATGACCCTGAGGCTGCGGACCTGGTCCTTCAGGGGTAAACTCACCCCATTAAGCACCAGGTCTGTAATTCCCAACCTTCTTTTGTCTCCCACGAGCAGCACCTCGGTCTTGTCGGGGTTTAGCTTCAGCCTATTCTCTCCCATCCATCCACTTATGGATTCCAGGCACTTGGACATGGTATTCACAGCCAACTCTGGTGAGGACTTGAATGAGAGATAGAGCTGAGTGTCATCCGCATATTGGTGACACTGCAGCCCAAAACTCCTGATGATGGCCCCCAGCGGTTTCACATAGATGTAGAACAGCATGGGGGAGAGGATAGAACCCTGTGGCACTCCACAATTAAGAGGCCAAGGGTCTGAAACCTCATCCCCCAACACCACCCGTTGGTGTCTGTCTGATAGGAACGGAACCACTGTAAAACAGTGCCCCCTATTCCCAATCCCTCTAGACGATTTAAAAGGATACCATGGTCAACGATATCGAAAGCCGCTGAGAGATCCAGGAGGACGAGGAAGGTATATTCTCCCCTATCCAACGCCCTCCTCATATCATCCACCAGAGTGACCAAGGCTGCTTCAGTTCCATGACCTGTCCTGAAGCCCGATTGGAATGGATCTAAATAATCCGCTTCATCCAAGTGTGTCTGTAATTGTTTAGCCACCACTCTCTCAATTACCTTGCCCAAGAATTGTAAATTAGAGACTGGGCAAAAGTTATTCAAGTCTTGGGGAGGGTTTTTTTTAAGATGGGCTTTATCACCGCCTCCTTGAGGGCTGATGGCATTGCACCCTCTTTCAAGGATGCATTTACCACTGCCTTGATCCCTTCGCTCAGTCTCTCTTTGCAACTCATAATGAGCCACGAAGGGCAAGGATCAACCAGACAAGTGGTTGGCTTCACAGTACTGAGCACCTTGTCCACTTCCTCAGCGGGAAGAGGCTGAAACCAATCCCACTGGACCGGAATGCAACTGGCCGACTCTAGCCCACTTCCTGTATCCACGGCAAGCGGAATCATGCTCTTCAGGCGCTCGATTTTATCGGCAAAGTGTTTAGCAAAAGTATCACAGGAGATTTTTGAATGCTCCATGGGTTCCTGAGCAACTGGACCGACCAGGCTTCAGTAAAATGGTAGCACAAGGCATTTCATCACCACCACGTGAATCAGGCTAGATTGACAGAACATAGTATATTTATTTGATTAAAATTTCTGAACAAGAAAACTTTCCTAAATTCCTATGAAAGTTTTTATTTTGAAGCTGGAGTCGGAACACTTCTACTGACTCCGACTCTATCCAAAACTGCTTCTGACTCTGACTCCACGACTCTGATTCCACAGCCCTGTCCACGAGTGAATCTTATTTTTTCCAGTTGGAGGGGGCATCAAGGCAAAAGAAGACCATCTTAGCTGGACCTTCAAAAAGGCTGCAATTCTGTAGGAGTGCAGCAAAAGCTGCTGTGGTCATGAGAACTGAGTGCCACTTTGGAGACCCTATTTTTTTTAAAGCAACATTCCTGGCTTCCCCAGAGGCTTTTGAAGGACCATCTTGACTGGGGGGGGGGGGGAAGAGAAGGAAGCGGCAGTTGTAGCTTGTTCTAAACCAGGAATGGGAAACCTTTTACAGCCTCATTCCCTTCGAGCAACATCCTGGGGAGGGGAGCTAAAGGCAGAAGCAGGCAGAGCAACAAATGTGAGTTTTGCCTTTGTGCACGAGGCTAGTTTTATCACACTTGCACAGCCCTCTCTAGCCTCCAACCAGGCGTGCAAGTGTCCTTATCAGAGTTCAAGGATGCATTCCAACCAGGGATAAGCACTCGAGGTGGGTGCAAAGCAAGAGCTGGTGAGGGGTGTGGCTCCGGAGGGGGTGTGACCTGGGGAAGAGTCCTGAAGGCCAAAGAGAGAGGCTCCTGGACTCGAGGTTCACCATCCCTGTTCTGAACAAAGAGTTCTTTTCTCTTCATTCCCTTCACCATCCTGTGAACCACTTTCCGAGTTCCGTCTGAAAAGCACTACATGAAAATGGAAATGGACTGCCTTCAAGTTGATCCCGACTTATGGCTACCCTATGAATAGGGTTTTCATGGTAAGCGGTATTCAGAGGGGGTTTCCCATTGCCTCCCTCTGAGGCTAGCCCTCCCCAGCTGGCGAGGGCCTGCTCAGCTTGCCACAGCTGCACAAGCCAGCCCCTTCCTTGTCCGCAACTGCCAGCTGGGGGGCAACTGGGCTCCTTGGGACTATGCCGGTTGCCCACAGCTGCACAGGTGGCAGGACATGTAACCCGAGCTACTCACTGTGGGGTGATCTTTAGCTGACCCTTGACACCCAGGAGACACAAGCGGGGATTTGAACTCACAGACTCTGGACTCCCAGCCAGGCTCTCCTCCCCACTGTATAAATCCTTTAAATTAAAAGTGAGATTCTAATCCTCAATTGCTTGAAAGGTAGGCCAGAAGTGTATGGGAAATCCTGCTGATGTCTCTGATGCTACAGGCATAACTTAGGATTCAGTACAAAGGATGGCGCTTCAGTATTAATTCTCAAGGAGAATTAGTATACCAATCAAGTTCACTGGGCAACCAAAAGCAAAAGCAAATGAGGAACACCCAAACACCACAAGAGCGTACCTACACAGAAGCCAGAACGCTAATTCAAACAACTGGCCTCATAAGCTAGCCCGAGTCTGGATGCTTTTGCAGGAAATCAAGCCATATTGAACATAACAGACTTACCAATACCTGGCAGCAGCTATTTAATTTTGTCCATTTGACCAAGGCTGTGGAGTCGGAGTCATGGAGTTGGAGTCAGAAGCAATTTTGGGTGGAGTCGACAGAAATGTACTGACTCCGGCTTCAAAATAAAAACTTTCATAGGAATTTAGGAAAGTTTTCTTGTTCAGAAATTTTAATCAAATAAATATATGTTATGCTCTATCAATCTAGCCTGATGATTCACGTGGTGGTGATGAAATGCCTTGTGCTACCATTTTACTACAGTAAATTTATTACTGGTTAATATACATTTGCCATTATGAAGGAGTCTGAGTCGGACAGTTGAAAAACAGAGGAGTCTGAGTCGGAGTCAAAAGTTTGGTGTACCGACTCCACAACCCTGCAGTTGACTAAAGGTAGCTTCGGACTCTAAACTTCTCTTCAGAAACTTTTCCCTTGGAATTTCATCTAGCCTACAGTAAAATGTGTAGCGTATGGTAGCTTCAACCATGTAACTTCCACAAATATAAATAAGAAAAAGTTATGCAATCTTGAAAAAATTGCACAAGGAATAAATCGGGGGGGGGGTGTTGGTGTAAGCTTCGATTATTCAGCTTTAGAATTTTACAGGAGTTTTTTTTTTTTTTTTAAACGGAGAGGTGCGTACTATAAAAGCTACCATGGCTATTGCAGAGAAACTTGGAATGTCACGTTTACCTTTCCTTTTAGCATCTGGGAATAGCACCGTATCATTGGTATTGTAGGTGAAGGAGATGCTTCCTTGATAGGTGTTTTCTGTTTTAGTGAAGCTGATACTCCACAAATGACCTTCTCCAAACTCTATTGCTAGCACGGGACCAGATGCTTCATTGCCACAACTGCTTCCATCATAGCTTACGGAATCAGGAAGCATTAAAGCTGTGCTTTTCTGTAAGATTTTCGGAGAAGGCAGCAGTCACTGACCAGTATTCCTAAAGCTGTAGCAGCAAGACAATACTCTCTATTTTTCTGGCAACCACCATCAATATATTATGCTGTGGTTTTGGAAGAGAATTCAAGTTCTCATACGGACAGTCATTTAAACCCATTTTGTTAGATTCAGTACATTCATTTACATTTGACCCATTGATACTGTACTGGTTTTAAGGCTATTTCAGAAGGAATCAATTTACCAGGATATATCCAGTATGATGGAGAGCCTCTGGCCAGTGAGCCTAGTCTGGCCCACCAGCCCTTTCCATTTGGCCTGTGAGACAGTTCTGGGGAAACCACACCCACCTGCCAATCACCTGACTCTAGGCATGGAACAATTAAAGGAATTGCTTGTCTCCTATCTAAGCACCACAGCGCTAGTATCAGAGATAAGCCCTCTGCCTGCTTTTTAAAACATTTCTTATTGAGATTTGCAAATATTATTCAGCAAAGGATTACACAGCAAAGAATGTAATCTAAACAAAAGCCCAAATCGCAACCAAAAACTTCAACTTATTACGTGTCCCACACATTAAGACAGACCACAGAAAAGAGACAAAGAAAGTAAGGTTTAAGCAGCCGTAAATGCTTTGGTAACAAATCATACCAAAAGGATTTGTGAGCCTCGAGTAGCTTCATTGCTCCTTCTCGCCCAGCAGTGGATACCAGGAGTTTAGCAATGTGTCTTTAGATTTTGCCCCTCGTCACATCCTATTGGCTTTTGTTAATTTCTTAACCAGGGCTCCCACACTTTCAACCACCAGCCTTTGCTGGCTCTAAAAGGCAGCATTTCTCCCCATCTCAGCACTGTAGTGGGTGGAATTGCTGATTTTTACTCTTAAGGAGAAGGCAGAGGGCTTGTCTCTGTGATGCTTAGCACTAGAAGGGGGAGATAAAACCCCTCTGCCTCCTCTTTAGGAACCTTTTCTAAAGAGCAGGCAGAGGGATCTTTCCAGCCACCCCCAACCCCAGTGTTGGATTGGGGAAGGATGGAAATACTTAGTGTGTGTTTGCACGCATGATTCCGCCTGTCTGAGAGCGTGTATGAGTGTGACTGCTCTTATGTATGTGTGTGGGGAGAAAGAGGGCTGTGAGCCTGGTGCACTTGTGCTTGACAAGAGAGGGTCCCACCCACTACTTGAATAGAACCTTGGAAGGTTGGCCAAGATCCAAACCAGCCCTCAGATGGCATCAAACACCACACCAGGGGTGGGGAAACCTAAGACTGCTAAGCCGAGACTGAGGGGAACCAGTCCCCAATCTGTGAGCAGTTATGAAGCTCACTAGATGACTTTGGGTCAGTCAGTATCTCTGCCTAACCCAGCCTTTCCCAACTAGTGGGCCACTAGATGTTGTTGGACCACAATTTCCATCTTTCCTGACCATTGGCAATGCTGGCTGAGGCTGATGGGAGTTGTAGTCCAACATCTGGTGGCCCACCAGTTGGGAAAGGCTGGCCTAACCTATCTCACAGGGTTACTGTGCGCATGAAAGCTCAGCAACCGTGATGAAGACCCCTGTAAGCCACTTTCTTCGCAGAAAAGAGTGGGATATAAATGTAGCAAGTAAGGTTTCAATACTAGCAGCAGGCAAGTAGGTGTCCATGCCTGCTGAAATAGCACACTAAGAACTAAAGCAGGAGCAGGAAACGTTTTTCAGCCCAAGGGCCACATTGCCTTTTGGGCAACCTTTCAAGGGCCATATGCCAGTGGCGGGATAGGGGGGCAGCAACAATAGTGGGTGCAGCAATAAATGTACATTTTACCTTTGTACAGTAGGGTAGTTTCTACTGACACTCTCACCCCGATCTCTAGCCTCCATCCAGACAAGGAAGAGGTATAATCAGAGTTCAATGCCACATTATGGCCATGCCAAACACTCAGGGAGCAAAGCAGATCAGTGAGGGGTGAGGCCAAGGGAGATACAGAGACATGGAGGCTGCATTCGGCCCCCAGGCCCAAGGTTCCTCACCCTTGAATTAAGGTATGATGTTAATGCATTTTAGCTTTAAGATACCCAGCTAGGAAATATTCATGGCACATACGTGATCTTGGAATGTATGTTTTCACACATATACTAGATTCTGAAAGCTTGAAGATCAGAAAAGGGTACCAGGTGTAATACTTACATATTCATTAAGTTCAGATTCATATATTATTGAGAGGTTCATCATCCATTTTGCATACAGGCATGTCACGTTGGAGTCATCTCTCACCTCTACATCCACAGCATAGGCCTGGAAAACAGCTAGAGTATTGTTTGCTCATTAGACAACGAGTTACAACCATCTCTGGACAGTCACACTCCGCATTCAGACTGCTTGACAGTCCAGTGCTTTATTCTTGCTTCCCAGGAATCCCTTTCCTTTCCAGGGAAGTGTTTTGCTTTCCCGTCTCAGTTACCTCAATAAACTTTTAAGATTCAGCACAGTGCTGTATAACAAGTCGCATGCTTGGAGTTCTGGTAAATATGTTTTGCAGACCGCTATCTTTTTTGCAAGCTGCACTGTACAAAAGATAGCGTACAAAGCAGAGCAGCCCAGGAGGCTCACTGTAAGACAGGTTGCCATTTTTACACATGAAAAGGCAGAATTTATAGTTTAGAGCAATGGTTTTCAAACTTTTGCTTCAGGGAACTTTTTCAAGCGTGGCTCATCTGCCAAGATAGTATTCTATGACAGTTGTGTCAGCAGGGTATGTTAAGACTTAAAGAGAACTCTGGGGCACAGACTCCATCAGAAGCTGAGGAAACGTAAATCAGTATTATGCCATGTTACTGACCAATGTGCGCTGAGGGATAGCTGCTTGCCTGAGGCCCTCTACCAGATGTGTTCAAGCCGACGCCTGAACAAGGGACTAAACAGCACGTTAAAGAACGCTTGATAGTATTTTTATTCATCATTTTTTTTAAAAGTAACTAAAGTTGAAGAAGAGTGCTTTTTCTGCAACCTTTCCAACCCAGTGCCCTCCAACTCCCATCAGTGCCAGCCAGCAAGGCCAAGGATCAGGAATTATGGGAGTTGTAGTCCAAAACATCTGGAAGTCACCAGGTTGAGAAGACTGATGTAAAAGCCTCTTTTATAGCAGTTTGGTCACAAGCATGTTCTCTCTTCTCCCTGCCATCAACACACAGAAAGCTGCCTTACACCAAGTCAGACCATTGCACCATCTAGCTCAGTATTGTCCACACTGACTGGCAGCGGCTCTCCAGGGTTGCAGGCAAGAGACTCTCCCAGCCCTATCTGGAAATGCCAAGAACTGAGCCTGGGACATTCGGCATGCGAAGGTGATGCTCTGCCACTGAACTACGGCCCTTCCCCAAAGAAATACCTGTGCAATATCCTCTTTTATTCTTCCCCTGGCTACACGTTTAGCAATTCCAAGTGCTATTTTTAACACCAACTCCTTCTGTAGCTGGAAGAACAGGTCAGACCTTTTCACTTTAGGGTTGGAGAATTACATCCCACAATCTTTGAAAGAAGGTAATAGCAAGATATGTTTCAGCGGTTCTTCAGAAGAAAGGCCACTTGCCCTTGATACAAGTGAACAGTGCAGTTTCTCTAAGGATACGACTTCAACTTCCTGGTTGGAGTCGACAAAGTAAACCAGATTTCACTTTTGTTTCAGAGAAAACCAGCACACTGTGAGTCACACGCTTACCGGCATCGAAAGGGTGTGTTCAGTTACAGACCTTTATAACAAGTAGGCCTTATGTCTTGCCTAACACTTCTTGGGATCCTGGGATCTGTCAGGGACTTTGGTTTATCAATGCATGAAACCCACTGGAGAAACCCAAGCTTCTTGCAAAGCCACTTTATCTCAGTCAGTCAACATTTCTGTTGATATCTTGATGATGTTTCAATAGCCCTCTAATAAAATATGACTGCAGTATCCATGGCATGCTTTATTTATGTTTATTTATTTATTATTTGATTTATATCTATGTTCAAGTCATATGTATGTTATAGGAAAAGCTCCATCTTAAACTGGGACATGGAGCTACCTGAACCCAAGTTAAAATGCTGATCTATCCGGCACTGGACTTGCCTTCTCCAGCAACAGATCTCCAAGGTCTTTTTTAAGGGCCTTTAAACTAGAGATGCAAGGAATCTTTCTACATGCAATGCAGATGCTCAACTACTATATTATTAGTATTTATTTATTTGATTTGTAACCTGCCCTTCCTCCCACAGGAGCCCAGGGTGGCAGACACAGCAGTGATAAAATATTTTAAAATACATTCTAGAAACGGTTAAAAACATTATCTCAGTGATCTCAGGGTTGCCAGGGGCAGCATCTTTCAGCCATCAAAGCCTGAGTAAACAGGAATGTTTTTTGGATTTATCCTGAAAGTCAATAAAGAGGCAGATGTATCTCACTAAAGAGGGCATCCACAAATGGGGAACCACCCCAAAAAGTCCCTGTCACAGGTCAACACCAACTGGGCAGCACCACTAACAAGACTTCACCTACAGATTGTAGAGTCTGAGAAAAGCACTCTTTCAGGTACTTGGGTCCCAAGCAGTTTATGACCCCCTACATGCTCCTCTGTGGATGGGAGTGTTCCATATCCAAGTGTGTACAGAACAGCTGTACATGTAACCAAACCTATACTCTCATTAAGGCAGTAAGTGCAATGACTCCATTTTTCGCACATGTCTATCACAAGGAAGCTCGAGAGGTACATTCACCTCGCCAATCTCAAAATCTTCATTGCGGCAATCATGCTTTTAACCTGCCAAGCTGTGGATACTCCAGCCATAGTTCACAGCAGGAGTAATATTTAATTAGAAAAATGCTCTATAAAGACATCTACTGCGGCTCAAGGGGGCATCCAGCCACATTTACTTGTTCTAAATTATTAACTACAGAGTTAGGAAATGGATCTCAGTTCAAATTACTGTGCTTGAATTTTAAATTACACTGCACAATTTTTAAAAGGTTTTTTGAAAACACATTTGTTCGTTCCTGCCCCCAGAAACGTCCCCCTCCCATATGCAGCTACCAATTTAGTTAGTGCATTTTCTTCATCTAAATTCCTCCCCTACCCAATCCAAACCCACAGAAGGCAGCAAGACAGAAAGCAAACAGGTGTTCTGCATACAGAGTGATCATCAAGGAAGTCATCAATCTATACAAGTTCTGAATTAGTGGTGGCCTACTACTTAAAACAGGGCTCCTCCCAGTAATGCCAGATTAAAACCCAGCTTTAATTCTTATTTAAAACATTTTGAGTTTCCCATCTTTCTTAAAAACAGTTAATGCTGCAGGGTTCTGTTGTGGAAACATGTTTACTCAAAAGCAAGTTCCAAATTCAGTGAGGCTTACTTCCTAGCGCCAAGTATGCTTCGGAGTACAGCTGTAACATTTCAAAGCTAGCTTTATTGCCTTTTCATTGTCTGCACACTACCTTGGATATCTGCAGAAAAGCTGTTTATGTTCCGTTTATCTTAAGTGTTCTATGTTTCAGTAGTAGTAAAATTAAGATTTTTTTTAATTAACTGGAGTTACTTTAGGAGCCTCACTTAGTTGAGAAGTAGCTTAGAAATGTTTAAGTGCAAACAACATTTGAATACTTCAGACTACCCCCAAGATGGCTCCTTGCCCCACTTTTACTTCTCATGTATTCCTCTGCCCCATGCAAGGGTCCCTCCTCCCAGTCCCCAAGACACCCCCAACTTTTTGAATTGAAATTCAAGGCACAATTCACTCTTGATCCTGAAGCTCACTTTTGGCATGAAGGAGCAGAAGTTACCCAATCCCCTGTATTTATCACTGCACTAAGCAAGCCTCCCACAGACAAAAGGCAAGCCATGACTTATACAGAGTGTGCAACAGGCCATTCTGTTGCACATCCAGAGTAAGCCAAACAATTCAATCCCCACCCAACATAGAGATAGGAATCCACAACTGAGTATTGACTCACTCAACTGCCCTCAGGACAGGCACACACCAACTGCCAGCAGAACCAGAATGCCAGGATGATAGCATGCAGGCACACAACACAGGCAATCCCCTTCCAGCACAGGCAATTTCAGTGTCCACCTCAGCATAAGCGGCAACTCGAGGTACCCAATCTCACAGGATGCAAAGCCCGGGCAGAATTACCCATCCCCAACAGAGAGCAATTGGTAAATAAACCCAGATCACCCATTCATACAGAGATGCAGCAGGCAGCTTCCCTTGAAGAAAGCCTATCCTCATTGACCACATAGTCAGGAGATGAAGGCTCGTGGCACACTAGACACAAGGAAGGGGGAATAAGCACCACATTAGACGTCCATCCACAGGAAGGAGGAGAGCAGCTCACCAACTCATGCAGAGACCCAACAGGCAACCTCCCAGCTTCAGGCTCAAGCGTTCTTTAAAGACCTCTACTCAGGCAACTCATGAATTGGGTGCTACTCCAACGGAAAGGGTGTAATAACACCTCCCCTCCCACCCAACTTTTTTTTTTGATGGGGTATCCAAATTCACCACCCCCACATCCGATTTAACACCCCCCCTTTGCTCCAGACTCGCCGCTTACCGGAGCCTTCGAGCAAGAGAAGTACGAAAAGGAAGAGGCCGCAGCAGAGAGGACCCAAGAGGCGACCGGCAACAGAGCACCGTATCTCCATGGCTGGCGGCAGCAGCGAGGCGTCTTTCTGAACCACAGAACGAAGCAGCAGGAAGGCAGGCAGGTGCAAGCAGCAGTAGTGGCGGCGCCGAAGCCAGTCATATGAGGAGAGGGTAGAGGGAGGGGACTGGGAGGAGCCTCCAGGCGCCAGCCAATCGCCGCAGTCTTTGTGGTTCACAGGCGGGGCCGCTTCTCTGGCAACGGGTGAGGGAGGGTTGCCGTCTTGATCGTGACACTGTTATTGTTGTTTCAGCTCGTCCGTCCCCTCTCCGTCTCACCCCCA
Source organism: Rhineura floridana (assembly GCF_030035675.1). Classification (NCBI taxonomy): domain Eukaryota; kingdom Metazoa; phylum Chordata; class Lepidosauria; order Squamata; family Rhineuridae; genus Rhineura; species Rhineura floridana. The sequence continues at coordinate 28,411,363 of NC_084495.1, read as the reverse complement.
CCCCACGGATGTCGTTTTTAGGGACTCTTTGTCGCTTTTTAAAAAGGGGGATAGTAATAGACAGAGACGTCGTCATCATCGTTATCTATAACTTTTAGCTGTTATATCTTATCTGTATTTTACATTGCAAGCGCCTCAGGGCGGGGACCTTTCTTCTTACATAATGTGCAGCTCCCCGCACGGATGGTGCTCCATGTCTAGGTATACTTTATCCATACACCTACATGCTGTCACGTGTGGACTGAATGGAGACAAAGGTGTTCTTTTTAAGTCGCACTATGGGTTGTAGTCAACTAAGTCCTACTCAGAGTGGACCCATTTAAATTAATAGACCTAAGTTAGTCATGTCTGTTAACTTTCGTAGATCTACTCTGAGAACTAGCATTGAATACCATCCTATATGTGCTCATTGGCTTACCAACGCCAGGATGTCTGTTATCCACAACTGTTTTATGAATTTCCAGAGGGGTGCCTGGGTTTAGAGACTCTCACAGCAGAAAAAACGACGAGTCTGGTCTGGAGCTATTTTCAAAACTAACACATTTATTATGGCTTAAGTTTTCCTTGAGTTCAGGTGTGTAGTTGTGTGGAGTCTCGAGGGGTCATAGACCCCTTACTGTTTTCAGAGCAGAGTCCCAGTAGGGTCCCTACATCTCCAACGTCTTGCAAGCCATCAGCATGAAAGGGGAGTATGTTAGCCCCTGAGAAGAACCTTCTGACATGCTTCCTCGTCCTGTCCTGAACGAAAGGAGATGGGTCAGCCACTCTTCTCAGTAGCTAACACTCTGCTTTTACACTGATTAGCTCCTAGGAACGCCTGCTGTTGGGGGAGAAGGCACGCGTGGGAAGGACTGAGGAGTGTGGATGTGACTATGGAGAGCAAGCAAGCGAGTGAGGGATCATGACCTGACTGTCAGGAAGGGACCCTGAGCTTCTGAATTTGCCACTACATTGTTGTTTGAGTATATTCATAGCTTCTCAGCAGAGCTTGGAAAAGTTACTTTTTTGAACTACAACTCTCATCAGCCCCAGCCAGCATGGCCACTGGATTGGGCTGATGGGAGTTGTAGTTCAAAAAAAGTAACTTTTCCAAGCTCTGCTTCTCAGGAACATGGGAGAATGAATGATAGGGTTAACCGTCTGGATACATATATAATGTGTGGAAGATGAAGGACTATAGTTCGGTGGTAGAGCACCTCCTCTGGTCTGCGTGCAGAAGGTCCCAAGTTCAGTCGCTAGGAGCCAATCAGCATGAAAGGATAGTTAGCTACTGAGAAGAGTCTTCTCAGTGGCTGACTCACCTCCTTTCACTCTGATAGGCTGGCATCAGCATGAAAGGACAAGGAAATATATTAGTAGCTCAACAAATTCCCCTTTCATGCTGATTGGCTCGTAGGATACTGGAGACATTGCTCCCAAAAAGGTGAGGGGGTCTAAGACCCCTTGAGACCTCAGATGACTACGCCCCTGGATACAAACCCTTGCAAATCCGTCCGCCTAAAACAGCGTGAACATAGCAATGCTTGTTTCGTTGACAGGGCTGTTGTGGTTTGAAACGCGGAAAGCTGATGGAGGCGGCGGGGAAGGTCAACCAAACAATTTCATCGAGCGGCGGCCAAGCGAAAATGCTGAGTTAAGGCTCTCCCTATCACGTCACGTGAAGCCTTGTAATAATTGCAAATAAAGGGTCTGATGTTTGTTGTGTAGGGATAACAGGTCGGGTATGAGCAATAGCCACAAGCGATATTTCAACAGCAGTCAGAGATATTTTCAACTCATTTCAACTTTGTGTGTGTTTGTGTGTGTAACGTAACGTTTCTTTTCTGTATATTTATTTATTTATTTATTGCACTTTTAGACCGCCCTATAGCAACAGGCTTTCTTGAAATGTAAAGTTTGGCAGCGTTGCTGAAGGGGGGCGTGCACTTTTCGCCCGCTTTCCGGCAAATAAAAGGAGGTCGAGTAATCGGGTATTCGTCCACAGAAGTTTCTCTGAAACGCGATGACTCAATCAGCAGACAATGGCCCTTTATTTTTTTTTACTGTTTAAACACACTCGTAATACTGTAAAATGTGAAAGCACTTTTAAAGCACCTTTTTAAAAAAAAACATTTTAAGCGTCCGGTCTGGCATTTTATTTAGATGCCTAGGAATCCAGGCTGAGGCTGTGAAATGCATTGCTTGCTTTATGGAATGGCGTGAACATGAAGTACTAAAGTAAAAAAGAAAAGAAAGACACGTAAAGTAGCAATTATACAATGCTCCAAAGTGTTCAAAATCCTTCATATATATATATTCTCCTTATCTGTACTATAACGCTGTATGGAATCACGACCCCCATTTTACAGATGGAAGACTGAGGTAGAACAAGAGGGAGATTTCCAATTTTTGATCCTCCCCCCTTCAAAAGAACTATCCTACCTTTCGGGTGATTATACCTGTGTAACAAAGAAAGAAAATAAGTCCAATCATATGCACGTTCGCCTAAGGACTTAGGAGTAAGTCCAACTGAATTCAATAAGGCTTCCACCCAAGCAAGCATACTAAGGCAGCAATCCTAAGCACACGTTCCATTGAACTTGGCTTATTTTTGAGCAATTGGGGTCACCAACACATTACAGAAGTATAAACTAGGAATTATCCCTGTTGGGTGTGGTTGGTGGCATCTTGGGCTAATAAATTAATAATAAAAGTGTCCAACTGTACTGCTGCTGAAATTCCTAACACTGGCTGCTGTACAATGAATCAGCTTAGTAGCTGCAGTGTGAAATGTTTTGGTGCAGCCTTGTCAGTAATAGCTGGCCACAGTCACAAGCCTCTGATTTTCTCCCCTTCACCACTGGTATTCAGCGCCGAACTATTCTTTGTGTGTGTGAGGCTGCCAGCATAGAGTGAGTCAGTGAGTAGTAGGGAAGGGAGGGGACACTTGCTGGCCTGTACCCTTTTCTGAAGCTTTTTAGAAAAGTTGCTGACATCTTTTCAAGCTCTTTGGGAAACATCTCTAATAATTCCAAAATGGAAACTGTTATGCAATGCAACATTTTCATTTTTCCAAGTTTTACGCCCATTCAGATTGCGCTAGGGCTGCAGCTAATGGCTTTTAGAGCCACAGAGCTTATTTATTTACAACATTTTTAACCTGCATTTCTGTATCAAGAGCACTCCTATAGCTTTTTTTTTACAGTACAGTTCAAAACAGAAAACAAATACCACAGTTGGCAGCAGGAAAACCTATTTCAAAAGCCAGCGCTTAAAAATCATTGCTGGAAGGAGGAGATCTTTGCTGCCTGCCAGGAAAACAGAAATGTTCTGTTGGCTTGGTGCCACAAGATAAAGACCCTGCTCCTCACGGCCATCTGCTGTTCTTCTGATTGTACGACGTGGATCTATAGATAATCTTAAGAGCCAGACAGGTTCATAATGTACTCATAGTTCCATGATGGAGAACCTCAGGCCCAGGAGCCACAAGTGGCCCTCCAGGCCTCCCTATTTGACCCCTGGGACTCTTCCCAAGCCATACCTCTCACTGGCCCTATTTTAAACCTGCCTCGAGTGTTTTTGACTGGCTGGAAATCCTCTTACTTGCCTGGATGGAGAACTGAGGTGTGTGTGTAAAAGTATCCTATTGTACTAAGGTAAAGCGCACATTTGTTGTTTTGCACACTTTTGCCTCTGGCCCCGCCCACCACTGGCACGTGGCCCCCGGAAGGTTGCCCAGAAGGGAATGTGGCCTTCAAATCTGAAAAAGGTTTGCCACCCATGTCAGATGATTGTGGACAACATTGCTCTGGATGGGCAGTCACCCCAGTGCAGCGTGAGGATATTCCTGGATCCAGCACTTCTCCCGGATGTTCTGGTGGGGCGGTGGCAACAAATGCCGTATCAACTTCATCTGCTAAACCAGCTTTACCTTTGGCTGGAGGTGTCAGATCTGGTTTCAACATGATTTTTGCCCTTATTGTCTCCAGGCTGGACTACTACAAGGCAATGTGTAAGGCTGCCCTTGAAGACTGTTTGAAAAATTAAATTGGTCCAGAAGGTGGCCACTAGGTACTGTACTGTGGATGAGAGATCAGACTATATTACTCCACTTTTCTTTTTCTTTTACTGACAGCATTAGTTAACTATTTGAGATGTTAATGTCGGTGCGTGCGTATAGATATCATACAAGTAAGAAATTCTGGTGTCGAAAAGATCCAGTGAATAAGCCAGGCCAGGCAAGTTTCTTGTAAGAGTATTTACTGACAAAATACAAAACACAGTTCTCTCACTCCAAACGACTTTCCCCCACACCAGAGCTTCTGCGAGAGCAGCTTCTTATCTTCCAGGTTGCCCTTGCCAACCACCTGCTGGCCTTGAGGAACCTGGCAACCCCTCTTGCTCTGTTTAACCCGTTTATTGCAGGTTTCATTCTCCTCCGAACAAACCTCTGTCTGTGAGTCACATAGATCGCCCTACTGGCCAACAGTTAATGCTCTACATGGGGCTGGGACCAGGAAAGATATGGAATCGCCTCATCTGGTATGAACCTGATCAAGAACAATGTTCCATTCATAAGCTTCTCATCTGTGGCATCCAGCACAGCCTCTCCAGGGAGGTGGCCCCAGCCCTTTCCCCACACTGCAGCCCAGCATCATCTTATTTCAGCACATTTTTAATTAAATATTGGCTTTCCTATTGCACTTTGGGGCAATTTACTAGAATTGTTTTGTTAGTTGTGATTGAGTGGCTCTTTTTTATCCATTGTGAACTTGATTGTAGTAAATGTCCCAAGAGTGGCCCAGGGAATGGTCTGAAGGCACATGAGGCCACCACCTTGCTGAAGCTGAGCAGGTCAGCATCTGCTCAGTGCCTGGATGGGAGACCGCCCAAGAACCACATATATGTTGCCTTGGGTTTCTTGTTGAAAGAATGGTGGGATCTAAACGTAATAAATAAGAGTGAACTTTTAGAATGTAGGTAGCTGCCTAAATCAAGCAGTGCTCTTCAAGGTTTCCAGCATGGATCTTTCCTAGCCCTCCCGGAGATTTAACCTGGGACCTTCTGCATGCAAGCAGTGTATTCTGTCCCTGAGCCGTTGCCCTCCCCCTGGCAAGACCAAGACTTGCTCTCCTGCAAATGGGAAAATGGCAAGATACGCCTTTGTAAGACTGGGACAGCTATTAGCAGCAAAACAGGACTCGACCACCTGTGGGGAGGCAATGGCTAGCTGCCTGCCTGCAGTAACTTTATTCCTTTTAGAACGCGGGATTCATGGTTATAGTAAAACTCATCAGAAGTTAACGAAGCGTCATTCAGAACCGGCACCGACAAGTTGCCTTGATCCTCTTAGGAAGCAAGGCCAGCCTTTCAGGACGATTACCAAACTGCTGGGCTTTGCTCAGCTCTGTGACCTCAGTACTCAAAGCCAGAGTCTGTCACAAAGGGTTGCTGCTATTGGGTTGTGCTCATTTCCTCTTCGCACAACTCTTAAAAGGAGTAGGGGGGCGCAACCATCCTCTGGTTTATGTTCTTATGCATTAAGAGAGCTTTAAACAGAACAAAGAAAGCACCAAGTCTTCTCTATAACTTAGGGGGTGTGGATCCCTTTTCAGCCTGACGGCCACATGCCAGTAGTGGGCAAAAACAGGCAGAGCAATAAGTGTAACTTTTACCTTCATACGGTGGGCTAATTTCTGCACACACCTCTCTGTATTCTCCATCCAGAGAAGCAAGAGTTGAAGGACACGTTCCAGCCAAAACACTCAAGAATGTGCAGCAAGGCTGATGAGGGGCCTGGCCTGGCAAGAGTTCCAAGGGCCAGGGTCACATTTGGCCTCCGGGCCTGAAATTCCTCACTCCTGCTGTAACTTAACAGATACTCTTGCTAGGCCAGTAGCCGCCAGCCTATAAGGTAGGCTGATTTTAGGCAGGTGGGAGACAATGGGTCTAGGTTTCTCTTAGCAAATGCACTTGGCAGAGTCAGCTCTGGGGCTTTTGAGATGTCACGTTCAAGTTGGATCTGCAATTTGTGCTGAAGGGCACCATGGGTGCAAACGATGCTGGGACAAGCAGCTATGGCATTTGCTTTGCCCACATTGATTTCTTTATGCAACTGATGTTCCCAGAGATATGGGAGCCAGTCCTAGGAAAAGCAACTCCAGTGGTGGCCTGACAGACACGGAGTCAACCCCATGCCTCTTCTGACCTTTTAGAATTACAGATAAGGGCAAGAAACACTAGCTTAAAAGGCTATTTTATTGGGTCTTCAACCTTGAGAGGAAGTCAACTTTATCTAAAACCAATCAACTTTGCCAGATGATTACCCACACTATCATTTTACAGCCTGAGTTGTTCAGAAGCCTCTTTTGTTTTCAAAGCAATCTACTGAAGAACCACCTAACGGCAGGCAGGCTTGAAGACAGCATTAGAGTGATAAGCACAGCTGGGTACACTGCTTCTCCCAGTCACAGAATCACAGTAGCATATACTTTCTGGCATGTGCCTCTTTGCGTCCAGCAGCCAAGAAAGAAGGGCAACTTTACAAGGCTATATACATTCTAGGAGATAGGCTTCATTCATATGTAACAAGCCATAGTTTGGAATTACTGCAAATATGGACCTTGAGTGTTCCCTTCCAATTCCTGTTGCAGCAAAACACAATCTGACATTATTTCCAAACTGGTAAACTATGATTGACCCTTCCCCTCCAAACCTAGTTGTGATTTGCGATTCCGCTTTGGTGGGAAGCAGAAAACATAGTTTGGTAACTTGGATAGAACAGCAAACTATGGTTTGCTATGAAGGAGAAAGAGGAGGAAGGACGGCAGGAGGATATACAGGAAGTTGAAGCTTACACTTAATGCCAGACTTATTTAGTGTTATCTTTGGACTGATTCAGATGCAACTTTTTTGGCTAGGAGAACTTTACCGATTTAAATAAGGTTGAGAGAAAATGACACATTTAACACACCCAAATGTACATGGAACACGTTTCACATCACATGACAAAATGAAGAGTTTAGCAACACAAAACTGTTTATTATTTATTAAATGACACAAAATACCTAGATAACAGACTCACTCTTTTTAAAGACATGTATTTACATTATTTACCAAAGAAGAGACTCTCTGTACCCATCCACTGACTTCTTACGAAATATTTGAATTTTTTTCACTTTGTTTGCATTGAAGAATACAATGCTAACATGCCCCACTGCAGACCTATGTAAGTAGAACATTTCTATGCAGTGAACAAGCACATATTCTAAACAGTCTAATGAAGAGGCTTCTTAGAAAGGAACAGGGTTATTTCCCCTTCCCAATCTTGTCTGCCCCCTCCCTCCTCCAAACTCCAAAGGTACTCTTCTGAAGAATGTCTTTATACAAAAAGTATATTACATTTTTGAATGCTGCTGTACTCTTAGAACTTTAAACTTTTTTTTAAAAAAAAGAGGAGATGCTCTTCCTACTATATGAAATCACTAAAAATCAAAGTGATATTTTCAAGTGCACAAAACCAAAAACATTTTGTTTTAAAGAGAAAGCATTAGGACAGATGGTAGGCTTTGAAAAAGTTAAGAGACCAGGACTCACATACACACACACAAACGCGCAAACACATAAAATGAGCATCTGAAAGATCAGAAAGGTAAAAACCACAGCTAAAGTAAACTTAACAATTTTCTATTTTTTTTAAAGTAACTATATGTACTTTGGCACCTTCGTGTAAGGTAGAGAACAGAACAATCTTTACAACACATTTGCCATTAGTTTTGAAACAAAATCATCAGTTTCTTTAATTTATTTAAATCAGTCAAGGAAAAAAAATCAATTTTGTTGGGTATAAAGTTTTTAAAAAGTTCCCCAAACTAAAATATTTATCAGAATAAATTTCAATTTCTTATAAACAAGGTTGCTATAAACTGCATGCAACAGAGGAAAAGATTTAAAAATGTATGGCCAGACAAGCTGTGTGGGTCACAGTCTAAGCCCACTGCAAGAATTTTTTTTATATATCTATTTTAAATATTGTTATGGCTCAATAAAGCAGGCACACGATTCCAGCAAAAAAAAAAATGTTGCTGGACAATATGGCTGAAAAGTAGTTTTTGCCATAGCTCAACACCAATCACAGGAAGAAAGGGAAGGTGATTGAGTAATGCTCACAGGGGAAATAAGAGAAACGAGGGCATAGCTGTTTGTTTTCTTCAGAGCGAACACGAGCAGACTCCGTTGATGTTCTCATTTGTTCATGTTATTGTGCACTGCTTCTGTAAAATGTTTTTGCAAAAATGTGACAACTGAATGGAACAATCCCAATTGTTGGCACATTTCAAAATATGAGATGCCCATGGATTTAATTATAGGTTCACAAGACATCTTATCCCAAATACTGTGGTGGCTTGCTCTAGCTGAAACTCACTTTTAAAAGGTTAATAATTCTTCCCTTCCCTCAAAAGCATATAAATCACGATCCTCATTTCAGTGCACCAGACACAAAAAATTGCAGAACAGCTTTCATTTTCATCCCTCCCTCATTTTGAACCTCCCCCCAAGCTTCTTTTCCATACTCAGTATCTGTTTTCTTTAAATAATGTTTATTCACAAGAACAATTTTTAGAACCATCACATTCTTTTTTTTGGGGGGGGGGGTGAGTCTGCAACTAGTATAGAATCTTTTAAAACACCTTGTATCATAAATTCTTAGTTACTGTCTCCCCCCAAATTCCCAAACCTTTACTTGATCTAGCAGTATTATTCACTGTTATGTACATGGCAGGCTTTTGTACTTAAAATGAGTCTATTTTGCTGGAAATATTGCTCCTCTGTTCTTAGATGGGCAGGTCAGGATGGAGATGCAGGACTAAATATTTCCATGGGTGGGGAGAAAGACGAGAAGTCTGAAGGTGAGCCGTCAAAGGATTTTTCTGGCTTGGGCTTGTTGTGGGGAAGCTTTGGAAGGTCAGCTCTGATGAGCAATAATTGTTATCGGTATTACTTCATGCCCTGATAGAATTGCTCAGCTTTTGTTAAACAGGAGCTCCAACAGCAGCCCGAAGAGAACGGATGAGAACAAATACAATTTTTAACGCAACTTTCAGAAAAGTCGATTCTCGGACACAACACACATATAATGTGACACAAGATACAGGGCTTAGGCTAATGTTGCTTAGTCTATGAGTGCAAAAAGGAAAAAGTCAGAAGGCTGCACTGTGTTGCAAGTAGCATTTCATTTTGCCTTTCACAACTTCCTGGCATCTTCCCTAGGTATGCAATGCTTGGAGAGGACCAGCTTTTTAGATTCTTTGCAGCTATACCAAGGGTAAGGAGAGCCTGGGAAGCCTGGCAAGATCGGCTGAAGGCACAGCTCTTAATGCAATAGCCATTTGATGTATAAAAAGCTATCCAGATCCCTGGCCCAAGATGAAGAAGATTCTGAAAAGTATAAAACCCCTAATTTTAGTTCTTATAGTGTTTATGCAAAAACAAGGATAGGGCGGGGAAGAAGCCCAAAACAACAACTGTGGTATCATTCACTTCTATGTTTATGCAGTGTTCCTTCTCTGTAACAATTATAAAAAAAGGGGAGTTCACCTCCCCCCCCATGGCAACTTTTACATCAAGAATGGGTTTTATTTTTTCAGAGTACTTACATTGGAAGGCAAAGGTAATATCAGCAGTCTAAACCCCTAAGCTTTCACAGTAGCCTTTGCAGCACAATTCTAAGCAATTCAGGTTGCCACAGCAATGAATGGTATATACTATCTCAGCCTTAGAAGTCCATTCACAGGAGTGTAATTTTATTTCCAATTTGCAGAAAATCTTGGGTGACTGCGAAGTTGACTTTTGTTATTCTGAGGGATAGCCAAATCCATACAGACTTTGCTGTTTCTTAAACACATCCAATCATTTTATACAGCAATTAAGAGATTTGCATGCAGTTTATGCAATTTAAAAGGCTATTTTTTAAAAAGAAAAACATTCTATTTTACCCTTTCATTGTTTCAAGGTGGAAAAAGGTACAATAGCTGTATATGAAAGAAGGGCGTCCCTTTATACCTAGAGCCCAATGGAATCACAAAGACCAGATACTTCCTTACAGTTTTCTGCACACCATACCAAATATCATGCAAAGAGTTCAACAGCATTCTTCTTAAAATGTAAATACTACTCTTTAAATGGGCATGTTAAATCCACTGAAAAAATCCACTCTACTATGTCCCCCCCCACATTACATTGCTTTCATTCAGTCATTGGTAGTAGAAAAAGTTGATTTAATGGGATCAACAGGCTTGTTTATCCACCAGCAACCAAGTAGAACATCAAGTGTGCAGAAAAGGAAAAAAAAACTGAAGAAGGCCCATTGTGTGTTTACGCAATGTAGTTGTATTGGTTGGGGTTCTCCTTATCTCTTTCCATGTAGTCTCTGTCAATTAACGATTCTATTCTCTTCTTAAGGTCAGCCGGCTGTAAAGCAATTCAGAAAGTCAGCAACAATTTTTGAATCACCCCCCCCCCAAATATATATATCATTCAGTTTTATGTGATATCAGCGTATGGGTTCAACCCAATTCCTTCACGTGCATGCAAAGGTTTTCAAACAGAAACAGGTTAAGATCGACATAATCCCATTCTATTATATGCACTTGACTACGGGTGCAATCCAGCTGCTGTTTACCCCGGGCTGAAAGGAGTTGGATATGGCAGACCCCCAACTTACGATATCCAAGTCCCATTTGGCTCCCTTCTGTGGCCCTCCATCCTGGCAGCTGGCATGCTAAGAAAAGGGGTGGTTGAAGAAAACATGCATTTTGTTTACTTCTGCTGTGACCTGCTGGCACAGCTGGCATCTACACCTCCAAGAGGCCTCTGAGCAGCAGCTGGATGTGGCAGCTCCTCCTGCCACCTCCACCTCCACCGGCCTCCTGTAAGTCGGATTACTCTGTAAGGTTGCAATCCAATACATGTCAAGTAAGTCCCACTGGGTTTAGTGGGACTTACTCCTAAGTAAGTGTGTATTGGACTGCAGCCTTAGCCTACAAGCTATTCCCATGCAGAAGGGCAACTTCTGACAACACAAAGCACACAGGTACATGTTTTGAGTGCTGAAAGTTTACAGCCGTCCTAATTTATCCTTTACTGGAATTCTTTTTCACTGGTTCACTAAATCTTTTGAAGTTTTGCTACACTGGACATGCTCAAAAAACAAAACTATTTTTCACTTGAAAGGACTGTAACAAGCAGTTACACGAGCTCCACGAGCTACAGGGAGCCCCAGCTGACAAAGCGTCAAGGCGAGTTAAGCAGCAGAGCGAGTTAGGCAGCAGGGCGAGGAGGCCAGGGCCCCCCACTCTGCCCATCTGTTCCCTAACCTCAACTAAACCGCAGTCTCCAACCCATTGATGTAATAAACCTTAAACAAAACTATGCAGGTAAGAAGACAGCAGGGGTGTGGGGGCTTTCCAGTGTTTTGCACAGCCTGCAGCATGTACGACTATCTGCCTGTTGGACAGAAGTCGTGGGTGTGCTCTCGGTGCAATGAGCTCCTGGCTCTCCGGGAATGACTTCATTTCCTTGAGGCCAAGGTGGCGGACCTGGAAAAGCGGAGAGAGGCAGAGAGGTGTGTGGAGGAGGCCTTCAGGGACGTTATAGCTGTGTCCCACTCCAACGATGATAGCTCTCCTGCTATCATGGAGAACGATGGTCTCAGGGAAGGAGAGCATCCAGCTAAGAGGGAAACGATCCCTTAGAAGGGACCCATTCCTTGGGGGATGAGCAGCTATCCGCTCGTGCTGAGGATATATCTCCAGGGGGTGGAGGGATCCTTGTAGTGGGTGATTCGATCATTAGGAACATAGACAGTGGGGTGTGTGATGGGCGTGTAGACCGCAAGGTGTTTTGCCTGCCTGGTGAGAAGGTTGCAGATATCGCCCGTCGTTTAGATAGTTTGGTAGACAGTGCTGGGAAGGAGTCAGTGGTCGTGGTGCACGTTGGCACCAACGACATGGGGAAATGCAGCCGTGAGGTCCTGGAAGCAAAATTTAGGTTGCTAGGTAGGATGCTGAAAGCCAGGAACTCCAAGGTGGCTTTCTCTGAAATGCTACCAGTTCCACGCGCAGGACCGGCCAGACAGGCCCAGCTTCGCAGTCTCAATGCATGGATGAGACGATGGTGTCGGGTGGAAGGGTTTGGATTTGTTAGGCACTGGGGAACATTTTGGGACAAGCTGGGCCTGTACAAAAGGGATGGGCTCCACTTGAACCAGAATGGAACCAGACTGCTGGCACTTAAAATTAAAAAGGTAGCAGAGCAGCTTTTAAACTGACTGAGGGGGGAAACCCGACAGGAGCTGAGGAAGGTCCGGTTCGGAATAAACCTCCCCCCTGGGATAAAAACCAAAGAAATGATGAAATTTTAAAAGGGGTAGGCCTAGAAGTAGGCATTGTGAGAGCAGGGGCACAGGATATAAATTCAGAAGAGCAAAATTACCACAGGCCAAACCACAAGTGCCAAAGACACTTGAACAGAGACGCTGCTTACAAGTGCCTGTACGCTAATGCTAGGAGCCTCTGAACCAAGATGGGAGAACTGGAGTGCTTGGTCTTAGAGGACAGCATTGATATAGTGAGCATAACGGAGACCTGGTGGAATGGAGAAAACCAGTGGGATACGGTTATCCCTGGATATAAACTATATCGGAAGGACAGGGAAGGACGTATTGGTGGCGGAGTCGCTCTATACGTGAAAGAAGGCATTGAATCCAGCAAGCTCGAAACCCCAAAAGAGGCAGACTCCTCCACAGAATCGTTGTGGGTGGTGATACCGTGCCCCAGGAGGGACTTAATACTGGGAACGATCTATCGTCCCCCTGATCAAAATGCTCAGGGAGACCTTGAGATGAGATATGAAATTGAGGAAGCATCCAAACTAGGAAATGTGGTAGTAATGGGTGACTTCAACTACCCGGACATAGACTGGCTGCATATGTGTTCCAGTCATGACAAAGAAGCAAAGTTTCTAGATATTCTAAATGACTATTCCCTAGACCAGTTGGTCATGGAACCGACCACAGGGATGGCAACCCTGGACTTAATCCTCAGTGGGGACCGGGACCTGGTGCAAGATGTAAGTGTTGTTGAACCGATTGGGAGCAGTGACCACAGTGCTATTAAATTAAACATAAATGTAAATGGCCAATTGCCAAGAAAATCCAACACGGTCACATTTGACTTCAAAAGAGGAAACTTCACAAAAATGAGGGGATTGGTAAAAAGAAAGCTGAAAAACAAAGTCCAGAGGGTCACATCACTCGAAAATGCTTGGAAGTTGTTTAAAAACACTATATTAGAAGCTCAACTGGAGTGCATACCACAGATCAGAAAAGGTACCGCCAGGGCCAAGAAGATGCCAGCATGGTTAACGAGCAAAGTCAAGGAAGCTCTTAGAGGCAAAAAGTCTTCCTTCAGAAAATGGAAGTCTTGTCCAAATGAAGAAAATAAAAAAGAACACAAACTCTAGCAAAAGAAATGCAAGAAGACAATAAGGGATGCTAAAAAAGAATTTGAGGAGAAGAACATAAAAACCAACAACAAAAAAATCTATAAATACATTCAAAGCAGGAGACCATCTAGGGAGGCGATTGGACCCTTGGATGATACGGGAGTCAAAGGTGTACTAAAGAACGATAAGGAGATTGCAGAGAAGCTAAATGAATTCTTTGCATCTGTCTTCACAGTGGAAGATATAGGGCAGATCCCTGAACCTGAACTAACATTTGCAGGAAGGGATTCTGAGGAACGGAGACAAATAGTGGTAACGAGAGAGGAGGTTCTAGGCTTAATGGACAATATCAAAACTGACAAATCACCGGGCCCGGATGGCATCCACCCGAGAGTTCTCAAAGAACTCAAATGTGAAATTGCTGATCTGCTAACTAAAATATGTAACTTGTCCCTCGGGTCCTCCTCCGTGCCTGAGGACTGGAAAATGGCAAATGTAACGCCAATATTCAAAAAGGGATCCAGAGGGGATCCCGGAAATTACAGGCCAGTTAGCTTAACTTCTGTCCCTGGAAAACTGGTAGAAAGTATTATTAAAGCTAGATTAACTAAGCACATAGAAGAACAAGCCTTGCTGAAGCAGAGCCAGCATGGCTTCTGCAAGGGAAAGTCCTGTCTCAGTAACCTATTAGAATTCTTTGAGAGTGTCAACAAGCATATAGATAGAGGTGATCCAGTGGACATAGTGTACTTAGACTTTCAAAAAGCGTTTGACAAGGTACCTCACCAAAGGCTTCTGAGGGAGCTTAGCAGTCATGGAATAAGAGGAGAGGTCCTCTTGTGGATAAGAAATTGGTTAAGAAGCAGAAAGCAGAGAGTAGGAATCAACGGACAGTTCTCCCAATGGAGGGCTGTAGAAAGTGGAGTCCCTCAAGGATCGGTATTGGGACCTGTACTTTTCAACTTGTTCATTAATGACCTAGAATTAGGAGTGAGCAGTGAAGTGGCCAAGTTTGCTGACGACACTAAATTGTTCAGGGTTGTTAAAACAAAAAGGGATTGCGAAGAGCTCCAAAAAGACCTCTCCAAACTGAGTGAATGGGTGGAAAAATGGCAAATGCAATTCAATATAAACAAGTGTAAAATTATGCATATTGGAGCAAAAAATCTTAATTTCACATATACGCTCATGGGGTCTGAACTGACGGTGACCGACCAGGAGAGAGACCTCGGGGTTGTAGTGGACAGCACGATGAAAATGTCGACCCAGTGTGCGGCAGCTGTGAAAAAGGCAAATTCCATGCTAGCAATAATTAGGAAAGGTATTGAAAATAAAACAGCCGATATCATCATGCCGTTGTATAAATCTATGGTGCGGCTGCATTTGGAATACTGTGTACAGTTCTGGTCGCCTCATCTCAAAAAGGATATTATAGAGTTGGAAAAGGTTCAGAAGAGGGCAACCAGAATGATCAAGGGGATGGAGCGACTCCCTTACGAGGAAAGGTTGCAGCATTTGGGGCTTTTTAGTTTAGAGAAAAGGCGGGTCAGAGGAGACATGATAGAAGCGTATAAAATTATGCATGGCATTGGGAAAGTGGATAGAGAAAAGTTCTTCTCCCTCTCTCATAATACTAGAACTCGTGGACATTCAAAGAAGCTGAAAGTTGGAAGATTCAGGACAGACAAAAGGAAGTACTTCTTTACTCAGCGCATAGTTAAACTATGGAATTTGCTCCCACAAGATGTGGTAATGGCCACCAGCTTGGATGGCTTTAAAAGAAGATTAGACAAATTCATGGAGGACAGGGCTATCAATGGCTACTAGCCATGATGGCTGTGCTCTGCCACCCTAGTCAGAGGCAGCATGCTTCTGAAAACCAGTTGCCGGAAGCCTCAGGAGGGGAGAGTGTTCTTGCACTCGGGTCCTACTTGCGGGCTTCCCCCAGGCACCTGGTTGGCCACTGTGAGAACAGGATGCTGGACTAGATGGGCCACTGGCCTGATCCAGCAGGCTCTTCTTATGTTCTTAAAGCAGAGTATTTGTAAGAGGAATTTACTGCCAATAGGTAAAGAAAGGACACCCATACTCAACCTTTACTGGGAATTTCAGCTGGTTGTATACTTCAGACACAAGCAGATTGTGGCTCAGAGTCTTGCGCATTTTCATAATTCTCACAATTGCGGCATCAATTTGATACTGGCGATCCTGAAAGACCCTCTCCGTAGTGCTTGCTTGCTCTTCTACCTGCAGGTTTGGGAAAGAAAGGATATCAGAAATGGAAAAAGCCTACCTTTCTCTTCTCTAAAGTTAATCAGTAGATAATTTGGGTTGAGGCAGATTAAATGGTATCAGGGTTCACTGGGTACTAAACCTGGTAAGGAAGCCCATACCTCCTAAAACCAGGTATGAGACTCTGTGCTTGCCCTCACTGTGTTGTGTGTGGGAAAGCACTCTGTGCAGAGTTGGAGGCAGTTATGCTGCTTAGGCTCAAAGCCCTGTATCCTGAGACACCTGTTTTCAGAGAAGCCGTTTGTTCATCAAAGTCACTTGGAGAGAACTGTCTTTGGGTGCCCACACCTACTGAGGTCAGTCAGACAGGGAAAGCCCCTTTCCTTTGCAAAAGGAAAACATCGTAAAGAGTTTTTGGGGTTTCCCCCACCTTTTCATTCTGTAGCAGACATGTTAGTCTTCCACCCAAATTTAAACCAAAGCTGTCCCTGGCCACATCCGCACTAGACATTTATTCCACTTTATAAACAGTGTGCTGAGAGTTGTTAGGAGATGCCCTATTCTCCTCACAGAGCAACAATCACCAGAAGAGGGGCTGACTGTTAAACCACTCTGGCCACTGGAACTCTGTCAAAGGAACAGGAATCTCCTAGCAACTCTCAGCACCCTTCACAAACTACACTTCCCAGGATTCTTTGGGGGAAGCCATGACTGTTTCAAGTGGAATAAATGTCTGGCATGGGTGTGGGCCCCTGATGAGCCAAGCCAAACAGTTGTTAAGTCTGGCTTTTAGAACATTGACAATTGATTCTTACTGAATTTGCCTGCGCTATCATGGACTCCAATGTTAAATTTCTTAAATAAACTAAAAATCAGCCATGCATTTTTGTTAACTTTTAACTTTGCAGAAGATGGCCAGAGTATGGGGTAAGGTCAGTAATAGGATTACAGGTACTCTGTGAATATGGCTGATTTTTAATTAATTTCAACAAATTAGCACAGGGGTCTGGATTTCCCCCCCCTCATTTTACACTTTGAATTCCTGATTCTCTCTGAGTGTTTTGTGCATTTCCATGAAAATTCAGAAACGCTTGCTTAATAACCCTCTGAGTTCAGGACTATACGTTTTGAAAGATTTTGTTCTGAAATGAGCTTATGGGAAGCAGCGGAATGGCATGGGGGTATTTTCAATATAGCACGACGGAATGTGAAAAATCCATGCTGGCTATAGTAAACAGCCACTCTCGTGGCTGTATAATAATCTGAGGTGGGGAAAAAACCAGATACCGTTTCTTTCATCTGGATCTGATTGATTTTTATCCTGAATAGCTTATGTCTGAAGTCATCATTGCAAGTAAATTTGTCTCCATCTTCCACATCTTTGCCTTTGGGACTTTTTGTTAGCACTCTGGCCTTGCCACAGGCTAATGACTGGAGTGTTCGTCGTAGCTCTCCATCCTCTACAATAGAAAGAGACAGTTTAGTATTTCAGTTGCTAGAACTTGGAAGCCACAAGGAAAATTCAATACTGACCTATTCCAGTAGCTTGTTTTATCTCCTCTAAACTGAATTCTTCACCTTCGTTAAACATAAGCAGCACTAAAGTCTGGAACAAAGAGACTTGCAGCTCTTTTTTGCCCTGTCAACAAAAGCAATGATAAAAACATTTCCACATTTTTCTTTGAAGATATAATTTATTTTGTTTAATGACAGTTCTATGTCCATGCACAGGGAAACCACACAGCTTACAGAAATAACACCCATGAAAAAGAAAATTTTATACACACACACACGAATGAGCTGTGTTGTCCATATAATGCAGTACTTATGCCCTATGAAGACATAATGCTTAATCATAATTTGCTTCCTTAATTACAGCTAAGTGTTATACTTAAAACACTTACACCACCATTTAGGACAGGCCATGAATCTGGTTCTGAAAGTACAGTGGGTCCACATTAACCATGGTTAAGCATTACATCTGGACTGAGCAAACCTCGTCAGGACAGTATCCTTGATTCTCCCTACAGCCCCTCTGGGGGTAGAACTCAGATCAGCAAGGTAAACCTTAGTACATCTTGGATATTAAACCAGGATTAAGGTAACCTTGGTTAAATAAATACAACTCCACACCAAGGGTTAGAGCTATGCTTTATGCTTTCATTTGCATATTATACTTCTGGACCCACATAATCTTCAGAGTCTCAGGGATCCTACGAAAACATCCCTGTTCAATCATATGGCAAAGCAGCTTTTACAAATCCATGCTAACCAAGCAAAAAGAAATCCTTTTTTGCAAATCTATTTACATAAGTCGATACAAATGGCCCTATTTTACATCTGAAATTGGATGATTTTGGTAGATCACAGAAAGCCTTGTTCTTGTGGTTATTTACAAAAGGATGCATGTATCATCCAAATGATAGCACAGGATGTTGCTGAAAGAACTGATGAAGAAACAAAAGTAAATGAAATAAAGCAAGAACAGTTCAAGAAAGCTGAACAGAACCGTGAGACTATTTTCAAATGGGAATGACCACTTAAAAAGTCCAATTACATTCCAAGTCCAAAAAATGGCTTCAACAATTAAGTAAGTGTTAAACAGGAATATGGGAAAGCAAACATTACCTCTTTAAATTCTGCTTTGAGTACACAGTGCCCCAATGTTGATTGCCACTGAAGTTTTCTGCCGCTGTGTTTTCCTAGGTAAAATGTCTTGAATATCTCCTGCAGTTTGACCATCTAAGAAGAAATATGAACTTTACTTTGAAGATGAAATATAACCGATTAGTACTTTCTTATCGACATTTCTTCCTTTTTCTAGAGTTTAACTGCTTGTTAAATATTGTATTTGTACCATGAAACCTAATTATCCTACTCATTTTAATACCAGTATTTTACAACACAGATTTAAGATACTTAAGATTTATTTTGTCATCTTGAATTAAGGACGACTAGTTTTAAATGAGTGAATCTTCATTATGCCACAGCTTCCAGAGTATGACTATTTAAGTCACCCCCTAGCCCAAATTGTTATTTTTAAAATACTTTTTAAAGATAAAAAGTAGAAGAAGCTTCAATTCTTCTCTGAAAGTTTTGCATCTTTGTTTTTGTGACCACACAGGGAAAGGCTCACAAATTACTTACTTAAGTCATTCCCTCCCACCGCCACTCCTATCTAACCAAAAGACTGATGCTATCTCAGAGGTTTCATGGCAACTTACCCAAGTTTTCCAATTATTAGGTAAATGTTTCAATTTTAATCAGCAGTTTAACATAAGTTTAAAGTTAACAAAGTTCTATCATTTCAGAAGTGTTGTCAGCCATCTTACCTCTGATGGTAGGTGGACCTCCATAGGCACATAGGTTGGCCAATAGCCCATAGTCAAGATATTCACGGTGAGTTCAATGTTACCAGGTACATTCTGATTTTGCATATACTACAGCAGAATCAAACAGAGAGAATGACCATACAGAACTACAAACAAGTTAAAGGCATTATGAACTATCCCCCACCCCACACTAAATCCATATTTGAATCCTGTCCTTCCTCTACAAAGCTTAGGGTGGCACAAATTAAATTCACCCCCTTTTTATACTCACAACAATCCTGAGATTAGCTGGGAGATGGAAACCGGACTTAGGTCACTTTGTGAGTTTCTTGAATGTGGGGAAATTCAAACCCAGCCAAATTTCCTTATCCACTGCTACACCATACTAGCTCCACCAAAAAACAAAACCCCCATAAAAGAGTCTTACAAATTTGGAATACAAAATGTGTTGATGGAGTTAACATGAGGGGCAGCTAACCCTGCTGTGTAGAAAAGAGAATACCCGTACCTGCTTAAACTGTATCATGATGTCTTTTGAAAGCTCCATGTCTTTAAACATTCCTTCGAGTTTGCTGGTGAAAGCAGCTCCACATTCTATATAAGGATAGTTGTATTGAAATTGCAGTTAGGTTTATTTTGTTATCAACAGAAGATTTAAAAGTGTATCATTAAGAAATGGTAGAGATTTTCTCTTCCAGAACAAAGTGAAGATTAAGCCTGCACTGCAATCCTTCTCAAAGGATTATCAGCCAATATTGCAAACTGGCTCTAGTGGCATGCCCTCGCTGTCTTGCCCTGGTAAGCAGCAGTGATGCTAGAGACTGGTTCTGTGGCAGTGCGCCCCACCAAGCCAGCTGCTCCTGATTCTGACTGAAGTATTCTGATTGAACTTCTGATTGAAGTTAAAAAGTACACTGAGCCAAACTGCTCAAATTGGGACGTATTTGGTTAAATTCCAGAAAAGTAGCTATATTCAAGCATTGCAATCACGAATGATAAAAAATGGCCTGCAGTGCATTAAAAAAGTCACTCATTAATTTTGTTAGGTCTAGAAGCCGTAGCTTACTTTAGATGAAGTAAATGCAGATACAAATAAGCTACTTCATCCATCAATTAAGCAGGTTGTAGCTTATGAAAGCTATTATCTTTTTCTGTCAATGTAGCCTAAGAAATCCAGACGGGCCAAGCACAGGACCACGGGATCCTGAAAGACTCAGGCTGAGGAAGTAAACCTCTGAACAGTGGAAAGACTACCAGCCTAAGCGTGGGATTCTAAGCATACTTGCTCAGAAAAAAGTCTTAACAGAAAATTAGTGGAACTTGTTTGCAATAATGGGCTTAGAATCATAGTATTAAATTTGATACTGGTATTTGCTAGTCTCTGATCTTATGATACACACAAACTTCCCAGCAAAAAGATTCCCATTCAGAGGAAAGCAGGGTCTGCTCCCTGCTTGAAACAGGGATGTGCTCATGAAGCTGCACCCAACACAGCATGGTACGAAGAAGCCATTGTGCACATGGGAGCTCCATGTGAACCTCAGAGCCCCTGCATGTATAAGGAACCTCTGCATTGACTATTTTACCAAACACAAAGTCCTCGCACAGTAAAGCCATCATTCATAAGCAAACCTTTGGCTAAAGGTTCAGATGTAATTTCATGATTTGCTTCCCTCTGCAGTGAACTACGACAACGAATTTTATTATATGGTCATAGACCCGGTAAACTGCAAATAACTACTTATTAATGTAAATAGCAGTCCTTTTACAGGGGACATTTTGAATGTCTTTCAGGGCATTTTTTCTACATAGGGATAATCTCTGTGCAGGAAAATGTGGGCACATCGCAATGGGTAAAGAATATTCAAGTGATTTATCCTACAAAAAATACGCTGAGGAGCTGCTATGACTAAACACAAACATATAGAGGATAAAAAACCAAAACACCTTACCATGTTTGAGTTTGGAAAGCATAGATTTTTCAGCATCTACTGATGCACTTTTGCCTACTAATAGCCGCTTTGCTAGATCTTTTTTGTAAAAGGCCTCAAAAACATCCTTTCCTGCAGAAGACAAGTTTATATAAAGGCTCTGTTTGAAGTATGCATTGCAACTGTCTCTCTCAATGTTATGGATCAGCAAACTGTGGCTTCTGGATTCCACTTTTACATCTTAAGGGGAACCATTGGATACTTTCCTTCTGAAAACAAACTCAGGTGCAGTGGGTTTCCAGTAGTTTATTTTGAGAGGGCAGGGTCAGGTGGAATGAAGGACTTGATCAAATAATTTCCCCCTCAAAGTGGCTCTATAATCAAAATAGTTGCTGTCCAGGGGTATTCACCATGCATTTAACCCCCTCCCTTTAACAAGTCAAAGAATTTAGATTCACAAAAAAACTGATCATGTGTATAGAGTGTGGTTTGTTATGTGATGTTGGGTATTCAACAAGGACTTAACTGCGATTCTTCCGGATCTAAACCAAAACTAAAGCTATTGTAACTAAGAAACTGGGAGAACAGCAATTAAACTTTGGATTCGCTAAGCCTTATTGAACCTATTTTTGCTGATACGTGCAGATACCTAATGCAAAAAGATAGTCCAGCTCTTACCATAGATGAACCTAAATATAATCATAATTTTATCCAACATCTTTTCAAGCTCTTCATCAGTAGCCTCTTTGTTGCCTGCACGAAGCTTGGAATCCACATACTTAGCTGGAGAAAAAAACCAAAACCAAAAGGAGAGTGATAGGGTTTGAATATGTACTCCTAAACTAAGTCTTAGACTTACTCTAGACTAGGTTAGTGCTCTGCAAGCTCTATTGGCCCATTGAGAGTTTTAAGAGACAAGAAGTGCCTGTAGGCGACAGACTTGTCTTCTGCAAACTCTCACATCACTGTGGAAAGCAAACTGGAACTTAATACTCAGAGCATTCAAATGCATAGAGGCACTATTTTCTCCAGTCTACCATCTTGCTCACTAAGTATAGCCAGCTCTTAAATATCGGGTCTGACTGAGGTTGGCCCCAATTCCATCTCAAATTCAGCCAAAGGGCTGCAAAGCTCCATCAGAGGAACTAGACTGAATAGAAGCAAACTGGAAACACTACCTTGGACATGGGATCAGTTGTTCTAAGAAAAGTAACTAACCACATACTCTGTGATAACATCTTTTGTAGAGGCATTGTGAAATACATTTTATTTCAACCTCATTGTCTTTCAAAACTACATCTTGGCTTTTAACCTCCTTCCGCAATTCGTCCATCTATCCCACTGTTGTCTACTTCTGACTAGCAGCCTATAACAGTACCAGCAGCTATCCAGAGTCTTATACAATGGACTTTCACAGCACTTGCTGCTTTATCTTTTTTTTAAAAAAACTGGAGATGCCAGGGATTGAACCCGAGACCGTTTGCACGCAAAGCATGTATTCTACCATTGAGGTACTGGCCGCTCTTGACATCCCTTTTCGAAACTACTGGCCTAATAATGAGCTGGGACAATGGACTGGATGAGGACCAATAACCGGAAACTCGATTGAGACAAGGCAGAGATGCTATTTGTGGGTGGTTCCCTTGCCTAGATAAATGGTGTTCAACCAGTTCTGGGTGGGTTGCCCTCCCCCTGACGGATCAGGTTTGTATCTTAAAGCTTTTCCTGTGTCCATTATTGTCATTTGAGACACAAGTGGCCCCTGTGGCATGGATTGCCTTCTGCCAGTTTTGGCTGGTGGACAACTATGTCCCTATCTGGACAGGATTATCTGGTTTCAGTAGTCCATAATTTGGTAACTTCTGGTTAAATTTCTGCAGTGTGTTATACACAGTACTGCCTTTAAACTGCAAACTGGTGCAGAATTAAGTGGCCAGATTGTTAATGGGGACCAGAGGGTCCAAACATATTACATCAGTTCTGGGCTGGCTGCACGGGCTAGCAACATGTTTCTAAGCCCAAGTCAAAGTCCATGCCAGCTATGATTATATGAATGTTTCTGGGGTGGCAAAGTTGCTCTGGCTCTTAAGAATTGTATATGACAAATTGCTGATTGCTGGTTTGATTTCATATATTTTATCTTATTCTATTTTACACTTTTTGTAAAATATTGTTTATTTATTTATTATTTGATTTATATCCCGCCCTTCCTCCCAGCAGGACTCCTATTCGTAGGAGTTTAAAATTGAAATCATAATCATAATACATGTACCTATGAGCTCAGCAGGTTTATTTGGTCTTTTGTTGATAAAGGTTTCAAAGGCTTCTTTCATGGCATTGACAAACTTCTCATTCTTCAAAAAGCAAATGTCAATTATATGATCAACTTTATCCTTAAAGTCTAATAGTTCTTGGACCATGGTTTTGTCTTTTTCTGGATTGATTACAATGGTGCTTCCAAATGCCTGCAAAGAAAAATGTTTTTTATAAACATAATCCTGCTGGCTGCCACAGATAGCTTAATCAAGCAAGACCAAGTTAGTAAGCTGACAAACACTGTATGTTTTAGACATAAAGCAGCATGAATCATCTACTTCAATGGCTATTTCACTTATATCCTGCCCTTCATCCAAGGAACTCAGGGTGATGTACATGTCTCTCTCCCCCCCCCACCATCTGCGCCTCTCCCTTTTTATTATCACCACAGCTCAATGACAGTGTGTATGACTAGTGCAAATTCAGCCATTGAGCTTCATGGCTGAGTGGAGATTTGAATTTGTTCATTAGTTAATGCATTTATGCACCACCTTTCTGTTAAAGCACCCAAGGTGGTTATCCCCCCACCTTCAATTCCCTGTCAAACACCACCACCACTGTGGCTCTTTGCACCAAAAGCTATGATTCCGGTACAAAGGCAAAAACAGACCATCAGTAACCTAGAGTATTAAGATTCAGAAACATTTTAAAACCGGAGATAAAACCAATGGAGTGCTATAAACACGGGGAACAGTATTATTTTGGGGTAGAAAATATGAAAGCATTTCCTTAACCTACAACCTAAGCAATCAAAATGTTATATCAAGGAAGACAACTCAATTGATCCAATAGAGATAGCAGCTCACCACTGTAGTTTCAATATGATGGTGCAAACTTTGCACAGGCTGTATTTTAGAAGACTATGATAACTCCTGAACCCTATGATTTGCATATATGGGCATATTTTGCTTTGGCTTATAAACCAACAACCTTACAGGCATCTTTCCCCACTTCAATACATTTAAGACTTATTTCTCCAAGCTTATGCCTGGAAATTAGCCACACATTGGTACCTTTATATATTCAATCCACTGCTGCAAGAGAGCTTGCACTCCATTTTTCACCCTACTGAACAACTGATATAATAGAGACAAGTCCTGAATTCTGTTTTCATCCAAGAGGTGATTTAAACCTGCAAGATAAAAGGTGCATTATCAGTTACTCCAAATGAATGTGCTTCAAACTTCAGCTTAAACCCTAAAACAAACTATTCCTTCCTATTACCATTTTGGCTATAATAAGTTTATCAGAGCAAAGCAAGAACAAAACTGGCAAGCATATATTGGTTCTGCAACTATTGCTGTTTTTATTTTTTTGACAGAGGCTGAGGAAGCCATTACAGAATATTAAAGGAACTACATGCATAAAAGGGGAAAAAATTGGATGGGAGGGCAACAGACGAATTGGGGGAGCACATTGGCCCAATTTGAATGTAATGCTCAAGCACAGTTTAGGGTTTTTGGAATGAACCTGCTCGAGCCTTGAGAGCTCCCCTGCTTTCCTTTTCTCCTTTGGACATGGCTGCAAGGAGACTGGCAGCATCTGCTCCCTGTTTAAAATTTACTGTTATTTTTGAATTGAGCCAAACTGCCAGTGGTTTAAACTATGGTTTACTGAAACAAGCTAAGATCAAACCATAGTTTAAACCAGGCTGGGCAAGGTTTTGTTTGTAGAGGGTCACATTCCTTGAGGGGTAATCTGTTGAGGCTGCATGCTGGCAGTGGGTGGAACCAAAGTCAGTGGTAGGTGAGGTCACTGATTTTTCCTCCTAGCTCAGCAGCTTGTTTGAGGAGGGAAGGCGGACAGCTTGCTCTTCCCAGAAGTCTGAAGTGACACCTTGCAGCAGGCTTTTGAAAGTAGGTGGAGGGCTGCAGGTTGCCCACCCCAGTTTAAATTAAGTACAGTTTAGCCTTGTTCAGGCAACAATAAACTGTAGTTAGCTTAAATCGGGAAGTAGATGCTTGCAATCTCCTCAAAACCACACCAGAAGAGGAAAGGAGAGGGGGACAGTGTTGGAGCCTAAGGCCTGAGTAGACTGATGCTCATAATACCAAATTCCCACAACAATGAACAAGGCCACCACATCTGCAAACTACTAAAAGTTCTACTTGCCTCTGGACCAAGTTATATGTAAATTCCTAAAATGTTATGGAAAAAAAAGTTATGGAATGAATACAAACTCTAATGCATACCAACAGCACTTCTTCGGCTCCTGGATAGCACCTGTAACCCTAAGAGTCACAGTGTGTTTTTTTTTAAATAAAAGTTCAGATTTCTAACGGAAGCTTCAGTTTTAGAGACTCTTTCCCATCAATCTGAAGTGCAGCTGTCCTTATACCTATTCCTGGGGCTCCTGCCCCATGATTTCTACTGAACATTAAAAACTTGTGTCATTAAAATGGGATAAATTGATAAAGGAGGGAGGGAGAATACTCCCTGAGCTCATTGGAGGAAGGATGGGACAAAAGCAGAATACATAAATAAAAACTTCCATTCTGCAGTTAGAGGGAGTAACTTCAACGCTTTCATACCCTTTGATATTATATGAAAAGTGATTTTAAAAACACCCCCTTTTTCGCCCAGCAGCTTTGGTACAATGTTGGCAGAGTTCCTGCTCAACAGTCTCATTGGTAGTGCTTCTGTCGGTAATCTCACGCACCCAACTCCCATCAAAATGTGGTTAGAGGGTTTCTGGCAATCCTGTATTAACAGCCCTTTAGAAAAGGCAGCTTTTACTCAGACTCCTCGTCTTTATGGAGTGCAAAGTGATTTATTACCCAGTTTGAAAGGCAGGAAAGCAAGACATCACCTACTTGCAGAATATAGCAGTTTATCTGCTCCACCCCCCTCCCACCCAAAAGTTGACAACCAAACTGCCTTGAAACAGTACATCTGCCTCTTGCTATCCAGGATCGACAAGTGTTATCAGATAACCTCCACCCATATTTACCCCCCCCTTTTTTTGTTGTTCTTAAGTGTAATTATGTTTTCATTCTGAAATACATCTGAATGAAAGTGCTCCTGTGGGTCCTTACCTCTGATGAGGAGAACAAGACTTGCAGGTCCCCTCCCTGAATACCGTTCAGGGCTATTTCATGAACTGGTTAGACAAAGGGGACTAAAGAAGCAGCACCTGAATGGGTCATTTCCGTTCAGCACAGGGAACTGAAAGCCCCGAAGAAGCAGTAAACAGAAAGATTTCTATAAAGAAAGATAGGTTACCTTTCTGTAGAATGGCTGTTAAATGTTCACCTAGCAGCTGTTTTTCTACAGTAGCAATTAGAGGTTTCCTATAGGAAAAAGTGTTTAGAATTACATTCCTTTTGATTACCCTTTAACAATTTTCAATCCAACTGGAACACCAGGAATAGCTAGGCTTCAGACAGAAACATCCCCAGCTACTTGTATATATTTTAAAAAACTGTTCTTTTGGTCTGCCTTCTTTAAAAAGGCAGAATAATAATCTAGTTCAGGGGTGGCCAATGTGATGCTCTCCAGATGCTGTGGTCTACAACTCCCATCATCCTTGACCACTGGCCAAGCTGGCTAGGGCTGGTAGGAGTTAGGAGTTCAGCAACATCCAGTGAGTGCCACTTTGGCTCCCTCCAATCTATAGCAAGCAGCTACTGAACAGGCAGAACAGCTTTCTTCAGGCTCAGAAAATGACAGTTTAGCTCCTCCTTATGGTAAGGGAAATCAACCGCTTATAGGCACACCTTCAAGAAAGAAGCTATAGAAATGGCCCCTTAATTAGAACCACTAATGTACATGATGCTTTGAAGACAAAACAGAATAGGCAACCCCCTGTCAGAAGAATGCATAATTTTGCTACCCTGGGCTCCTTTGAGAGCAAGGGCAGGTTAGAAACTTAATAAAATAATGAATAAAGTTCCCACGTGGGAGACAGCAAGAGCAAAGCCTGATAACATTAAAGGATGATAGCCATAGGCTGTTTTTTGAACATTTGGCATCATCTGATTTATTTTCAGACCATGTGCAAGTTTTGCAAGGTTTGAAGCGATAGAATGGACAGTTGTCTTTTCTTTTGAAACTATATTATATATGTAAAGACAACTGGGGCAACTGCAGCCTTGTTTTACATTTTTTTTTCTGTCTAGGAAATGATCCTGTATTCTAGAAAAAAGCAGCCGTGGATCTAAGAGGTTTAACACACCAGGCTGAGGGAGACCACACACTTACTGAGTGCTTTGATCCAAGTAAGTGATAATTCTGTCAGCTTCTTCCTCCAAGCGTTTGTTGACATGATGCAGGTATTCTGGAACCTGTCAGATTGGATACATTATGGAGAAAAGCCAAATAAGACACATAAGATGGATCCTTTCTTGAAAAAAAGTCAGATATTATATTCGGTTATATTGTTGCCGAATACTTCTTTGTAAGCCGCAGTCAGCATGGCTAATTACAGCATGGGAGCTACCATTCTCCCCTCTCAGCCAGAGTGGTGCCCATGAGCAATAATAAAATACCTCTCTTTCTTGCATAAGTCTCTGTCCTTCTGCTGCATATAGACGATTCGTTTCTTCTAAGAATCTATGCTCAAAAGAATCCTGATAAATCTGGGGAAAGCAGAAATAGGTCATTTCCTTTGGATGCTCTCGTTGCTTACTCTGACATTTTATATACATTAAACATGATGGGTAGCCCTCACTCACCTGCAAATCTGAAAGCATGCTTAGAAGGCTGCGAAGCAGGCTCCTATCAATAGCCTCGCCATTTCTCTCTCGCTCAATCAAGAGAAGAATGCCATCAATGGTTTTGTTCTGGACTTTCTGATCACTAATTATATGAGTCCTAAACAATTCTAGCCCCATATCCCTGAAAACAAAGAAATCATCATAAGGAAATAGTCCATCAGCCACAGAGATAGTGCATTGCTCTTACACTGGATACATTTATTTTGTCCAAGTGATTAACTATAGACAAAATAATCTTCAAACCTGATCTGGTATTATTTTCTGAATACTGTACAAGAGAGTGAGTCCCCAGCTCTTTGGTGAACCCATACGTCAATCTAGTAAGCCCGATTCTCATATTGGGTTCTAAAATTAGTGTCTGATCAGGCCTCAAGTCATCATCAATTATACAAACTTCAAGAGATCTACACAGATGCCCATAGCAAGCTCTTACATGGAAACTGGAGGGTGCTGTTTTACTTTCACATTTTTCTGAGAACCTACAAATTTGTGTAAATGCAGTTAAGGGGCAACTATATTTATTCAAATGAATTATATGCACCAACTCATTGAACTGAAATTTGGGTAAATTCCTAAATATCGGGAGCTCTTCGAAAGCTAAATTGAGAATGGGCTTAGAAACATTTAAAAAACAGGCAGCTGGCTCAGAGAAAAAACAACAGTAGTGATTCCAGGACTAAACACTACTATTAGTAACCTAAAGTTTATTACAAGCAATGTTGGAACAAAACAAGTGCTTCCCAAGCGGTATGATAAACTGAGGTCCTGCCCAATGGGTAAAACTGCACTGGTTTGTTTCTTCCCTGTGCTAGCAGGGAGATATGAAGTAGGCCAAAATGGCTCATGCCCATTAAAGCAACAGTGTATGGCTTACTGTGGGGTATGCATATGGCTTCTGAAAACAGAGACCATTTTGCCAAGCTGGCTCTTGATGACTTGGTCATTCCCAACATGTAGCGCTGCTGCCACTTGTTCCCAATCAACACATACACTGCCTTCCTTCACTGCCATGGAGACCCTTGCTACTTTCCAAACCTGAGCTCCTTGGTTTAGCTTAATGTTAGCCTTACACTGCCATGTACCCACCCCTTATGAAAACTGGGGGGCAGGGGAAAATAGCAAAGAAAACACATTCACCAGCCATGTTACAGTGCTTCTCTGTTCACTCTCAACTTTCCATCGCTCAAGGATGGAAGGGAAGAACAACCAAGAATCTACATTTTAACAGAGCATTTGGTAGTCTAAAATCAACACTCCTCTTGTCATCCTCACCAAATTGATGGCAGCATTGAATTCTGAAGAACATAGGTTCGATCCAGGAACAAAAAGATACTTCTAATCATTATCTGTAAGGCGGGGAAAAAAAAAACACAAGCCAAAAACATTGACAGATTATAAATGCTATGTATGTATCTACCTCAAGATCATTGTTATGCCCCAACCCCAAGCATGCTTACTGGAGAGGAAAGACCACTTGCTTCCAAATAAGCTTGCTTATCGATTGCAACTTTAGAAATATGAACATACTTTAGAAATATGAACATACTACTACTTTTCTCTCGCTTCATATTCTTTAATCTTAACTGCTCCATCAATGTACACATTTCCACAACCAGGGCAGGTTGAGAGGCACTCAATAGCTGCCTCCCTTCCCATTACCTGGCAAAATTTCATTCCTTCCAGAGCCTGAAGAGTGCATCCATTTTAATCCATTTCTCCATATAATACCTTAATGAAATACTTTTTCAGGCTAAGCCTATGGCACTGCCGTTTTTGCTGAGATCCATCCCAAGGAGGGTTATCTTTGAAGGACTGAAATACGCTCCATAACTTTTAGAGGAGGTGTGTTCTTTGATGGTATAGCAGACTTTGTATTCCAAGTGACTCAAATGGTCTCGTGGAGTTGCACACTGAATACCAAGTTGTCAGAACACAAAAGTAATACACACACGGTTCTAAATACAAATTGCTAGCAGTTTTCTGATATTGGTATCAAACAAAAAGTTATATATGCATAAATATCTGTGAGCAGAGTGTGTTTTGCAAGTTACCTTGCCACTCTGCAGCCATCTGTGACCCCTGGAAAGCTGCTCCAGATGGTCCGTGGTCCTCCCAAGAGCCAGTTTCAGGCAGCTGCAGATGTGGAGTGGGGAACTATATTTGGAGCCAAGCTCACATACATATCATTGGAAAGGAAAATAAGCCTTACCATTTGTCTGCAGTGGTCTTGCCAACATTTGTCTATTTTCTTGAGAAAAAGAACACTGTCCAATGAATCCATGAGGAAGGAGTTAAGAAGATTCAACACAATACTGGATTAATTACCAATGCCCGATGATACTGGTCTTCTGCAACATTGCTGGAACATTAGTTTTGAAAGAAACAAACTGCCAACCCCTGTTTTAACGTGTTTTAGTTTATGATGTTGCTAGTTATTTATTTATATCCCGCCCTTCCTCCCAGCAGGAGCCCAGGGACTTTAAAATACATTAAAAGAAAACTTTAAAAACATTCTTTAAAACATCTTAAAAAACATTGTTTTTTACAAATGGTTTAAAAACACATTAAAAAGCAATTCCAAAAAGCTATGCAAGAGATGTTCACCTAAAATCAGCTAAAAACACAATAGGCCAGAATAGTTACCCCATAATTCAAATCTAAAGGGGCACCATGTCGATTAATTACTTGCAATGGCACAATTTCACTGGAATAAATAGAAGTGCACCCATGAAAGAAGTTAGCTCATCTTCCAAGTTAGGTATCCTAATTTGATGTTCATACTAATAATTTATTCAAAACATTGCGATCTAGCCATATCATAAGCATACACACAGCCTCATGGATATGAGCATCATATCTCTACTATTGTTTCAAAAGCCCTTGCCCTAGACCCAAAACTGATCCTTCAAGTCTTAAAAACTTGGAGGATGTAAAGATCTGCCTTAAAGTGTGATAGGAGAGATGCTCAGAGGGAAGGATAGAATAACGCTGATGCGTGTATCTCTCTGGAATGCAGCCATTATAAAAATGAAGGCCACAATTCAAACAGAGGTTCTTTAGGAACTGCAAAGCTGAGGCTTCCTGAGGCTTTTAGATAAACATTATTTCTACATTGTAAACCCCTCCCCCCAAGTTTTTAAATGCAGACGTCCACATAGTAAAATTAACAGCCCACACCCCCCAAGTATGGAGTGACAGACATGTTTCTCTGAATTGGGATATATATTAGTTGGAAAGCTATTATAAGAACACACTGTATACAAGGCTGCAGAGTTGCTTGTTACCAAAAGTAGATCTCTCTCCTGCTGAAACATTTAAACAAACAAGCTGAACATCAATCTCTTCAATCTTTCTTTGCACAACTGTGTAATGCATAGTAGTGGATGTCACTGCCAGCAACCCAAATTATTAGATTAACCAATTCTCCCCATTCTGTTTTATTCTGACCAACAGAATACTTGCAACATCTTCCAAACAGGTGTACACCCAGCGAACCTAATGCTAGCCCTTTTCAAGGGCCCAGAAGTTCATCACAGAGTCATGGCATGAGCAGAGTAAGAATCCGCAAATAATTACTTTGAGAGGTTCTTAACCCATGAGATACTTATATTATAGTTTACAGGACTCAGTAATATTAATGATGTACTACTCAAAAAGGATATTCTCTAAACTGATGAATCTGTGCTTTGATATGGTCTTCACAAATCTGTCTTAACTGCTTGTACAAATTTGCAGAAATCTTATATGAGCAGAGATTTTCAACAGCCTAAAAAGAAAAGAAAAGGATGGTTGGATGAAAAAATCTTGACAAACATTTGCAGGACTCCAACTACAACAGGCAACTTTTTATTTACTTGCTAGCTCACTGAAGGACACAAGTCCAAATGATTTCTTTCAAGTGGGTTTGAAAAAAACAAGCCTACCTGTGGTGGGGGCATCACCAGACAATTACAAATCAAAGTCAGCAAACTAGGCTTTACGACATCACCACTAAACATTACATAGATCCAACATGAACTACACATAATAACCAAGAAGTGTAATAGATTCTGAGTGGCACAATTGTTTGTAGTTGATGGGATATATACTTGAGGTATTACTCTAGAGAAGCACAATCACAAATAACACAATTAAAAAAATTATCAGAATATAAATTGTTATTGGCAATTATCCTGAAGTTTCTGAGTATGTTGTGTGTGATCCAGATAACCCTATGCATAAATGGAAGGCACTGCCACTGGCATAAATGGAGGAGCAAGCTCAGTGGTGGCTGGTGCTCACTGGGACTGGTGGGGTGGAAGACTGGGAGCCCAACAGTAAGTGCAGCCAGAGTCAATGACAGGGAGAGCCAAGTAATTCTAGTTTTGTTCGCAGACCTCTCTGTTGAGTTCTACAGGGGCAACACTGAAACTAAGGAGGAGGAAGCTGATAGGCAGTGCAACCCCCTAGATTGGTTGTCTAAAATATAATTTATGATGAGATACCTTTCTCCAAGAAGTTAAAACAGACTCAGCTAGGACAGATAGTATTTCCATTAATACTACCATACCTTTGGAAATAATACAACCATACTGGTCACAAACTTTGGGTAGTAGGAGGTAAAAAAGAGAATGGAAACAGGGAGGCTGGAAAGATGCCAGATGCACAATCCTCCTTTCAGCAACACTTTTTTTAAACATGGCTCAGTTAGAAAATCCATCATGCACAGCAGCCTTCAACTAGCTGACCTACTCCCTGGGGCAGATCGCTAGTGGGAGATGGGAACACCAGGAAGGTCCTTGGGCTTCCCTCATTGAGAGGCGAGGCAGGTGCAAGAAGGCTGTCTTTTCCTTCCCTTTCTATACAGTTCAGGAACAGAGGAGAGAGCGAGTAGGAATACTTGCTACATCATGCACTGGAGAGTTGCAAATAAGATAACAGTGGGTAGGCATTGGTTGGAAGTACAGCAATGAGTACTGACTTCCCTAGAGCACAAAGGGCCCTGTCATTTCCTATCAAAACCAATACGGTTCCAAACCGGCTTTAGATGACAGGCACTCATGTTGCCCCTCAGAACACTGCCTGAATGCTATACAGATTGATCACTTTGAAAGTGTGTGTATTTGCTCTCTAGCACTGCACTGGTCTCAAATCATTTGCAGGCTTTGGATACTGTCTACTAAGCTCTCCATTTGCCCAAGCACTATTCAAGTAAAATGGGACCCCAAAGATCTTCCTCTAAATTTTGCTGTTGGTTC
The DNA here is from genome assembly GCF_030035675.1 of Rhineura floridana. Lineage (NCBI taxonomy): Eukaryota > Metazoa > Chordata > Lepidosauria > Squamata > Rhineuridae > Rhineura > Rhineura floridana. The sequence goes on along the minus strand of NC_084495.1, from coordinate 28,378,118 downwards.
AGAGAAAAATACCAGGAGCTAAAATGCACTGTAGTTGCCTTCCTACTCCCCTGGGCACCATGCCTTAGAGCTGACTGTGAGCTCATTTAATATCCCTAAGGTAATGTCAAGAACAAGAAAATGGAAGAAAAGAAATCAATGGAATGCCAAACTAGTAAATGAGCAACATTTCTGAGAAAGATTTCTGCCACTTTAAGGACTGGTATCCAAAATAAGATCTGTTGGAAAAGATTCAGTAGCCTTAATTTTGCTTAGCAAGGATTTGCTTGAGATTACAGTTCTAGCAAAAAAAGCATTTATATGCTGTTCTGAAACCAAGGCTGCAATTCTAACAGCATTGACCTGAATGGGATTTATTTCTGAGTAAACATGCTTATGCTTCCATGTAACAAATGTGGTGTCACGGTTAGAGAGGTAGACTGGAACCTGGGAGACCAGGCTTCAAATCCCCACTCAGCCATGAAGCTCACTGGGTGACCTTGGGCTAGTCATTGCCTCTCAGCCTAATCTATCTCACAGGGTTGTTGTGAGGATAAAATGGACAGGGGAAAACCACGTACAACACTTTGAGCTCCTTGGAGGAAAGGTGGCATATAAATGTAATAAACAACAACAACAGAAAATATTCCCCAAGTATTAATGTTGGAACATGTTGCGATTTATTGTTTTACTGGGTGTTGATACTGTGAAGCGTGTATTTGTTGTATCTTATTTTTGGTGCTATATTTTTAAAAATCTACACACCCTGCTCTGGGATTGTTTGCAGCAATGAAGAGCAGTTAATAAATATTTCAAATAAATAAATAAAAGTATGAACTAAGAGTTGGTGTATGAGCTGCGAAGTCTATGGTTCAAATTTGATTTCAGCCACTACCTGCTATATGGAGATAGTTCTTCCCGACTGACCACATGGAGCACCTCTGAGCACTTGAATTGAACTGTCTAAATGCCACGAGGAGCCTTGTGGCACTTTAAAGTAGGTATGGGGAAAATGCGACTTCCTGATGTTTTTGGACTCCAGCCCCATCAAGTCCACCCAGCATGACTAACAGTCAGGGACAGGCAAGGAGGTCCAGTAATACCCGGAGGGTGACAGGTTCCCCACTCATGCTTTAAAGCTAACAAAAGTCTTTAAGCAAGGAGTGATAAGACTCTGGTTTTGTTGCAGCAGACTAACACAGCTACTCCTGTGAAAACTGTACAAAAATGCTAAGTACCATCTTTAACTGAAACAACTGTGTTTGCTCATATTAATCCTATTGCCCCCTCCCTAGTGTTAAAGGTCAGCAAGTGCAAGCACTTCAGGGCAGGATTTATTCTTTGTTTATGTTACTAGTTCAGTTCTTCTGTAAAAGCACAAGGTCCACTGATGGAGATGTCTAAATACATGCTTAAACTAAATTGAGACAAAGCTTGAAATAACCCTATACAACTAGCTTGGAGACGGAGTGCCCAACTTATTCATGAATCCTAAACTCAGTTTGGACTTACCTCAAAGCTCTACCAAGGGGGCTTGAAGAAACGGGAGACTCAAAATGTCTGCTATTGCCTCATAAGGATTTTTACCAGATTAGAAAGTAGCACGATAAGAAGCTTATTGCTGATCAAAACAAGGCATGTAGGAATCCTTGCAAGGTGTGTGGGAGAAAAAGACCTGTTGTGGTGCACAAACAGGAATATTTGGATTGGATCCATTTACCAGGCAGCTTCTCTTAAGCAGAGCTGTTTTAATTTAGTATTCACATCACCAGCAATTTGTATGACTATTTTTAACCCAATGTGTTAAAAATAGATCCAAACAAATAGCGACAATTGAAAATACTGCTCCTTTGCTTTCAAAATACTAGTGCTGGTACGGCGATCGCTTCCAACACATACTAGATAGGGGTCCCCTAAGGCCTTGACCTTAAGAGGCTGGTCGATTTCCTCAGAAAAATATACTAGCTTACCCCGAGACTGCTGGAAGGACTGATTGAAATTTTTTTTTTGCAGCTTATCCCAAATACATGCTAAATGACATCTGGGTAAGCAGAATGCCAACCAAATTATTTGATAATTAAACCACAATAATTGCTGTGTGCAAGCAAGCACAATGCACTAACCCATTAATAGCATAACTAAACACCCCACCTCAATGGGAGGTGAGGGAAGCATGAGGAAGAGCTACAAGACCTTTTGTGTGGTATGTCCCCCCTTCAATTTCTAGTGTTTTTTATCCCTGAAGGGACTCTGAGAAAGAAAGAGACAAAGATTAGGAAGATTCTTCCTTGAGCCACCAAAGCTTGGATCAACGCAATTTTCTGCCTATTTGAATTCAAAAGCTGAAAGTGTCTTACAGGGCATCCAGTTCAAGTATCTGCTCAATACAGAAAACCCAGAGCTGGAGCACCCAACAGGTGTAACTTAAGGCAACTAAATCTATTTCTGCCTTCTGGGGCAGCAGAGAAATCTACAAGGCGATTATAAAAAGAGCTCTTAGAAGGAAACAGCTGCCTTGATCAAGGCCACACCAACTCCAATTATGCAACTGTAAAATTTGGACTTTATTCCATGTGGAAGTTTTAAGTATCAGGACATATATGCGTCCATCTATTAGATTCTTATCACAAGGGGTAGGACTTGTCATTATTATGTCACTAGGTGGGCATTTGGGGTCTTTTGTATTATACATGATTTTAATTGTTTTGTTCGATTGTATTTTATCTTGTAAGCCACTTTGAGACCGTCTTAAGTAAAAAGTGACTAACAAATGTAATAATTATTATAAGAGTTGATTTTATATAAAAGAAATTGGGGACATTTTGATCTAAATGGTCATACAACAAAAAGCAACCTAACAAGATTCTTTTCACTTCCATTTTAAAAAGACAACACCAAACAGCTAAAAAAAGAGTTACTTTTGTTAACCTTTTATGTTTCCTATTCTAGGCACAATGCATTTCATTTCTCAATAGCGATAATTTAAGAAACAGTACAAAGAAGCCCCACAATTAATTAGATAACAAGCCCACTTAAAGAGAGATATCCAAAGAGTAGTTTCAAAGATTCAAAATTCCTCAGCTATATATGAACCAGAGGTGCTGTGGAATACACCACATTTAGAAGACCTTTGAAAGATAGTTCATTAGCACACTGGATGGGAACTGCATGCAGACCAAGAATCTGTCTTTTCACAAGAGTCAAAACTGAAAGGAAACATTATCTTTCTAAAATAATGGAAATGCAAAGTAATTATATAGAATCATACATAATCAGATAATAAAGTCTTAAACAAAGGCAAAGTGCGCCTGTGAAGTATTGTGGTTTTACAGAAAACTTTCATGAATCATGCATAACTCTACACTTAACAGGCAGGACTAAAGTGAAAAAGTCTACAGTAATATCTCAGTTAAGGAACTCTCCAGGAACTAAGCTTCATTTAACTAAGGTTTTTTTGAAGGTGAAACTGACTAGCTTTGCTTTGCTATGGATAAATGTTCAGGCCTGTGCCTGTGCTTTAAGGTGAAACTTACCAGCCTCTGTCTGCTATGGATAAACTTTTCCATATTTTTCCTACCTCTGGTGCCAAAGTTTCTGTTAAAGAAGTAATGTTCAGGAACACATCTGCTTTGTTAAGTGAGGTATTACTGCACATGCGCTCAAAGTAATATAATCCAACAGGAAAGGAGGGCTGATAAAGGATACAGTAATGGTATAAAATATTCACAAAATATACTAACGCTTATTTTATAAATAAATAATGCTCTGTTAGGATGAGGGATACCTGTCACTTTTAACGCCAACAAAGAATCGAAATTCTTACACCAAGCATTCATAACGATTAAAAAATAATTATTTTTTTTCTAAAAAGTCACTACTGAGGTTATGAATTAGGATCTGAAATCCGAAATCAGATCATTTACATGAAATATTGCCCTTTGATTTCTTAAGCATACTTCCTGGCAAGATGAGCAACATCCCAGGCACCCAAGTATTTGAGGCTAAGAGTTTGAAATATTTCCAGCATGGCTTCCTGTTTTTCTACAAGTAGGTAAATATCACCATAAAAAAACATGGCAAGCAACTTAAGTTCCCTGTTGTTAGCAACACTGTAATTTGGATCCTGCTCTTGGCAACGTTCTCTCCTAACTTTTTCAATTACTGATGCATACCCTTTAACTTTATCTGTTTGAGGAACTAGCAATGGTCCCAATATGTATTTCCATTAGTGTTAAATGTATTTGAGTGTTGCACAACTGTGGATCATCTGGTGCCTTTGCAAATGCCCAAAAATATGTTTTATGGTATTTTATGTTCTATTGTATCTGTATATATTGCTGTATACCATCTTGATATTTTTATATTAGTTGGTGATTTAGAAAACAGAAAAATCTTCCAGTTAAAATTGACCTTTTACTCAGGGAACTCCTGTAAAGGAGCCTCCCCTTCCCCCTCTACTGGGATGATTCAGCTTCACAACAGGTCTGTGCCAGCACACTAGGATCTTGAAGCAAATTGGAATGGAAGTGGCTGTTCCACTGATCAGAAGAGACTTTGCTTCCCTAAGAAGCATCTTGGCATATGCACCCAGAGACTCTTGGGTCAGAGCAGCACTGTACCCTTGGAGGTGTGCTTTGAAGAGCAGCCTGCCCCTCTATGAACTGTGGGACACTTAACAAAACAATGAAGACTGGCCAGAATTTTAAAGAAACACAAGTTCCAGAGTGAAATTTCCATGTGTGGCCCATAGTGAGCGTACCAAAAATCAGCTGTTCAGTTGAATATCTGAATATTTTTACTGGGTTAATGGCAAAAGGAAATCTGGCTTGATGTGCTCAAAATAAACTTGAGGGAGCCTTTGTTGGTCTCTGAAAGGCCATCTATCCAACCTGAGGATGTACTCAACTGAGTGAGTGATTATGGGACCACAACCACACTCCAAATCAAGATCTGTCTAAACCCTTAGAAAGTGGGCAAAAACCTCAGAACTGCTTGCAGTCATGCAGGGCTTTACCTATGGTTATGAAGACAAGTTTTGACACTTACCTGATAGAGCTCTTCTAAGTTGTACTTAATTGAAGTACTGTTTTGAATAGCTTCTACTGCTTCTTTCAGTTTCTGCCAGGTTTCATCTGTGTAATTTTCAGGCAGTTTAGGTTTATCTGGAAAATATAAAAAACAGACTATTTTGAAGCCTGTATATAATTTAAGAACATAAGAACAGCCTTACTTAGATCAGACTAAAGGCCCATTTAGTGAGCTTTCAGCTTTTAAGAATTACCTGTGTCAAAACCCTTAACCTAGGAAGGATTTGTATTTCTGCCTACATGCAAATAAGAAAAGTCTCCAGGAGAGATTTGGCGTCCCATTTTGTGCCTCATGAGTAGATAACTCAGTGTTGCAACTTATTTTCCACAGTAGAGACTTGCAGGTAAACAAATTATGACCAAACATTACCTCTTAATGACACAGATCTTTGCTAAATTGGGAACCAATCAGTTGAATTGGGGAGAACTAAAGAGCCATAGAACCAACTGAATTGTAAAACATGAGGCTTTATTTGACAGCTTTACTAACTACATGGTTGACCTGTAGAACACCAGGCTACCTTTGGCTGCCAGTTTTTCTTTCCGATTGAGACCAGGAAAGCATTTATGCTTCAAAAATAGACTAAGACTGCATCCAATACACTCTCACCTGGGAGTAAGTCCCATTGAACCCAATGGAGCTTACCTCTTAGTAGACATGTATTGGATGGCAGTGTATGCAAAGTTGCCTTTGATGATTTTTCAGAAGCTTCAGCTGATAGAATGCAGTAGTTTGGCTCTTGGCATTAATGCATCACCAGGAGCACATTATACGAGTACCCCAATATGCACATTTTCAGGGCATGATTCAAGTTGTTGGTTTTTAATCTTCAAAGTCCTAAACATCATGTGCTACCTACAAGGGAGATTTAATTACTCCTTGTGTTTTGCCACAATCTCATAGATTAATTAAAAATGTCTTTTTAACTATATTGTTTGCGAAAACCAAGCAATACAGAGAGGTGTTCTTATTGATTGCTACTCAGCATCATTGCAATATAAGATCAAAGTGACTGGCAGCCAGGGATAAGCAACACTGACTTTAGCAACAGATTTTAAGGACTGTATCATTTTCTAATTTTTGTTATACTGTAGGTGCTAAAAACAGAGTTAAAAGTTTAGATATGCTAGCACCACCAGCCAACATATATTGTGTAAATGATGCACAATGGGCACTATTGTATGTTCTCCATGTGACACAAACATCAGCTTTGTAGTATAGCTTATATCATAGTAAATTGATTCCAAATAAACCCAATAAGTATTCTCATCTTCAGACATTTCTACATTCTTCAATTGTGGTTAACAGTAGTGAACAGAGGAGGGAAGTGAAGAGAAGACACAGGATAGTGATGTAAATTCACAATACATGCATGGTACCATTAATATGAGGCATTTACCCAAATGCAGCTAAAAAAAAATCAAACAGCAGCTCAGTAAGACTTGTATATTGGCCAGATTCACATTTACCAGACAGAAACGAAGAAATAAGTGGAAAGTATCTAGGTAAGGCAAACATTTAAGGACAGAAGCTTGACATGTGTTTTCAGGGTAGATAAACAGGAATCTGCCTATGGTTGTTAGGTCAAAATAACAAATACAAGGATCTCCCTTTTCTAAAGTGACAGACCTTATTTAGAAGTAGGAAACAACAAATATATTGTAATAAGCTCCTTTAAATAAATCATAGTTAACTAATGTACTCAGGAAGCAAAAGTGCGTATTAGACACATATTTAAAAACAGAAGGGATTTTTCCAAACAGTACACATCAAAGCTCTTCACCGTCAGAGAAATACACAAGTCTACCTTACAAGTGTGAGTGTGTATTACTCTTGGTATGTACATAACTCATTTATTTTTCCTCTTACTCACACAGGTACCAGAATTCAACACAGAATAAATAGCAGTTCATGACCTTTTATTAGCAGAGACCCCATTCAGAAGCTCAAACTATCTAAGAAGCTCTGCTTCCCCAATCTAACACCCATACTACACCCTGCTGTAAAATTCTGAGGGTTTAAGTCAAGATCTGCTTTGGTCCCCTCTCATTCTCTGCCTGTCCTCATCTGTATAATAAAGCTATGTGCACCGATTACAAGATTTTATGTCTTTTACTCAGGACTGAGCCCAACATTAAAGAGAACATTTTTCAATCTGTCACATCTTGTCACTTTAGAAGCCCCTGACGGATTCTCAAATTATGGGGCAGAAATATTTTGGGGAGCACAAAATTCCATAAAAGAAGAGAATCCTCTCCTTTCCTTCCCTCCCAGCCAAAATGAACACCTCTGGCAAAGAACTATACTTGATTCACATTGCATTTGTAAAGATGGCTGTATCCATACAATTTTATCCCAAACTGATTGAGGAAGAAGGAAACTCAGGAAGAACTGCTACCGCATTCCAATGAAAAGCGTCTGTGTAGAGTTTTAGGAGAGGGTCAAATATATTCTGTCCTGTTCTGTACCAGTAAAGGACTAGTACTTCAAAACAAAGATCCTCCATACAGGAGGAAACGGCACACAACTTTGCATGCAAATCTCCAGACAATCGCTTATGGAATATAGCTATAAAGTTTCACAAAAAGTTTGAGAAATACAAGATATGCATAAGCCATCTAGGTAGCTTTTTCCTAGTTACAATTTACATCTATATCTATTTGAAAAGTAGTATTTTCTCAACATTCTCTCTTTTTGTCACTTTTAAAAACTTCAGGTTCCGTTGCACTCTAGACCTGTAGCAAGAAATAGAATCTGGAGTAGGGATGTTTAGTGAAGGTGTAGGAGTAGATTGAGGAGGGCTGGCTCAGTTCTCAATGCCCCCCCACTGACATCTGTCAGACATAGCAGTGAAGGAAAATATCCCTGTCCCTCCCTTTAATCAACAGTTACACAAAGCATGTCCCTTTCTTGCCTAGATGACTGAACAGCTGCTACACTTGGGGATGAAGTTGCAACAGAAACCTCACAAGTAAACCGGTGTCCTCTAAGGGATTCCATGGCAGAGTGTGTGGGTGGTGAATGTGGCCTCCTCATCCAAGATTCCTGCAATATATAGGCCATTTCTGTGCAAGCAGATACACATTTCAGACAAGGAATAACTTCGTTGTGTTACCTTTAAAGTTCTTGATCACTAACTTCTTTGCTGACCCAGGTTTACTGTTGGCAAAACTGGAGACAGTGGAGGAGGCAGCTTTGGTCAGTCCATTTGCGTGGTGTCCCACAGCTACTGAGGAGATTAAGAGGCTTTTGTTTTTGAGCTGCTGCTGAGAAGAGGCAGCAGGTGATGATGAAGAAGAAGAGGAAGACTCTTCAGCCATCTTCACATCAAGTCCAATAAAATCTAAGGAGTCCTCAAAACGCAACTTCTTCTGCAGGTGATGGTTGGAAGAGGCAGCCCCTGAGGAGGAACAGGAGGCGGTGGTGGCAGCAACAGAGGATGATGTGGAGGAATTGTTTCTGGAAAGAAGGGAGGAGCACGACGAGATGGATTCAACTTCTTCCCTCTCAGCACTGTTGCTATTACTATTCAGCTTTCTCTTCTTGGAGGATGATGAAGAGGAGGAGCTGCTGCTACCATCAGTGGCAGGTCTGACCTCCTGAGCTGCTGCTGCTGCTGGGGGGTTGGGGGAAGAGAAACCTGTGGGAAACATGAACACCACAGAGGTGAACAGACTGAAGGGCATCAAATCCTTCTGGTGTGATGGACACACAGAAAGGAACACAGAGCTGGTCACGGAAGATCTCTGCTCATTGTCCAAGTCCAAAGAAAGAAGAGATGCCTCCTTGTCGGGTGGGTCCCCTCCCCTTTCTTCCCTCTTTCTTCCCTCTCAGGAGAGAAGCCCTTATTTGCCTTCCCTTCACCCCTCTAGTTTGTTTGGTGTTCTCTCTCTCAAAAGAGATTTCTGGCTCTCCCAAAGGGGCGGGCGGGCGGGCGGCTCTCCCCAGCCACCCTACCCCGTCTCTCGCAAGCCTCTCTCAGCAGCTCTGCCCCTTTCTCAGCTCCCAAAGGCAGGCAGGCAGGCAGGCAGGGTCCTCCAGGGTCTCTGCCTTGTTCCTTTGGCCCGAGGCCACCTCTCTCCTGAGGGGGGTTGGAGAGGGGAGTCAAGCTCCCTTTCCCCCCCTCTTTTCTTTCTCCCTCTGTCACTTCCCCTCCGCCTCTTTTGCGACCGGGAGAGGGGAAGGAAGGAGGCCGGGCTAGGATCGCTGCTTGTTATTGTCAATACTACAGCACAGAGACAGGGAGCCTAAAAATGGCGGCACATCCGGCCGTGAGGCATGCTGGGAGGCCGCCCCGCCCGGAAGCATTGTTGGGTGGCTCGGGAAAGGCTTCGGTTTCTTCGTCACCAGCAGCCTCACTTGGGGCGAGGGAAAGGCGGAGAAGTGCGGTGGGGCTATCCGGCTTCCCGCACTCTTTCTCTCGGTCGCTCGCTCGAACCAGCCCCCCCCTCGACTACCTGGCGCCCGCTTTTCCTACTGCCCTCTGACCTACCGGAAGTGATCATATTGCCGGGTGGCTGCTGGCGGTGGCGGTGATGCTGCGAGTCCCTCGCGCGCCCAGCCATGGGGTGGGGGGAGCAGGATGGGAAGGAGAGAAGGGTCGGGATCGTTGGGAAGGCCTCGCACTCCAGCCGCTCGGAGCGTTTCTTTATGGAAAGAGGTGGGGCCGCCGCCTTCGTGGCGCTGCGGCTCGTCCGCGAAGTGCCGGCAGGAGGTGTCCTGAGCCTCGGCGCTTGCCGTAGTAGCGAGCCTGGTCGTGCTGCTGGCGGTCTTTCGTTCGTTTCGTCCCCGCCGCTCCCGCTGGGGGCTTGATCCCCATCGAATTTAGCCCTGTGGGCTTCCCTAGCTCGGCATTCTCACGCGTGAAGACAAACGGCGTGGAGGCGGGATGGGCTCCTCCTTGAATGCTACTTCTTTTCCTTCCTGCTCCTCTCTTTCTCTGCTCATTTCAGGGGCAGGGTGAAGAGGCGTGTCCCCCCCCTTAATTTCCTGGGCAGGAATGGTTTGAGGGAAAACTGGGAGGGGATGGTCTTGGTTCCCGCCCCTCGCCTCCATGCTTTCGTTTTTGCAGTTCAGGAGGCGCGAGTACAGACCCGGTCTTAATGCAGTTGTGTGGGCGCTCCGAAACCTGTTTGAAACCCAGGCACGGTTCAGGGCTAAACTTAGAGGTGAGGTTAAGTGCGTGTTCGCCTTTCACCTGCATGTTTTTTTTAAAATGCATACAGCATCACCAGCAAGCAGGAGTGCGAAGTTGACCGGTGTGGGTGATTTCCTCCTCCTTGCCTTGCTGCGATCCCCGGAGTTACGAGCCTCCAGCTGCATTAGTAAAACATCAGGCATGTTAAAACCAAACATACATTTAATGTCATGTTTAGTCTGTGGAGGAGTCAAAAAATACTTTTAAAGTGGAATTGTACTTGTGCGTTGTTATGTGCCTTCAAGTCGATTTCGACTTACAGTGACCCGTATGAATCGGCGACCTCCAATAGCATCTGTTATAAGCCACCCTGTTCAGATCTTGTAAGTTCAGGTCTGTGGCTTCCTTTATGGAATCAATCCATCTCTTGTTTGGCCTTCCTCCTCTTCTACTCCCTTCTGTTGTTCCCAGCATTATTGTCTTTTCTAGTGAATCATGTCTTCCCATTATGTCTCCAAAGTATGATAACCTCAGTTTCATCATTTTAGCTTCTAGTGATAGTTCTGGTTTAATTTGTTCTAACACTCAATTATTTGTCTTTTTCACGGTCCATGGTATGCACAAAGCTCTCCTCCAAAACCACATTTCAAATGAGTTGATTTTTCTCTTATCCACTTTTTTCACTGTCCAGCTTTCACATCCATACATAGAGATTGGGAATACCATTGTCTGAATGATCCTGACTTTAGTGTTCAGTGATACATCTTTGCATTTGAGGACCTCTTCTAGTTGTCTCATAGCTGCCCTCCCCAGTCCTAGCCGCCTTCTAATTTCTTGACTATTGTCTCCATTTTGGTTAATGACTGTGCCAAGGTATTGATAATTCTTGACAAGTTCAGTGTCCTCATTGTCAACTTTAAAGTTACATAAATCTTGTTGTCATTACTTTAGTCTTCTTGATGTTCAGCTGTAGTTCTGCTCTTGTGCTTTCCTCTTTAACTTTCATCAGCATTCATTTTGAATCATGATTGGTTTCTGCTAGTAGTGTATCTTAAATTATTGATATTTCTCCCTCCAGTTTTCACACCTCCTTCATCTTGGTTCAATCCTGCTTTCCATATGATACGTTCTGCATATAGATTAAACAAACGGGGTGATAAAATACACCCCTGGGCTGTCTCACACCCTTTCCGATGGGGAACCAGGCTGTTTCTCCATATTGTACTTGTGCTTATTTACACAGAAATAAATTTAATGAATAAAACAATCTGTGATACACTTTGTTTACTATGGATGGCTACATACACTAGGTATGGAAACCTGGCTATTGGGTTCTGTAGATGGCAACAAACGTAAGAATCTTTGAATTCTATATAATAAAGTCATTCAACAATGTGGACCTTCATGTACCAAAATAGCACTGTCCACACACATGGGGGGGGAGGAGAGGTATCAGTAGGCTTAGGAGAATCTTAAGTTTTACAGAAATACAAAAAAAGTTTTGTTTTGTTTTTAAAAATCACCTAAGGGGGAACCCTAAAACAGCCAAATGAGAACAGAGCATGGTGAGTGATGTGGTGGAATGCTGATTGCCTTGGGGGTGGGGGGAGGAAATGGAAATCCTTGAAAAAGCTATGGCTAAATGGGTGGAACCCTGACCCACAGCATTCCACACTGCAGCATTTTGGCATATGTCCCACTTGTTTGGGACTTCAAAAGCATGCCATTGTCCTCTTCATGAGTACACCGGAAGCTACCTTCTACTGAGTCAAACCATTGGCCCATCTAGCTCAGTATTACCTACACCAGAGATGGGGAACCTGTGGTCCTCCAGATGGTTTTGGACTGCAAGTCCCATCAGTCCCAGTGGTCAAGAATGATGGGAGGTGTAGTTCAGCAACACAATTCTACATTGCATGTGGTGCTTCCAAGCTGTACATGGCCCCAAAGGTGTAGTTTGACCATCTTCAATATACAGGTAATTCAGTAATAATCAGACTGAATTAAATACTCCTGCTTGAAGAAGAATTCTTGCAGCTCAGCTCAGTGTCAAAAAATATAACCATTTCAGCCAGTGTAGTTTGTAGATGAAGAATTCTTCAGAGTGCATGTTAAAATAGTGAGAAATGGAGTCTGGCAGAATCTCCAAGAAAAAGGGGAGGAGAGCTGTCTTGGTTTGCAACAACCTGCAACCATTTTGGGAAAAGGCAGCTATGCTCAAGTGGCACGAGGCATGAAACTCAAGCAATATTAGAATATGGCATCACTGTGGATAGACATAGTGCCTTTTTCTACCTGTATTTCTTTTTAAAAACCCTTCAATTATATTATTGTGAACTGAGATGCCAAAGCACAGTTGAAAGGGTACTCTTACTTTGTAAATGTGGGAGGATGGACCTGCGAGACCTAGGTTTTGTCTGAAGAGATAGTAGATCTGATTTCAAAGTACTGAGAAGACAACAGATCCATAAGAGGCTCAAAAGGTATGTTTGCCAAGGCAGCTTTTTAAAAATGCAAGGCAATTTCAAACATTTGTCATACTTTCAAGAACACCCGTGTGCTAGAAGTGTCTGAAGTGAGAAAACAGCCATTACATTCTATGAGGTTGTGGAACAGTCTTTTTAAAAATAAGGTTTCTGAACCTTTGGCATTTTGATGCCTGTTTGTTCACACAGAATTAGAAATGTTTGGGTTTAGTGAACATATGCAGTGTTTGGCTTGTTGGGAAGTCGTTTTGGGATACCATCACTGCATACTCATCTGTTGCTTAAGCCATATACGCTTCACTTCTGCAAAGGTGTCACTAAGGTGAGAAGAGTGTGGATGGAAGTGTGTTAGTTGGCCACACTGAAGCAATCACATGATTGGGCTCCTACTGGGATGAAGGGTGGGATATAATCTAATAAATAAAATGATGAGCATTTAAAAATATACATACATATTTGGTTATGTTTGGGACAACTCATTTTAATGTACGTCGCATAGAGTGGCTAATTGCCAGATAGGCAACAAACAAATTAAATATATTATTATTATTATTAATCGTCTGGATTCAGACTGAAGCCCAATGTAAGCAGATGACTAGTCTCCATAACAACGGCGACGCCGAGCCTAACGGAAAAGAAAGCCGGCCTCAGATTGAGAGAAGCCTTGACGTTACCTGCGCACGGCCTGCTGGGAATTGTAGTCTTGGCGCAACGTTCCCCTTTTTTGCTTTCTGGTGTTGCGATCGCGCGGAAAAGGTGCGGCGGTAGCAGGGTGTCGCGACGCTAAGGGTCGTAAAGCGATACGGATTTTCTTTCCGACTGGTGCTAAACAACGAGGAAGGACCTGAGAGGCCTCGTGTTTGTGTCTGCGGGGAGGGTGAGAGTGTGAGGAGGGATTACTCGGGAGCTAGTGTGGGTGTCAATCCCCACCCTCCCAGGCCCTCACTCCAAGTCGTCTCGCAGGGACACAGCGTCCCCCAGGATGTTCAAGAAGTGAGTAAGAGGGGCAGGAAAGAACTCGGGGCAGGCGGAATTCAGACCTCTGGAGGCCTCTTAGCCTGGGGTGTGCTGGCTGTAATGTTGCGGCGCTTACAGTGCAATCCTTTATATGTTTTCTTAGAAGTAAGGCCCACTCTGTTTCAGTGGCGCTTATTCTCAAGAAAATTAGGGCTTCAGCCCTAATTTTTCCTGTTCTATGTGGGTGATATCTAAGCAATTCATACCCCGAGTAGACCCGCTGAAATCAATGGACTTAAGGCTGAAGTCCAATACACGCTTCCCTGAGAGTAAGTCCCATTGAACCCAATGGAACTTACTTCTGAATAGACATGTATTGGATTGCAGCCTAAGTTTGCTTTAAAACCTCTGTGTTCAATGGGTTTACTTTGAGTATGACTAACAGTGGATATCCCCCTGGGGTTTTTTTGAGGGGGGAAGACAGCTGGGAGCAATACTCGCATGAGCTGGAAAGCTGTCTCTGAAATTCTGTTTGCTTGGCAGATTTGATGAAAAGGAGAATGTATCCAACTGCATCCAGCTAAAAACATCTGTTATTAAAGGCATTAAGAACCAGCTGATAGATCAGTTTCCTGGTATTGAACCATGGCTAAACCAAATTATGCCAAAGAAAGACCCCGTTAAGATAGTACGTTGGTAAGTGTTTCTTTTCGTGCTGTTTTACAAGTTGCTTTCATATTTTTGTACTGTGGACTTCTCTCTGTCAGTAATATGTTGGTAGATTATCAAAATTTTTATTTTGCTTAGTCAAAAAGTGCCTTCTGAACATTCTTAATAAGGTTGTGAAGCCCCGGAATGTAATATCAGGCTCCATGTTTACTGGGAATCATAATCTTGGAATATTCTGTCTTGATTTTTATCTAGATGGGTGGATGTAAATGTTAATAGATAAAAACGTTTTGGTTTTGTGGAATGCATAAAATACTGTAGATATATAAAAAAACAAAATATTCATTTTAGAGCTGGAACATCTTTGCTCTCCTATTTCAAAAAAACGTGAAAGTTCTCACTGACTTTGTATTTTCTAGTCATGAACATATAGAAATCCTCACAGTAAATGGAGAATTGCTGTTCTTCAGGCAAAGGGAAGGGCCTTTTTATCCCACGCTGAGATTACTTCATAAATGTAAGTGTGTTGGAGAAGATAGATTTGGGTGTGTAGTGGAGAGAACTTCAAGGGAGTTATTGTAGCTATTAAAACATGGATTTTTCCTGTATCCTAATATATGTAAGCAGACGGTTTCAGTATCTTTGAGAGAGGTGAAAAAGCCTCCTAGCTCACTACTCTGTGTCTTAAATTGTACATTCTCCAGTATTTTCAGATGCTGTTTTGTTTACTGTGGCTATTTTCATTTAGCACTATTACCTCTTTCTCTTTTAAAGGAAACATTGTGTTCTTCTGGTTATGTCCTTTATTTTGATTTTGTTTAGCGTATCATAGATGCATGTTCATTTCATTCCATATTTATGCTACTTGGCTTTTACTTGCTTCCCAACATGTACCTTGCTGTCTGTGAGGCTTGTTTTCTGGTTCATTTCTTCTCTCCCTCCAGATAGCAAAAATATTTTCTTCTGGAAGAGCTGGAGCCTTCTCTTGGTGCTTTTGGCTTACGGCTGTTTGCTTCTCTTCCCATTCCCCAACCCTTCTTTTATCTGTATGAACCTTATTTCTTATATTTGGTACACGAAGAACTCACAAAGTGCCTGGAATCTTTTGAGTACCTGTTACGACTTAATATTGTTGTAGCTTCTCAGCAATGTTATGCTTCCACTTAACTCGGGAGAATAGAAAGTCAGCTACTATTATTAGGCTGTGTACACACCATAAAGACCCCCCTCCAAAAGAAGCCTGGGAACTGTAGTTTACCCTTCACCAAGCTACAAGTCCTAGCATCCTTAACAGAGTACAGTTCCCAAGATTCTTTTGGGAACCTATGTGCTTTAAATGCATGGTGTGTATGCAGCCTTAGACAGAGTGTAAAGGAACATGGAGCTGAACAAAGAAAAAAATACTATTCCCTTACAGGTTTTGCTCTATGAGGGCCTGCACTGCTTGCAATCAGGCTATCTCAAGGCCCACTTGCTTCTATACAGACTGTACATTGAGCTCATCTGGAAAGGTCCATCTGGTTGCCTCTGCCTGGTGAGGTTAGGTGGGTGGCAACTGGGAATCAGGCCTTCTTTTCTTTTTTTCTTTTCTTTTTAGCATCCTGCTTCAGAATACTCTCCCTGGGAGTATTTGTCCATGCTTTTTAGATTGTACTCTTCCCTTTCTGCTGATGGCTTTTTTATGGCTGCTTTTTTGCAGTTTTGTAGCTTACTTTGTAACTTGTTTGTATGATTTTTATTCTGTAAGCTTTTTTGAAAATATCTAATTGGAAAGCAGGGTAGAAATATTTTGGGTAAATAGATTTAAATTTCATCAGGGTGGATTAAGATTATAAGTAGATAAAACCAATGAAATGTACTGTCACTTGGTGAGATAACAAACTATGCAGGGAAGTGGTGGGATATTGAATTTTGAGGGCCTGTAAAGTTCCAAGATAATTGTGTTGGGGACCTCATTTTTCTTTTCATTCTTCTTCATGTATCTATAAAGTAACACACTTGTTTAAATTAAGCTAAATGACTAATGTATTTAAATGTTCAGATATACTACTAAGTCCGGTCAGTGTTCTAACTCTTCCCCATCCCCCCCATCCCCCCCGCTTCCTAGATCCATTCATTCTACCACATCAACAAGTCGATAAAGGAGCCATTAAATTTGTACTTAGCGGAGCAAATATAATGTGTCCTGGTCTGACATCTCCAGGAGCTAAACTTTATCCTGCTGCTGCTGATACGATCGTGGTATCCTTGGATAGTTGCTGTGTGTTGCTTACTGTTTCTTTTTCACTGCAGCATGTGACAGGGCTTGCTTTTCTGATGATAAGGGAGATTTGTATTTAGCCAGTGCTTAATTTCTGAATTGGCTTGGTTCATTAATCTGATGGGTTATAGAACTGATGATAAAGAACCATCTTGTAATATAGGGTGCTGCTTAAAGATAGTGCTCGTGTGTTCCTTTACATTAGCGCAGTCTCTAGTCCTATTTCTCATTTTTTTTCTGGGAAGGGATCATTAGGCAGATCCTATTTTGTGGCTATTGGATACCTTTCTAATGTCAGTGTGGGGACTGTGCTTGGCCATTAGCTGGTTGCTGTAGGTCAGGGGTTGCCAACCTTTTGAGGCCCGTGGACGCATTTGCAAACCAGATGAATTGTCATGAGCACCAGACACACACTGCAGCCAAGCACACACCGTAACCTATTCTATTGGCTACAATGGAAGGCTTCTTTCAAGCCTAATTTCAACAGGGAGAGGGAACCCTGTGAGCACCAGGGTAGGCCTGGGTGTGTGTGCATGGGCACCAATGAGTGCCATGTTGGTGACCCCTCTTGTAGATCATCATCAATGTGAACTTAAGACTTTCTGTGGTATGTTTTGCCTTCCGTATTAGAATTCTGGTTTGTAAAATTTGCAATAAATGTTTAGATTGTATAGTTCAGTGTGGTGGTCTTTCCTTAAGGATAACTGCTGACGCTTTCAACTTGGGGGACAGCGAACCATTGGATAACAATTGTACAGGGTCCATGGACTGGATTGGGTGATCTCCTTCCTCTACCTTTCCCCTATACTCCTTCCTGTGTGTGTGTGTTTCTTTTTCTTTTTAGTTTGTACCTGGCAAGGCCTGTCCCTTTCTTTTTTAAGCTGGTTAGGGAGACAATAATTCTCTGAAACGTGCAATAAAAATAAATAAACTGGGTGGACCTAATTGGTCCTTTGAATGGGAGACCACTGAGATTTTAGAGACTGAGTCATGTATTTCTCAATGCCTCCATAAATATTCTGTGAGCTTAAATGCCCCATAGGACAGACTAGTTGCTTCAGCATGCTATTCTTGTGGCTATTCTGAAATTGTATTTCACTTCTTGGACTTTCTGTTGTTGATCTTGTCTTTTTTTAAAAAACTACATATGAGATGCTTTCCTTAGCTGACGGTTATAGGCAATAATGGCAGAAGGAAAACAACATGCACTGTGTGTTGGAGTCATGAAGATGTCGGCAGATGATATGTGAGTCTTAATTCTATAAGAAAAATAATGTATCTTGTTACTATCGTTGACTGTTTTTAGAGTGGGATTGCTCAGGCCAATATGAAGCACTGTAGATTCATTCTGATTTGGACCCAGTAGTCCATGCTGTCCTGGGCTCCTGGGAGAAGGGTGGGATAGAAATTTAATTAATTAATGATGATGATGATAATAAAAAATAATGCAGACACCACCCATCTGACTGCCCAGTAATGGAAATCCCACCTTGCCCTCATAAATTATCTTGCATACTTCCCCCAGCATCTTCTGGTTACAGCTAGGCCTAAGACTGCCCTGTGTGGTATTTTTTTCCCTTTCTGCCAAGCCTCCCAAGGTGGTTTATAGTTTTCAAATACTTAAACAAAGGGTCCAACATATAGAAGAACAAAGTTCTCTCAGGCTTTTGATGATCCACCGAGGGGCTGATCCTTCCTTGTTTCTACCTTCACACAAGTCTTTCTTATATAGCCTTGTCAGACTTGAATGGTGTTGGCCCTCAAAAGTTACTAATCTGCTGGTGGGCTGGTACAGGAGAGACTGAGAGGTCTGGCAGGCCCACTCCATTTCTACACTGGGCACAGAAAAGAGGACGTATCTCCTCTGGCAGCCTGTTTGGGTTTTGTGCTGGGTGCAGAGGAAGGATGGAACATGCTCTCCCACCTCTGCCAGCCCACTCGCTTGTCTGCATGCAATTCTTTGTCATGTATGAGTACCAGGCAAATGCTTAAATGAAAGGTTGTATTGTCCTATTGTCCATTGAATGAAAAGTCTCTTCCCATTGTCTCCAGAGTTTCAATTTAAATTTAGTGTTCTGTTCCCAACAGTATCTGAAATTAGCGTTCATTAGTATCGCATCTGTTCTTTACATTGCCAAATCTCACCCGATGGGAATTTTTCTTGCTTAAAATCCAACCCATTGTTAACATATTGTTCAGTTTTAGCATGGGCACCCTAGTCTAACAACAATTACGGGCTTCCTTAGGATAAAAGGGCCCATTATCTTGTTACATCTCCAACCAGAGGTTCCTAGTAAGTATAATTCAAGTGCATATGGGACAGATGACTACTGTAAATGTGTTTCAGCTTCAGGTTGAAAGTATTTGTGGTATTTTTTTTTAATAAGGAGGCATTCAGGTTTTTCTCCTTGTAGAGAACCATTTGGAAAGCCCATAAATTGTTCACTTTTTAGAGGTTGTAACTGTACTCCTACTTTCCCCCTCCTCCGTTTTTTAAAAAAGTGACTGCTGAATAGTGGAATGAAACTCTTAGCTTTCAAGGATGCTTTTGACCTATACCTACATGATGCATTTATTCAAAAACTAAGATCCTGACATAGAATGTGGGCTTAGCTGTGAGTTTTGAAATCTCCTGTAAAAATCAAATGATACTCTACATGTCCTCAGGCAGGATTGTAAAGTATACTCCCCAATCACATTCTATTGCACTCTTACCACCAGCCCTTTTAACAAATATGATGGATAAATCTGCCATGGACTGGTTATGGAATCTTTTGTTATCAGATGATACTGTTTGTAATTTAGTGTACTTATATTCCATCTTTCTTCCAAGGACCTCAGGGGTGGTGTCCATGGTTCTCTTCCCTGCCCCCTCCAATTTTATCCTCTCAACAACCATATATGAAGTAGGCTGAGAGATGACAATGTCACTTTATGGCTGATGGGGATCTGAAGCTGGGCCTCCCAGGACCTAATCCGATAATCTAACCAGCACACCAGGCTGGGTGTCTCGAGATCAGAAACTAGAGGCCTTTGGGCCATGTGGTCTGCAGAGCGAGTGGTTGTCCAGGTTGACAGATGCTCCACAAATTTTCCAGTTGGTTTGTTAATGAGAGGTGGCAGCACTCCATATTATTTAAGAGAGCACAGCTTCTGAGGAGGGGCCGTCACTTAGTGATTAAGCACCCGCTTCTTATGCAGAAGGGCCCAGGTTCAGTTTTTGGAATCTAGTTAAAAGGATGTCAAACAGGAATACTGGGAAAAACTCATTATCTCAGAGCCTCAGCATGTTGCTGGGTAGATCCAACCAAGTTGTACTCAGAGCAGACCCACTGAAATCAGTGGACTTGTTAGCCATGTTCATTAATTTCAGTGGGTCTGTTCTTACTATGACTCAGCTGGCTACGATGAAGTGTTGATAAGGCTGGGCTAGATGGATCAAACAGACCAATGTCATATGATGCACCTTGTTCACAAGTGATAGTTTGATCTACGATGATCTGAACTAGCCCCCCTCTTTCCCGCTCCTCAGCTATCCCTGTAAATCGTTATTTGAAAATGAAAAAAAGCAATCACTTTCTAAATAATAAAGTGAGATTTCAACCCAAGTTAAATGGCAAAGAAAGAATCTCTTACTTAATTTAACAAGTTGATTTGGAGGCTAGTCCAGCTGGGCTGCATTCTAAACACCTCACCTGGAGATCTGGAAATCAGTTTGCTGTTCTCTTCCCCCCCCCTCTTCCCTTTGCAGAGAGAAAGTCAACAAAGGGATTGGCATTGAAAATATCCACTATTTAAATGATGGCCTCTGGCATATGAAGACGTATAAGTGAAGTGGCAGGAAGTGTGTGAATCTCCAAGGGAATGCACTTCCTGTCAACTTGGACTACTTTGCAATTCTTCTGTTTTTAAATATGTGACTGAATGTACAAATTAAACTTTGTTCTGTGGCTATACTAAATAAATCAAGTGTATGCTGAAGTCCTGTTAGCTGAAATGTTTCTTTTTACATCTATGGTTTTCTTTACATCTACTGTTTGACGTTTTAAAAGTGTTAAAACACACACAACTCATCTAGAAAAAGGGTGAGATGGCTTTATAGATCATGCACGGAGAACAGAATGAAATGTGTACCGCACAGGTGAAGTTGTGCAGAGAAAGGGTTTTCTCTGCAGGCATAGACTACACATAATCCATTAGGAAGAACCCCTGTAATGTGTGATCTTGCCCGCTCCTCTCCGGAGATCTGCGATCATAGCAACACATCATATATTTGCTTGCAAGTCAAAAAGTCATTGTTCATAAAAATATTCATGGCTCACAGTGAGGGCCGAACTACAACCGTTTTGTATTTGTGCTTATTAGTTAACCTTCTAAGTGCAGTGAGCCATTTGTTCATATGCCTGCATTCTAAAGCGTCAACTGGCCTAGAAGGGATGTAATAGGAGTCTGCTGAACATGCAACTCATCCTTTACGTTGTTTCAAAGCAGGGCTGTGGAGTCGGAGTCGTGAGCAATTTTGGGTGGAGTCGGAGTTGGTAGAAAGGTTCCGACTCCTTCATAAATGGCAAATGTGTATTAACTAGTAATAACAAATTTACTGTAGTAAAATGGTAGCACAAGGCATTTCATCACCACCACGTGAATCCAGAGCTTGGAAAAGTTACTTTTTTAAACTACAACTCCCATCAGCCCCAGGGATTGGGCTCGTGGGAGTTGTAGTTCAAAAAAGTAACTTTTCCAAGCTCTGGATTCACGTGGTGGTGATGAAATGCCTTGTGCTACCATTTTACTACAGTAAATTTGTTATTACTAGTTAATATACATTTGCCATTTATGAAGGAGTCGGAGTGTAGAAAAATAGAGGAGTCGGAGTCAAAGGTCTGGCGTACTGACTCCACAGCCCTGTTTCGAAGAGTGTATAGAAACTAGCCTACCATACAAATTTACATTTGTTGCTCTACCCACTTTTGCCCACAACTAGCACATGGCCCTCGCAAGGTTGCCCAGAAGGAAGTGTGACCCTCTGGCTGGAAATAGTTCCGCATGCCTGACCCAAGCTCACCCATGTTTGCATAAGTTTAAAAAGCTCTTTACTCTTGATGTGCATGGCATCATGGACGTGCTGTTTGAACAGTGTTTACTGCAGTGTACATATAGGCGTGAGGAGGACCTTTGGTTCTCTGGGACTACAGCAGGGAGCAGCAGCCAATCACATACCTTTGTGACCTGGATCCAAAGGACGGCAAGACTAGTTACATGCATCCAAGCAGCAGAAGTCCAAAACTTCATACACAGTAAGGTCACCGTGTTTGCCTGGAGGGTTGAAACCTTTGGCTTCTGTGTGGCTGAAATGTAACCTACTGTAGAAAGGTAAGAGCCGCTTTTGTTGCCCCACAGGCAAGCTCGCTTGGAAACCGAGGAAGTATTTAGAAGTCGGGGGATTGAATCCCACGCACCGCAAGCAGAACTCCGCTCATGCAACAGGATTTTCCATTCCTCTCCTCCCCCCACGTACCCCCAAACCATGCTCTGGATGGCCCCCTAATCCTCCAGAGCCAATTCTGGGGGCAGCAGAGGAAAGTTCCATAGGTCTGTTACTCAAAGGAAAAAGTAGAAAACTATAGGCCATGCACCAGTCCTTCCTTGGAAACCCCTAAAGCTGCATTGGCAAAACTTTTATCAGCCCAAGAGGTGCATTCCTTTGTGAGCATCCTTCCAGGGGCCAGAGGCAAAAGCGGACAGAGCTAGAGACAGCTATACCATAGGCTACATTCCAGCCACACAGAAGCCAGAGGTTTCAACCCCGTGCACCTTTAGCCAGGCATCAACACACTTCGAGGACGCATTCCAGCCAGGCAAATGCACTCAGGGAGCGCACAAAGTGGATCAAAGAATCCCCAGGGCTGAATTTGGCTCCCATACTTGAAGTTCCCCCAGTTCTAACCACAGTCTCCATCAGCGTACCTGCAATGTCACATACAGTATGAAGGGGCTCTGGCAATAAGGACTGACCCATGGATTGGTAATACTAGCTTCTGTGTGCTTCACGAAGTGCTCTACTTGCCACATGTTTACATAAGTGACAAGAACAGGGATTTTTTTAAAAAAACAAACAGGTTAAGCTCTCCCCCCCTCCCGCAACTCAGAAGGAAATAAAAGGAAGACTATTATAAAAGCACAGCTGCATTTTCCATCTCCTTTGAACATCTTAGAAAAAGCTGCAGCCATGAAAGGATGGACATACACACGTATTAAAACCCCCTAAACTGCAAAAATAGATTTAATTTACAGTAGATTAAGGATAATTTTCATTTTAAATATTTACATACCCGCTACACATTTTTGTTGACAATGAAACCTTTGACAATTTTTCAAATGTCTATAAAAGTGTTGGTCTTTTTTAAAAAAGGGCCCCCCTTTCCCCACTTGTAAAGATTACAAAACCTGGTTGTGTGCAAAAAAAAAGTTACACCAATACCTTCAAATACAAAATTTGGACCACCTTCTGTACATTTAAGACTACACATTCTACACCCCTCACATACATCTCCTGTGGACCAAGTGTTCAGTCATTATCTGAGCCTGGGGGAGGCAGGAAAACTAAAGCGTCGTTAAAACTGTGTCCATATGCTCTGAGCCTGTAAACACCGTACATCATTACATGCATATGATTTGGAGCCAATCCGCTAAAGGTGATAGCCATGTCTGAGCAGCAGCCTTCCACCACCTCCTCTGGGTGACTCGACATGGCCTCTTTAACAAGAGAGCCAACTGACTTGGTGTTGAAGATGTCCTTCTTTTCAGAATCTTCCGCATTCTCGGCGTGCACCCCAGTGTACTTCAAGCAGACGGCTAGCTGCTTATCGACAGAGAGTTTCCAAATCATGCTCCCCTGTTCGGGACACTTGTCTGGATCCTCAAAAACTTTGTAAAGCCTCCTTAGCGACTCGATGCTCAAGACGATGCCTCCATCCCCATTCACATACTGAAGGTCTCCAGATGTTTCCGTATGGCCTGTATAGAACGGCTGGGACGAGTCTTGTTTCAGCAAGAAATATTTTAGGTTTTCGATGATAGCAAATGTGCTGGGGTGGGCCAGGAAGAACCAGTTGTAGTCATCTTTGTAGTTTTCGTAGGCAAGTTTATATGCTTTTCTCATCATTGTCCACATGTCGTCAGTGTCAAGCACAATGGAGTCAAAGACTTTGACTTTCTCGGAACTGTAAAATTCTGCCTTGTCGCAGTGCTTGCTCCATGTATCTTTGACTGCTGCCCAGTGTCCAAGGTCCTTAGGTTTGACAAGGATGATACAATAGACGCGAATACTCTGGCTCAGTTCCAGGCGTTCGTCCTCGGAGAGATTTAAAATGTCCTCCTTTCTGGGGGCCTGAAGGTGGCGGTGCTTGTGAGATTTAGTGCTGTGGCCCATCTTAATATGTCCTAGAAGAGTAACCAAGATGCAGAAAATCCCTCCAAGCATCATGCCCTTCACAAATGAGCCGCTTTCGGAAATCATGATTCCTAGGAGAGATCTGTCAATGAGACATTATTGGGTGGGTGGATGGTGGAAGAGACACGCTATGCATTATGTTAAATATAAAACAAATACCTTATCTGCATTTGCAACAGACTTTTTTTAGTATGGCAGTACCTACGCTTTGGAACTCCCTGCCTGCTGACATCAGGCAGGTGCCTTTGCTCAACTCTTTACGGAGCCTATTTAAAACATATTTGTTTAGACAAGCCTATCCAGGCATTACATGTGTTTTAATTTATTTTTAGCTTAAAATGGAAATGGACTGCGATCAAGTCGAAAATAGGGTTTTCATGGTAAGCAGTATTCAGAAGGGGTTTACCATTGCCTCTCTCTGAGGCTGAGAGGCAGTGACTGGCCCAAGGCCACCCAGTGAGCTTCATGGCTGTGCGGGGATTTGAACCCTGGTCTCCAGGTCGTAGTCCAACACCTTAACTACTATGCCACACTGGCTCTCATTTTTAGCTTACTGTCCTTTTAATTAGTTTCTGAAAGGTTTTAACTACCTGTTTTTAACTGTCTTTCATTGATAATTCTAATGTTTTGTTTTATTTTTTGCAAGCCACTTTGAGGTTTTCTTAACAATCAAGTGGTATATAAATCTTGTTAAATAACTAACTGGAAAAAGTGCTGATTAGCCATGATATTGGTAATAGTTTAACAGCTACTTAAGACGGCAATTCTCTGTTTACTAAGAAGTAAGTTCCACTGAGTTCATTGGGGATTACTCTAGTAACCAGGTACACTATTGCAGCCTGATAACTTTCCCCCCTTATTTATACCCCTGAAATGTTCATTAATTACATTTATATCCCCTCTTCCCCTCTGGGGAGACCAGGTCACCGTACATATATGTGGTGCATGGGGTGCAGTACATAACTGGCTCTGTCTCCTGAGCCATTATTTAGAATTAAGTTCTGCCCCATCCTGGTTAGGCGTCCCCAAAGTCCTAGTAGATCCTGAAAACCTGAAATCTGCCAACAGATATTCTAAGGTACACAAATGGAGAAGGTGGCGTAGAACACACCCAACATTATCTCACAGCTGAACAGCAAGGGAAGATTGATTGCAACAGGCAAGGTATCACTCAGGGAAGCTCATCTTCCATTATAGGTGGTCTCAGTGAAGAACCCCGATAAGCTTCTAAGGCACTGTTCTTCAACCTTGGGTCCCAGATGTTGTTAGACTACAACTCCCATCATTGTTTGCCATTGGCTAACCTGGATGGATTTGATGGGAGTTGTTGTTCAACAACATCTGGGGACCCAAGGTTGAAGAATAATGTTCTAAGGAACCACTGCCCTACCAAATTCTACAAACTAATCCAAAGCTAGTGGTGGTGGTGGTGGGAAGAGGACTTGTATCAAGCAAGAAGTATGGGGTGAGAGCCAGTGTTAGTCATACTCAACAGTGGAACTAGTCTGTTGATTTCAACAGGTCTACCCTGACTGTGATTTAGTTGGAAATCACCCATGGTTCAGTCAGCTTCTTTCCACCAACCTGAATGATCTTTGTTCTGATGTCACACAGTGCTCTCTCTGGTCGGTGATGTGGGTTTTCCGGAGAGGAGGGAAAAATCAACAGCACTAAAAAAAGAAAGGATATCATGTTGATTTTATGTGCTGTATAAATACTGAAAATTTACAACCCAATAGCCAAGGACCAATATTTTATGAGGGGAAAATGCCAAACTGGAGTTAGAGCAGTTTAAATATTATATTCAAAAATAATGTCAAAGTTTTACATGAATATTTTCCTACTGGAATACTTGTAAATGTTTTTAAGGAAATGATTGCTCTTTGGCATACATTTCTCTCGCATTGTGCAGGAGTAGATGGAAGAAAGATAAAGGGACTGAAAAGTGTTAGCAGATAAACGGTGCGATTCAATCCTCTGGATACACTGCTGCAGAGGCTTTGGGAAGTGACAGAAGCCATACTATTCCAGTGGATCTGGACCTACGCTGCTGGTATGACGTATTCACTGGTGGAACATCCTTGACATGCTGGCAGAAAATTCGTGGAGTAGTTAAAAAATGGGCCAGGGACATGGATATTGTTTCCACATGCCAAATCCTGGCCCAACAGAACAGGGAACAGAAGAGACATTATTTTCTTTGGCAAACCTACATTGACAGAACTTTGCAATATTATATAACCACAACAGTGGCTGTATACTATAGCCAGCATGGATTTTTCACATTCTGCCATGTTAAACTGAAAACACTCCTCCATGCCATTCTCATGCTTCGCATAAGCTCATTTCAAAACAAAACCTTATAAACCTTATAGTCCTGAACTCATAACTTCATGGCTATGTGGGGATTCGAACCCTGGTCTCCCAGGTCGTAGTCCAACACCTTAATCACTATACCACACTATTAACAGGCAAAAAAACCCCTTGCGGTTTAAGAACATATCTATATTCAAATTCTTCAAAGTTACACAGGAAATGAGAGCCAGTGTGGTATAGTGGTTAGAATGTTGGACTACGACCTGGGAGACCAGATGTTTTGGAGTGCAGCTGCATTTGTCTCTGACAGTTGGCTGTGCTGGCTGACTGCACCTGCGCCAGGCACGCCTGGGTTCTTGGGCACCAGCCTGCCCCAGGCCCTGGCGCATGCACTCATGCCCCACCTACCTACCTTGCACTCCCCTTCCGCGATCCGCCTACATGTGCACATCCCTGCCATCAACCAAGATGGCAGCAGAGGCATCAGCCCCTTAGGGAACCTGGGCCACCATCTTGGTCAATGACAGCCCTGTGTGCGCAGTGCGTGCAGCGGCAAACAGGAGAGGTACGTGGAGTGAGGGAACACTCGGAAGCTCCCTCCCTGCGATCTGTGGCAGCGATCCTGCCATGGATTGCAGAAGGGGAGCGCTACCCTATTGAGGGGCCCCTCAGGGGGCCCTGTAGCCCCAGGGGCTGTCGGCCAGGACCTGACCTGGCTGCCCTTTGGTGCTGGCCCTGCTGGCTAGGGCTACAGTCCAACAACATCTGGAAAGCACCAGGCTGGGGATGGCTGCTTTAGAGGCTGATTTGGGCTTATGTTTGCATAGGCCAAGCCCCCTTGTTGTCAGTGTCCCAAAGCAGACTTGGAAAGAGTTTCAAAAGCAAGTATATGTGCATATCCTTTTTATGGCCCCATGATAAAAACAAGGCTACATAAATAAAGAAAATTTGTCCCTTCCTTGCTTCTTTGCCATGGTTTGGGCAGGTTGGATCCTTCACTCCTGTGTCCAGATCTGCTTCTGGTGCATAATCTCAAACAATAAACTTGATCCCCCCCCCCCCCCAATCTGTATTGTGAGCTGCAAGCTGGAGGAAGGCTGCTATCAGATCTGCACCCAGGGAGTGGTATGCCACTGAATACCAGTCCTTGGGGGGCAAATGCATAGGAAATCTATTCCCTCCATGTACTGTTTGTTGGCTGGCAGCTGTTGGAAACAGGATGCTGGGCTAGATAGAGTTTTGGCCTGATAATCCAGCAGGGCTCCACTTTGGTTTTTAAGATGTGTGTGTAGTCCTGGGAAGGGCTGTAGCTCAGCGGTAGAGCATCTGCCTCACATGCAGAAGGTCCCTGGTTCGATCCCCGGCATCTCCACATAGGGCTGAAAGAGACCCCTGCCTGAAACCCTGCAGAGCTGCTGCCAGACAGTGTAGACGATACTGAATTAGATGGGCCACTGGTGTGCCTCAGTATAAGGCAGCTTCCTGTGTCCAGCTCACTGAACAGCAATTCCAATTAATAAAGCATCCAAGGGAGGCACTGAAATGAGGGGAAGCCAGTGTGCTATATATAGTAGATGGAGTGCCAAGCCTAGGAAGGCAGTGGGGGGCATCTGGGTTCAAGTCTTTTCTGTGGTGGTGCCCTGACTTTGGAATACCCTCCCTAGGGCAGTTCAAGCTGCGCCATCAACTACAATCTTTTTGTCACCTGGTCAAGAGATTTTTGTTTGCTCCCAATTTAAAATGCGTGTTGATGCTTTGTAGTTTTATAATTTGTAGTCTCTCAGTTTTATTGCTGTGTGTAGGATGCCATGTTGTGTTGTTGTTATTATTAAATTATTGTGCACCACCATCATTTTTTATTATATTATTATTATTGCACACCACCACCACCACCACACTGCTGTACACCAACCTGGAATCTGTCAGGATGCAAAGTAATTTAGAAATTTAAAAATAAAATCACCCATTCATTCAGGAAAGTCACTGGTCTCTCTCCGCCTAACCTACCTCACAGGGTTGTTGTGGAGATAAAACGGAGAGGGGAGGGAAGAAAGACCTCTGTATATTACCTTGACCTCCTAGAAGGAAAGCTCCCAGTTCTGCCACAAGATGCACTGGATGACCCTAGGCCAGTCAACCACCTCCCTCAACCTAACCTACCTCGCAGGGCTGTTGTGGGTGATAAAATGGAGAGGAGAGGGGGTGGGAAGGGTGAGATACAAATGAAATAAATGCGTGAAAAGGATCATGCCACGGGGAAAGGGAGTCCCACCTGGCTGGGTCCCGCCCTCCTAGAACTCACCTGGGTGGGTGACAACAGCAGGGGAACCAGGCCAAAAGAAACCGCCCGCCCCTCTCTAGAAAGAGAAACCGGATCCGCTTCCTCTTTCTCTCTATGGTGCAGCTCACAGGACCTTTGGTCACGCCCCCTTAGCGGACGCATTTCTTGCCGGGGAGGGTAGGAGAGGGGTTGACGTCAGTCACCTCCTAGAGATAGAAAGAAAAGGACACGTTGTGAACACTCATCACTTCCGGTATTCATTTGGCTGCTGTGATTTGAGCTAGGTGCCGAGGGTCTAATTTCATCACGTTGACGGTTTTATACCAACTGCCAGACGAGGAGACATTTTATTCTATCTTTGTTTTCTTCCAAGGAACTCATCCCTGTATACAACAGGGATGGGGGGGAATCCTGCGGTCTTCCAGACCTTGCTGGACTCTAAATTCCCATCTTCTCCGGCCATTGGCTGTGCTGGCTGGAGCTGTCCAACAACATTTGGGTGGGCCACAGGTTTTCCAGCCCTGTATACATAGTCTCCCCCTTTTCCTGGCCTTCGTGTTGTCTTCATAGCGACCCTGAGAGGTAGCTTGACTCCGCTCACGGAGGGATGATTTGAACCTAGGTCCAAATCTAACAAACAATCAGCTGCATCACAGGAGATGTTATTAAAATACAAAATGGGGAGCAGTATTATCTCACTGATCTCTATGGGACCCTATTTCTTTGCATTGCTTGCCCCGCACGTTCCATTGGAAATGGGAAGTGTTATTCAGTTGCATTCCCCTCTTGGGGAATAACGCCGCGAGTCACTCTTCCCGCTCATTAGATAGTTTGCGCATGCGCCATTTTTGGCTTTGCAGCTTCTGGCACCTCTCTCCCCTGTTGCCATGGAAATGCTTCAGCCGCAATAAGGCTGATGTCTTTAAACAGACTCGACAAAAGGGAGGGGAAATTAGTTTATTGCCTATTGCTTTCTAATCAAATTCTCCCACATAGGGCTGCATAACCCTGAGCATGTGCATTGTTCTTGCCACCAAGTAGAAATTCACCTAGGTCTGAGCATGTGCAGATTTCCTTCTAAGTAGAAATTCAACCACTCTTATCTGTGAGCATATGTGGAGTTCCTCCCCACCTAGGTTTGAGTATCTCTGAGCATGCACAGAGTTCCTTTGCACCAAGCAGAATTAATCTTTTTAATTTTTTAAGAAAGGATAAAGAGGTGATGAAGCTGTGCAGAGGACGTTATCTTTGAAAAGGGGCTGCTGCTTTGCCTGTCCAGAGAATGATTGGGTATGCTGTGGAACTGTTGCCCCTGGACCTCACTCTCTCTGCTAGCCTTCTTGCAGTGGGTTGCAGTCAATTCATCTGTCAGATGCTGCTCTGCCAGGCCTGCAGCCTGGCTGAAACGTCAGGCAGTGGCTACATTAATGCACCACCTTACACATACAGTCTCACCCAGGCGTCTCTAGTTGTTGCCCTGTACATTAGAGGTTGCAAGTAAATGCTAGTCTATTGATGGGCCATTGGCCAATTCCAGTTGGATCATCTAGTGCAATTATTTGCTTATAAAAATATTTATTAACTGTCTGTTCATATAAAATATATCAAGGTGGTGTACAGCAATGTGCACAAATACAATAGAGTATAAAATACCACAAAACAATATAAAATAATTTTTAAAAAGTGACTAACTCATCTTAAAGAAAAAATTAACAGCTGAGTAGGCCTGTTGGTATAAAACGGTCTTCAGGAGAGCCAGTGTGGTGTAGTGGTTGGAGTATTGGACTGAGACCTGGGAGACCAGGGTTAAAATCCTAGCTCGGCCATGAAGCTCACTGGCTGACCTTGGGCCAGTCGTGGTCTCTCAACTTACCTCACAGGGTTGTTGTGAGGATAAAATTGGAAGGGGGAGAACCCAGTTTGTATGCCACCTTGAGATATAAATGTAATAATTAATAAATAAGAGACACCTGGAAGTTAGTAGTGAGGATGCCTGCTGAATCTCTGCTGGAAGAATATCCCACAGCTGGTGACATTAAATGCCTGATTTTTTAGTTGACTTCAGTCTGGCATCTGAAATAAGGGGGCGGGGGAGACAACCATGATATTGCCATGTCAGTGGGGCAGTGGAATCAGCTCTGGTTTTTAGTCTAAAGCACCTTGGACAGCTCCTTGGAAAGTTCAAACTAACACCTGGAGCGGATCCCACTACTGCACTGACATGGAGCCACCAGCCGTCACTGCAACCAACAGTGCTCCTCGGGATGATTTCAGTGATTCAGCTGGGATGTAAGAGCTCGAGCAGTCCTCAAGGTATCTTGGACCCAAGTTGTTCCACACTGTATATATTGATACATGAACTAGTGTTGGGCTGGTGACCAGTAGGCATTACTGTCTCTAGTAGTTTTCCATGAAGCCTGCAAGTGTGAAGACGTAACTGTGGTTAAGGGGGAGTTATGGGTATGTCCAGTCTGGGAACGGACAGTGAAGGTCGTTGCTATGGTAGCCATCTGATAACAGCTGGGAAAGTTGTAACAGAGTCTATGTGAGTTGTTGCTCTTCTGAATTATGCCTCTGAGCTGAGAGGCTGTCTTTTGTGTTCATCTATGGAGAGAGATGTACCAGAAGGGGGGGTGACTGAAGAATCTCTACATGTATTTACTCTTAAGCCTCTGGCCTTAATGTCTTAATAAAGACTCTTAACATGCTTTGAAGAGTTTTCTTGCTCAACTTAACTCCAACGTAATGTATGCTGTTCCACACAACAACGCACACAAGCCAACAGTGGTAGCAGAGGATGGTTACGCTCCACAGCGCATTACACTGGAGTAAGTTGCTGGTCTGAAAGGCAGACGGAGTTCCAGGGAGGGCAGCGTGATTGAACCAGACGGAGGTGAGCAACATGGCTGTAAACCTGTCTGGGGGAGGCTTGCCGATGGAACGACTTAATGAGAAGAATTTTGCCAGCTGGAAGCCGAGGATGAGGGCTTTGCTGATAACAGAGGATTTATGGGACGTGATTGAAGAAAAAACCCCGGCGGTACTGACCGCGGCCTGGAAGCGTCGAGACCAGAGGGCGCAGGCGTTTATAATCTTGGCTCTATCGGATTCTCAACTGATGTGTGTGAGAGATGAGCCGTCGGCTAAAAAGATGTGGGACGTGTTGCAGGAATTGTCCCAGGAATGGCAGCGGAGGCAGGAGGCGCTGAGAGCCCAGCCGGTGGGAGCTGTCAGAAGCAAGGAGGAGAAATATGCCGAACCGGAGCAGGCTGCTGAAAGCAGACAGGAAAACAAGCGGGAGCAGCAGAGGCTGAAGGCTTGTTTTGTGTGCGGAGATCGTAGACATCTCCAGCGGGATTGCCCAGTCAAGCGAAACTCCAGGGACGGAGGCTTGAAGCAAGGCAGTGTGAACTTTGTTTGTAAACAGAAGTCTAAAGACTTGGAACAAATTAACTTTATTGTCTACAGCGGAGCAAGCCATATATTAATTAAAGACAGGAGCCTGTTTTACACATCTACAGATGAGCAGGACTTTGTTTTACTAGCTGATGGATCACGGAAATCTGTGCAAGCTAAAGGTCTGATTAAATTTGACAAGCTTGGAATTATGACACACTGTTTGTTTGTTCCGGATTTGGCTCATAATATTTTATCAGTGGGCAAACTGGTGAGTTGTCAATTTTCAGTCTGGTTTGATAAAGGAAAATGTTGGGTGCAAAGAGGAGAAAATGTTGTCTGTCAGGGTTTCATGACACAAGGGCAGTTTAAAATGACTGTGGGTGTGAAGTGTGCTGATGCCTTGAGTTTAATGGGGCGGAAAGGGAATGACCGCCAGAGCTGTAAGAAGACAGCTGTTAAAAGCACACAGCCACAGTATTCATGTAATGCAGTCAGGCTGATGCCTGAAAGAGTGCATCGCAGCCGAGTTTACAAGCCACAGGGTAAGAGACGTGGCAAACGTGCACCTAGAGCACAATAGAATGCATATTTCAAAGTTTGGTGTCCAGAAACACAGCAGTTAATTCTGAGCAGAAGCATTAAAGTTGCAGAAATACCTTGGGATCAAAGGGAGCAACTGAGCAGGCAGGTGGACACAAAGAATTTGGGGCCTGTCACACACTATTTAGGCACGGATATTGTGCGTGCAGAAGACGGAAGCATAACATTGAGTCAGGAAAGTAAAATAAATCAGATCATAGAAGAATGCAACATGACAGAATGCAATGTTGTGAAGACTCCAATGGTTGTGGCTTTCCAACAGAATGTGCAGGAGACGCCTTGTACAGATCCTGAGAAGTACAGGCCCATAATAGGGAAATTGCAATATTTGGTGAAGGTGTCTCGCCCAGACATATGTAACGCAGTCGGTATTTTAAGCCGGAAGGTAGAGCATCCTTCAGAGGCTGACTGGCAAGGGATTAAAAGGATAGTGCGTTATCTGAAAGGCACGAAGACAAAGGGTCTGGTTTTGTCAGGAGCAAAGACAGGAGGTCTTGAATGTTTTGTGGATGCAGATCATGCAGGGAAGCTGAGCAGTCGTAAGTCAACCTCTGGCATAGTTGTGATGTGGCACGGGTCATGCATTGACTGGAGTAGCAAGAAACAAAATGTGGTTGCAACATCAAGTGCAGAAGCCGAGTATGTGGCCCTGTCACAGGCCTGTAATGAGCTACAGTGGTTCGCAATGCTCATGCAGGAGATAGGCATTGATATGCAATTTCCGATTACTGTATATGAAGACAATCAGACCTGCATTAAGATAGCCACATCAGAAGCTCATACCAAGAGAACAAAACATATTAGTGTCAGATACTTTCACGTAAGGGATTGTATGCAGCAGGGGTTTGTTAACCTAAAATTTTGTGACACTAACAACATGGTGGCCGACATAATGACCAAGCCTTTGTGTGAGGAGAAATTTGGCAAACTGGTAACAAGGCTTGGAATGAACCAAAGTGTGAGTGAATAAAGTTTCTGAAATGTACTGCTATGTACTGAGATATACTTTTGAACTGTACTGAACTGAAAATGCAATGTACTGAAATGTATTGCAAGAGGTATTGTAGAAATGTATGATTGTATGACTATGTATTATGGAGATGTATTTCATGTGTATTGTGCAGTCTTAATGGAAAAAAGGGAGGCTGTTGGGCTGGTGACCAGTAGGCATTACTGTCTCTAGTAGTTTTCCATGAAGCCTGCAAGTGTGAAGACGTAACTGTGGTTAAGGGGGAGTTATGGCTATGTCCAGTCTGGGAACGGACAGTGAAGGTCGTTGCTATGGTAGCCATCTGATAACAGCTGGGAAAGTTGTAACAGAGTCTATGTGAGTTGTTGCTCTTCTGAATTATGCCTCTGAGCTGAGAGGCTGTCTTTTGTGTTCATCTATGGAGAGAGATGTACCAGAAGGGGGGGTGACTGAAGAATCTCTACATGTATTTACTCTTAAGCCTCTGGCCTTAATGTCTTAATAAAGACTCTTAACATGCTTTGAAGAGTTTTCTTGCTCAACTTAACTCCAACGTAATGTATGCTGTTTCACACAACAACGCACACAAGCCAACAACTAGAACCTGGCCTGGTAACATATAAGTGTGGTGGCTATATGGAACCTCTGCCTTCAAATACAATATGCCACTGGATGCCAGTTGCTTGGGAACAAGTAGGCCCTGCTTGTGGGCTTCCTGAAGGCAACTGGTTTGCCTCTGTAGCAAGAAGGATGCAGGACTAGAAGTGTCTGATGCAGAAGACCTCTTCTAATATTCTGATGATGTCTGGGATTCTTGCAAAGAAGACTGGATTAGATGGGCCTCGTTTTGATCCAGACTAGGGTTGCCAGGTTCAGGGCCTGAGGCTGATCCTGTATCTTTAGGAGAAGAGAAAGTCAGCCAAGTGCAGGTGTTCTTGCAACATTGTAATGGGAAAAACCACATGGTGGAATTCTCCCTTACCCCTGCACAACTTTTAAAGATACAGAAGACCTCTTGGTTGCCAGACCTGGCCTCCAAGAGGTCTTCTGTATCTTTAAAAGTTGTGCAGGGAGGAGAATTCCACCTTGTGGTTTTTCCCATTACAGAGCTGCAAGAACACCTGCACTTGGCTGACTTTCTCTTCTCCTAAAGATACAGGATCAGTCTCAGGCCCTGAACCTGGCAACCCTAATCCAGACAGGCACCTTTGTAAGGAAGGAAGAAAGCAGACTCAGGATCACTGAATCCAGATTAACTATGCCTTATGGCGATTGTTAAGCAATTCTGATTATGTACTCTGGCTTTATTTGTTCAAAACACATTGGTGGAGTAATGAACGAAGTAAACCCCACAAGACTAAGGTCACCCCTACGCAGACAGCTCCTCTCCAAAGGTTCTCTAGAATTTGACAAAAGTGAGAATAAAGATTAAAGACAAATAAGAAAGGAAAGGTTGCCATCTTGTGGTGAAAAAGGAAAGATCCTAGCATTTTCTGAACCAAATCTGTCTTTTAATATAAGGTGATGATGACAGTGATTTCATAAAGCACCTCAACAGGTGGACACAATACAGTAATTCTGTTAAAAGGAGCAATTCCTGTCTGCAGGTTTATGGTCTGAAACAAGGGTGGAGAAAGGTAGATCAGGATCTACGGGTAAATCTCTGGATGATACGTAGAAGATTGGCAAGGGATTTGGAAGCTTAATTGTTTAACAATGAAATGAAAAATGGAAATGGAGTGCCGTCAAGTCAATTCTGACTTATGGTGACCCTATGAATAGGGTTTACATGGTAAATGGTATTCAGAGGGGGTTTACCATTCCTCTGAGGCTGAGAGGCAGTGACTGGGCCAAGGTCACCCAGTGTGTTTCATGGCTGTGTGGGGATTCGTAGTCCAACACCTTAACCACTACACCACACTGGCTCTCAGCAGCAACCACAAAATGATCCCCCCCGTCAGTTATACTGCTGAAATGCAGAAAGCTTGGGGGTTACTAGAAATGGATATTTGTGTGGAAGAACTGTGAGCTCCATTCAGTTCTGGTACTCAAAATAATTTATTGGACTCAAGAGTTCTCTGATTTTAAGTCTGTTTCATTCCCACCAGACTCCAACTAGTGGATCTTGGGGTTCTAGAAAAAAAAACACAAAGTAGGCCACACAAGTCTGTCTACCTCTGGTGTAAAAAGTCTGATCAGAACTGTATGGCCTCATCTGCACTATACATTTATAGCACTTTTATAGCACTTTAAGCAGTCCTTTTATGGAGCTATCCAAGGTGCTTTCAGAAACTTGGACAGCTCCTTGAAAGTTCTGACTAAACCCTGAAGCAGATTCACTGCCCCACTGACATCGGAGCCACCAGTCCCCACTGCCTAGCCCTAGGATAACATAGCATCCAGCCAGGGGAGGGGGGAGGGGGTAAAGCCTACGTTCTTTTCAAGGCAGCACCAGTAGTGTCAACACATCTGTGCTTGACCAAGTGTGCTTAACAGGCTAGGGCCATTATCTTAACAAAGAGACTGGTTTGAACACTTCAGTAGTTCCTTCTACTACAGACTCCCAGGTTAGGAACACAGGAAGCTGCCTTATACTGAGTCAGACCACTGGTCCCTCTAGCTCAGTATTGTCTACCCTGACTGGTAGCAGCTCCCCAGGATTTCAGGGAGGGGTCTCTCCCAGCCCTACCTGGAGATGCTGGTGATTGAACCTGGGACCTTCTACATGCAAGGCAGATGCTCAACCATGGAGCTATAGTCTCTCCCCAAATTAGAGGGATGAACTTGGAGACACTGACTCAGGCCACTGGTCCATCTAGCTCAGTATTGTCTATGCTGACTGGCAGCAGCTGTCCAGGATTTCAGGCAGGAGTCTCTCTCAGCCTTACCTGGAGATGCCAGGGATTGAACCTGGGACCTTCTGCATGCAAGGCAGATGCTCTACTGTTGAGCTACAGCCCTTCCCCTAATCTTTTTGTATCTTACAGATACAAAACCACAGTCTTGAAGGGAACAAAGAAATATCATTCAGAGGAACCCCCACCACTACTATAACAATATTGAATGTCACTTGGACCCCCCTGACACACCCCACTACACGGATGGGGATGGGGAGGGAATAGGATGATCTGCTTGAGCTTCTTACAGCTTGTGATATCTTGAAAGAGAGCATCCTTGTCTGGCAGGCAGTCTGGAACCCTGAACAGGATCACTCCTGCTAAGAGTTGAGGGAACAGGTTTCCTTTGATTATTCATATTTCACATTCCAGCTGCTGGCATCCAAGTAATATCTTTGAGTGCACATGACTGGGATAATTGCGTTACCACACGATTTCTAGAGCAAGACACAGATGGTGGTTATCAAATCCCACCATCTAGAGGTCAGTCCGGTGTGTGTTATATATCTTCTGTTTTGCATCATCAAGCTCATATTTCAAGTCCTACTTCAGCTGTTGTTGATCACGTAACAGGGTGCCAGGAATGGTTTTCAGTGAGTTGCAACTTACCGCTTCAGCAAATTGTTTTCCTGCTGCAGTTTCAGGCAGCTTCTCTCCATGTCCTTGACAGAATGACGAATGCAGCTACAGATTTCAAGTGTCACTCCAATACATTTTTAGCCTCTCCCTCCCCCTTTTCCTAGGAAGAAGATTAGCAAGGAAAATCTTTTAGCTTGGGGTGGCTATTTCAGGCCTATAACTGGACCAATGCTATTGCGTGATAGAGGAACAAGCTAGGCAAAAAAATACAGAGTGAGAGTCAGAGATGGATGAATTGGTCATAGAATCATAGAATCATAGAGTTGGAAGGGGCCTTGTAGGCTATCGAGTCCAACCCCCTGCTCACAGAAGGAAATCCACAGCTAGAGCATCTCCCGCAGATAGAGCATCTCCCGCAGATCAATTCTGATTTCTCTTATTTTCCCAACTTCAATTGGGAAACTGAATATTTTCCAACATTTCTGCATAATTTTGCATTTTTTAAAAAAAAAATCAGCATAATTTTTAAATACATTTTCACATGTCTCCTAACGCACACATTCTTATATACATATTTTAAAATACATTTTCACGTCTCCTAAATTTTTTTTTTAAATCCTTTATTTGCTTTAGCCACAAGCTATTGCATGTCTCCTAATATACACAACGTGAGATGTGATTTTGTCTAATGTACACAGTTTTGGAAACAATTTTGTCTAATATATTGCGTTTTTGTATGCTGCTTTTACGAATACATTTTTGTGCACCCTTTTCCTAATATAGATTTTTGTACACATTATCTGGTTGGAGAACTGCATCACAAAATTTGAGAGAGTGCAGATTTCCAAGAATATCTGCATTTTGCTTCACGGATTGTTTTGGGAAGTGCAAGTTTGGTAGATTTGCATTAATGTGAAGTGAATGAATTCCCCCCTATCGCAAGTCAGAGGGTCATGTTGTTTCATATTGCTACCAATATCATAGGTGGATTACTGCTACTGAAATATTAAAATGTATAACTTCTTTCACCCAAGAACACACAGTGACTGGTAAGATTTTATGCAGAGAAATGGCTTAGGATTTTGGCTCCTTTAGGATGCAATCCTATGCACACTGACAGATGAGTAATTCCTATTGAATCCTGTGGGACGTAGGCTGCATATACACCATGCATTGAAAGCACATGAATCCCTCTCCTACAATCCTGGGAACTGTAGTTTGTTAAGGGCACTGAGAACTGTAGCTCTGTAAGGGATAGACTACAGTACCCAGGATTCTTTGTGAGAAGTCATGTGCTTTCAATGTGCTTAAATGTATGGAGTGTACGCAGCCTTACTTTTGAATAGACATGCATAGGATTGCACTGCTAAGCCTTTCCCAGACAATACAGTAATACCTCAGTTAACAAAGTACATGCGTTCCTGGACATTACTTCTTTGATAGAAACTTTGGTACCAGAGGTAGGAATAACATGGAAAGAATAGGAATAGGTTCCTGCACCACAAACAAGAAGAGCAATTCAACATATTTCAGCAAACTTTTAATTCAAAACTAATAATAAGCGTGTCTGAAATGAAACAACCAGGTCATGTAAGCCTTGCACGCAGGCTTCTTCGAAGATGCATCCAGGGTTGCCTGCCTTGCCTTTTTTCTTTTATCATGTAGCACCTTGCTATAGCAGTCTAAAGTTTTGAGCAAGTTCTCCTCTCCGTACACTTGAGCAGGCAGGCAAGGGGCAGCCACTGCCACCACCCTGTGCTTGCTGTCTCTCCCTCTCTGTGCCAACCTCCCCTACACTCGAGCAAATGCATCTGCAGTAAACAGTGCTTCCAGGGCACCCAAAGCACTGTTTTATTGGGGAGGCGCCTGTGCCACCTGGCAAGGAGTGCCATTCCAGCTGCGCGTGACAGAGCTACCTGCAGCAGCCACAATCCAGGAGTCAAGGAGCCACATTCTAACTATGTCAGAGTGTGCGCCCTCCCACACCCTCCGCACCCAAAAAAGACTGTGAAAAGGAGCTTCTTTCCTGGAGGATTTGTTAACTGTGGTATTATTGTATAGCCAATGAAAAACACAGGAAGTGACACAATCAAATAGCTAGAGCGGGGTGGTGAACCACTGCCCTGTGGGACTAATCTGGCCTGCCTGGCCTTATTTATGGCCCAGCAGCCCTCGACCCAATTTATTGGCAGTGGTGCTGAAAGGTGAGCACCTCTTCTCTCTTTCGCTGCCACTGAGAGCAGATCAGGGCACTTGGGAAACAAGAAGGAAACATTTTGCTCTGATGTCTTCCGAGCGCTTGGCCATTGCTAATTCCAGTTACTAGGGAGTAAAGCAGGGGGGGATTAGGGGCCAAATGCGGCCCTCATGACTCTCTCTTGGCTACTTCCCCTCTCCCCTGGCCACACCCTTGACCATCCCTGCTTCATGCCCTCCTTGAGTGTTTTTGCCTGGCTGGAATGTGCCCTTGCGCTCTGACAATGCTTTTTACTGGCCTGGATGGGAGAGATGTGGGGGATGTGTGTAAAAAGCTCTGATTTTGGCATGGCTGGAATGTACCCTGCTGTACAACAGTATTGCCCTGGCCACATTTGACTCTGGCCCCACTGACCACTGGCATGTGGTCCCCAGAAAGCTGCTCATGAGAGAATGCAGCCCCCTGGCTGAGAAAGGTTCCCCATGACTGCGATAAAGCAAGTCTCTCTGTCTTTATATAGTTTTCACAGGACTCTGTGATAGAAGAGGTAAACAAAAATAGCCACTCCTTCTATTTGCCGAATGTTATATAATTTTTCTGTTTTTGGAGTACCCAGAACACAGTGTGTGAATCAGCCCAAGGGCACAAAACACAACCCTAAAGAAAATCCACAGATCTCACCTGCTCAGAAATTTATTCTCAAGACCATGTCCCCCCACTGCTATTTACTATATATTTTGGAAAGTTGTCTGTTCGCTATGCCTTCGTATACCTCTTACAATATAAACAAATTTTGCATCAAAATTTGAGGATCAGGTTTTCAACTATGTTTGGATACAACTGACTGCCATTTTGAATCAAGATGGCGGACTGAACCTTTCAAAACTGCACTGATTTTGATCACGGATTTAAAAACTGCACTGATAATTTTTTTTGTTTCTGAGAATTCCTGAGCAACACCAGGCACAATGCTGCTAGTGTTGATATACTTTAACCATTGCTATTTATGTGCCTAATTTCACATGGCCCTTGGTCTGATTTTATGTTCCTGGCAAGGAGGGGAAAACTGGGAGGGGAGAAAGGGGATGGCAGAAAGAGAGGAAGAGAGAAAAGGGGAAGGCAAAACCAAAGAGAGAAAAAACCCCACTGCCCCATTGTAGTACTGCCCCCTGCGTTAGGCTCTGTCCCCCTGCTTCAGACTCTGGCCCTGCCCACAACTGCATCAGTCCCAAGGCTGCCTACAAGTTTTACTTACTAGAGAGTAATGCAGGGGTGAGGAATCTTTAGCCTTGCCCACAACTGGCTTTAGTCCTGCCCACCACTGGCTCTGCCCCTGCCCACCACTGGCAAGTGGCCCCCCAGTGGATTGTGTCTGAGTGAATGCAGCTCCTCGACAGAAAAAAGGTTCCCCCGCTTCACATGGACTTAAATACAAACTGCTGAGCACCTTGGCAGCTCAATGAAAGGTCAGACTAAAACCCAAAGCAGAGGCACTGCCCCACTGACATTGGAGCTACCGGCCTCCATTGGTCACCGCCACCCACTCCCAGAGATGAGCTATAATCATGATATACTTGTCAGAAATTTTATTTCAGTTAGCACAAAACTGTAACCACTGGCACATCTACTGTCTTTTACAGTGACTGCATTCTAATGAACAGAATGACTGTCCTGTCCCTGGAAAAAAGGACTCATTTGTCTCCCTGTTACCGGAGACTGCTGTCTGTTGATGGAGAGTTAGAGATCCAGGTTGCAGTTATTCAAGGTTGCTAACTAAATGTAGAAGCAGAAGTGACAGCTATTATTTGATCTTTAATAGGATTTATGCAGACCGTGGTGGGCATTGTCTGCATTGTGGTCCTTAAAAATAACACCAGCATAATTAACTAGCTGAAGGCCCTAAATGCAACAGATTATGTCCACCTTCCCTGTAAATTACTTTCTATATATCTTGAATTCTGCACTATAAATCCTAAATTCTGCAAGCAGATTACATGAATGACATACACTCTGTGTATATAAATAAATTTTGGATGCCTACAGTTGGCTTATGCAACCAAACCCTGATGTAAAGAGACAATGATAATTTCCACAGGAAAATCTTGACTAGGGATGGATGGATCTGTCAATTTCAATTCTCTCAGTGTCTCATTTTTCCAGTCCTAAATTCAGTTCTCCACATTGCTGCAGCAATTTGCAATTTTTTTTAAATTAAAATTCTCAAGCATTTGAGTGCAAATTTCTCCTAATAAACACATTTGTGTATGCAGTTTTGACTAATGTGTACATTTTTGCAAGCAATTTCTCAAAATATAATGCATTTTTGTATATTATTTTCCCTCACATATTCATTTTTATGCACACTTTCCCTTAATACATGTATTTTTGTAAACATTGTTGGAGAACTGCATTGCAAAATTTGGATAGCGTAAATTTAGAAGGATGGCTGTGCTTCGATTCTCATATTGTTTCAGACTTTCAATGTGAACTGAATCAAATTTCTCCCCCACTCCTAATCTTGACAAGTGAATCAAAGCCACTCACTTTGAATTCCCAAATCATTCACTTATGAAAATCAAAGGAGCACTGAGAAGCATAGGCTGGGATGAGAGGTAGTTTGGAAAATCTGTATGTGACTGGAGTGTCTGGGGAAATGATTTACTTTATTTACAACATTTGTATATTGACCAATAACTTGGTGTTCTCTGGGTCAGGGCTGGCCCTACCATTAGGCAGAGTGAGGTGGCCACCTTAGGTGGCAGGTGCTGGTGTGTGTGTGTGTGGGGCAGGCAGTGGAGGCTGATCCATTAGGGTGAACAGAGAACTGCCCTTCCAATCACAGTTTGCCCTCAGCCAGCCCCCACCTTCCTGCCT
Organism: Rhineura floridana; assembly: GCF_030035675.1. Lineage (NCBI taxonomy): Eukaryota > Metazoa > Chordata > Lepidosauria > Squamata > Rhineuridae > Rhineura > Rhineura floridana. The sequence goes on along the minus strand of NC_084495.1, from coordinate 28,335,976 downwards.
ACTGACTTGCTACCAGTCTGGATCTGCCTATCATTGTCTCTGGCTCCACCTACGGTTAGACCTCCCTGCCTTACGCCCCACCAATCCCAATGTGCACCCGTCACCACTGAACCTAAGTATGCTTTACTTGGAAGGAACTACCATTACGTTCAATGAATCTTCCTTCCTACTGTGTTTAGAATTGCTGCATTAAAGTTTTGAAGAGAATCTTTGAGTTGTGAACCAGCAGCGTTCCAGAACTGTCACCTTTCCCGTTCTAAGAATATCACAGACATGTTTATATCTTTTTGATTTGGGGACAAAACTAGAATTAATTGGCTCTGCCTGTCATTGGCTCTTGCTCCTTCTGTAGTTGGGCTGCCTGCCTTTTGCCCTGCCTTCTGTTTCTGCTGATGCTCTAATGTAGCAATGAGCTCTTGACAGGCCTGTCATGGAATGATAGAGTTGGGAGGGACTTTAAAGGTCAACTAGTCTCCCTGACATAGAGGCAGGCCTCTATAGAATCCCTGGCAGATAGCTGCCCAGCCTCCCATTAAATGCCTCCAGTGAAAAAGAGACTGAAAGAACTGGGCTTGTTTAGCCTTGAGAAGAGAAGACTGAGGGAAGATATGATAGCACACTTCAAGTACTTGAAAGGTTGTCACACAGAGGACGGCCGGGATCTCTTCTCGATTGTCCCAGAGTGCAGGACATGGAATAATGGGCTCAAGTTGCAGGAAGCCAGATTTTGACTGAACATCAGGAAAAACTTTCTAACAGAGTGGCACAACAATGGAACCAATTACCTAGGGAGGCAGTGGGCTCCTCCATACTGGAGGCATTCAAGAGGCAGCTGGACAGCCACCTGTTGGGTATGCTGCATTGAGTTAGGGGGTTGGACTCGAAGGCCTTATAGGCCCCTTCCAAATCTGCTATTCTATGATTCTATGAACCCACCACCTCCTAAGACAGCCTGTTCCTCTGTCAAATGGCTCTTTCTCTTCAGAGGTTGCTCCTAATGTTTAACCGAATTCTGCTCCATTCCAGCCTACTGGTTCAACTCCTGCCCTCTGAGGTGTTGGAGAATGTGAGAGCAGCCCAGCTTGTTCTGAAAGGGTGAAGAGGTAGATGGAGGTGAGGACCTCCAGGTGCTTAGGCTATGTCTATCCTTACCTCTGCTGACTCACCTTTCCTGTCTGTTAGATGATACCCTAAGGTTGCTGACCACGACACCTGTCCCTTCTCTCACTCTTCTCTTTGATCTCTTGGGAGAAAGGAGACATTTCCCCCCTCTCTCCTCCAGCTTGAGGGCATGCACTGGGATTAATGCCATGGACCTTCAACTTAGACAGAGATAGATGGTTAGAATCTCTTTCCTATCCAAGTATGTATTTCTTTAAATAAAGTAGCTTTCTTATTTTGAAGCCAAAAGTGTCTGTGTGAGTAATTTCCAGACAAAGTGGTCTGCTTAACTAAGATTCACACACGATGCTTGTTCAGTGATCGCTGTTTACCTGCACTCTGTAACATGGGGCAACAGAGGACACGTCTGCTTCATCTTCTGTATGACAACCCTTCAGATATTTGAAGACAGTTATCATCTCTCCACTTAATCTGCTCTTCTCCAGGCTAAATGCAAGAACCTGAGAAGCGCTTGGCTGCTGGATCAGGCCAAAGGCCCATCCAGTCCTGTATCCTGTTCTCACAGTGGCCAACCAGATGCCTAAGGATGTCTGCAAGCAGGACCTGAACGCAAGAGCACTCTCCCTCTGGCTGCTGGTCTTCAGAGGTACTCTGCCTCTGACAGTGGAGGTAGAACATAGACATCATAACTAATAGCACAGGGATGGAAAGTTCTGTCAATTTCAGTTCTCTCAGTTTCTCATTTTTCCAACCTTAAATTCAGTTCTCCACATTTCTGTACCAGTTTGCGTTTTGTTTTGTTTTTAAAAAAATCCTCATGAAAATTCTCCAGCATTTTAGTGCAAATTTCTCCTAATGAACACATTTTTGCAAGCAATTTCTCATCATATAATGTATTTTTGTATGTTACCTTCACTCATATGTTCATTTTTACACACACTTTCCCTTAATGAATTTAATTTTTGCAAACGTTGTTTGGCTGGTAAACTACATTGCAAAATTCAAATAAGTGTGAATTGCGAAGGATGGCTGTGTTTTGGTTCTCATGTTAATATGTTTTTTAATAATGTTTTTAACCCATTTTTTAAGAGTTTTTAAAATGCTTTTAACACTCTTTTGTCTTAATGTATTTTGAGATTTGTTTTTATGATGTTTTAAAGTGTAGTGCCTTGTTTGCCCCCCTGGGCTCCTGCTGGGAGGAAGGGCGGGATACAAATTAATCAATTAAATAACAACAACAACAAAAACAACAATGTTTTGAAAAGTGAGGATTTGAAAGATTCAGCTTCCAATGTGAACTGAACCGAATTTCTCCCCAATCCCTACTAATAGCCATTGATAGCTTGATCCTTCATGAATTTGTCTGTTCCTCTTGTAAAGCCACCCAGCATGCCCATCTCCTTCAATAGATGCTCAGAGGACTTGGTTTCCAGACCCCACACCATACTGCTTGTTCTCCTCCAGACTCACAAAGCTGTATCCCTCCCGCTTCCTGTGCCATCCCCAGTAAGCAACTGCTTCTTTGTAGTAAAAATGCACACAGAATAAATGTTTTGCAATGTAAATGTTTTATTCATGTAAGGAAACAGCCTTCCAGACACGTATGGAGAGATAGCAATGGATAATAGCCACTGGAAACGTTCTCCCAGATTTGTAGCATCTGAGCATTGCCACTATAACTCAGTCTTTCCATTCTGCAGGTTGTTCAGATGTTTCTGCAGATGCACACTGTGAAACGCATCAGGTGAGAAGGGCAGTAGCGTCAACTGCCAAGGTAGATAAGGCGTTGAAACCCATAAGCAGTAATGCATGCTCCTCGTGGAGTCATGATGACAAGCTGTAACTTGGACGAAGCAGGGACATAAAAAATAAATAAATGATTGGTACGATGTGAGCTAAATTCATAGATAGCATGACCAGATGCAAATGATGCTGGGGCTCATGTATCTGGATACTTGCCTGATGGGGAGTTGATGAATACTTATCAAGGAGGGTTTGGAAAGCTGCCTGGCTTGTAGCAGACTTGAACAGATGTGGAGCCTACCCAGCACACTTTAGGGAAGACCAAAGAAACTTGGGTCTGGGAGGTGCAAAATTTTACTTTTGGCTTTAGCAGGCCCGAGATGACAAAAATACAGCCGTGCTTTGTTCAAGATGAATGTTGGCATTAAAATACAAAGCTTGTCTATTCGCTATACAATCAAAATTAGATTGCTATTTTCAGTCTTTGCTTTGCTGCAAAATTTGTCTTGAGAGAGCAGGTCTTAGGTTGCAAGCACACTATGCATTTACGTTTATAGTCTGATTTGGGGATGGGGGAGAAATTCAGTTTGGCTTGCATTTAAAGCTGAATTAATCAAATTTGTGCTTTCTAAAACAATATGAGAACGGAAACACAGCCATCCCTCAAAATTTGCACTTATCTGAATTCTGTGATGCAGTTCTCCAACCAATGTTTACAAAAATGCATACATTAGAGCAAAATGAGAACACATATATATGAGTGAAAATTAACATACAAAAATGCATTATATTAGGAGAAATTGCTTGCAAAAATGTGTACATTAGTCAAACTGCATGAAAAACATGTTTATTAGAGAAATTTGCATAAAAATGCAGACTTTTTAAATTGGGATGTAATTTCCCCCCAAATTGTTGGAGAAATGAATTTAAGATTTGAAAAATGAGACACTGAGAGAACTGAAACTGACAGGTCTTTCCATCCTTAGTCTGATCCCACACATGCTTACACAGAAAATAAGGTTGCTTCCAGACAACCTGTTTGTTGAGCATTCTTCCTAGTTTATTTGCAGGGAGGTTATGCAATGCATCAAGCAATTGTTATGTTATTGTTTTTTAAGTGCATTTGTTGCACTTGGGTGACAGAAGGCTTTAATCCACTTTAATTGCACAAAACTAAATTTCCAGTATGGGTGTGATTCCTTCCTGAAAAAGATTTATTTATTTATTTATTATGTATTTAATTTGTATCCCACCATCTCTCCCAGTAGGAACCCAGGGTGGCAAAATACTGATCATAATCTATGTCTCTGTGGGTATACTTTTGCATACCTTTACTTGTTCACTTTCGTCACCTGTGAATAAGCATCATTGAACACAGGTAACTTCCAGACAGCTGCTACTTTTCGGGTGGGATTCAAGCACATACTATTGCAGCAAGTTGAGCTTGCACAATTAAAGTGGATTTGATGCTTTTGCAGCACCACAATTTTTTTAAAGGACTGTTTGCGGTAAGAAAAGCGGGGAATGCACTGGAAAGTATGAGATGAATGAATGATTAAGATGAATGAATCATTCAAACATGACGCCGTATAACCACTGCACAGCAAATCAAGATGAATTCAGAATGAATGCTCTTTGTCGTATAGCCTCTCTGCAAACAAATCATGAAAAAATGCACAATAAAGACCAGACATAGTCTAAGCTCCACATAAGCTTTGTTCAAGCAAATCAGGATGAGTGCTTAATGAGCAGCTCATCTGGAGGAGCTTTTTGTCTGGATCTCTCCCCCACGGCTACAAGACAGTGTTTTTAACACCTTTACGCCTTCCTTTGCAGTTTTCAACTCCAACTGGCCTTCCTTCCTGAAACGCCTTCTGGTGAAAGGGAGAGCTGCTGACCACCATGATTCTGTCCTTGTGCAATGGCTTTGTAAAAGACCTTTGCCAACAGTAATCAACATTTTAAAAAAATATGCTGAAGATTTCTAAACTGGTTTCATTTTATGTTTTGCTGGGAAACCATTTTGTTATTTCACAAGTGCACACATGGGATGATGAGGCCTGCCAGCGCTTGCAGTAATAAATCACCGGAAGACAAAACCCTCTGTTGCAGCTGCAACGTAGCTGATTAGACTCCCATTCAAGGAGGACTTAGACAATGTCTTTTCTTTCTTAGCCACCTGAGCTGTGTCCCTCCCTCTCCCTCTTGTGAAACAAGAGGAAAAAGACACTCAGAAAGCAATTCTGCAATTTCTTTCTTGGAATTAGAATCTGCAAATGTATATAGGTCAGGATGAAAAGTCCCACAGTGACTGGTTCTATGTGCCCTAGGGAATTTTGTAAAACTGTAAACTTGTCAAGGAAGCGAGCAAAAGTTACATGAGGCTCTGAGAAAAAGACTCAAATATAGTTCTGCAACGATGTAGCTGGTAGGTAAAGTATTAACACACGCTTTCATCGATTAAAAAGGTGCTCTTGAGAAATCATGCAGCAGATTAAACCTTTTTGCTGTTAGCACAGAGGTAGCCAGTGTGGCACCCTCCAGATGTTGCTGGACTACAACTCCTATCATCCCTGACCATTGGCTATGCTGACTGGGGTAGGTGGGAGTTGTAGTTCAACAATATATGGACTATATTGGCTGCCTCTGATGAAGACACTTCCAGAGCCGTCTGCGATCAGCATAAGAACATAGGAAGCTGCCTTAAAAACCATTGGTCTATCTAGCTTGGTATTGTCTACACTGACTGGCAGCAGCTCCCCAGGGTTTCAGACAGGGAGTCTCTCCCAACCCTACCTAGAGATGCCGGGGATTGAACCCAGGACCTACCGCATGTCAGGCAGATTGCTCTACCACTGAGTGACAGCCCTGTCCCAATCAAGAAGAGGCGTCTCTCTCCTTCTCTCCCACCAGAAGGATTCTAAGACGGGCCTCCGCAACTTATAGGTACGCAATTTCCAATGAAATAAAACCTTCCTTCCTTTCCTCACCCGTCATCAAACCAGTGGTCGTGGGGTAAGGTCCATGGTCAGACATAAAACCAAACTCACAATACCAGTAAAAACGTTAAAACAATATAACAGCAATCGGTATTAAAACTACTGCTCCATACTACAAAAATCGCTGGCCTGATACATGAAGAACCCACATGACTTCGAAGGCTGGTGGAAGAGGCGAGGTTGTAGCTGGTGCTGAAAACCAGCTGAAAACGGAAAGGGCTGTAGCTCAGTGGGAGAGCATCTGCGGAAGGTCCCGGGTTCAATCGTCGGCATCTCCAGGTAGGGCTGGGAGAGACTCCTGCCTGAAACCCTGGACAGCCACTGCCAGTCAGTGTAGACAATATTGAGCTAGATGGACCAATGGTCTGACTCAGTATAAAGCCACTTCCTATGTGAGTGCCAGTCAGATTTCAAGAGGGAGAGCCCTCCGATTGCCCTCTTCAATGCAATAGCTCCTCAGGCATTTGAAGAGCGTTAGCGTGCATCCTCTCGTTTTTCTCTGGGTGAAGCATCCCCAACCCCTTCAACCTTTCCTCATGGGACTTCTTTTGCTGAGCATCCTTGATGCCGTTCTCCACACCTGTTCCAGTTGGATGACTCCCGCCTGCTCATCTCAATCTTGTCGTGTGCACCCCATTCTCTGAGTGATGAGGCTTCCGGGTTTCCAGTGCTTACTCTGGGGTTTGGTCCATTTTGAAGGAGGCCACTGGAAACGGAAGGCATTTTGTAATATTGGCATTTACAGGCTGAGCATGGATGGAGGTTTCTCAGGGAAAGGGAACTTGTGGCCTCCAGAGGTTGCTAGAGTACAACTCCCATCATCCCTGGCCATTGGACATGCTGGCCGGGTCTGATGGAGTCCAACAACACCTGGAGGGTGACAGCTTCCCCATCTTGGACTTAGCCCTTTCCAGTAAACACTGCATCATATCAGATTTCTAGGGCCACAGGTAGCGCCCCTAAGACCCAAACTCAGAGACTGCTTGCATTGCACTCTCCTTTACACAGGCATCAGATTAGCACACTCCACAACCAGGAGGAGGGAGGAGGAAGGTAGGCCCAGGTTCACAAACATTTCTCTCCTTCCAGAAATGTTCAGTGATAGATCCCGCCCCCCCTGCATTTATATCACCTTTCTTCCATCATGGATCTCAATATGGTGTGCATGGGGTTTCCAGGCACTGACAACACCCAGGCCTGCTTAGCTTCAGCAAGGTGATGTGTGGCCTGATGTGCCTTCATCCTATACCATAGGATCATACTTTAGAACAAAGAAAGGGTACTTGGCCACTTGGCCAGGGTCATCAAGGTAACAGAATCATAGAACAGTAGAGTTGGAAAGAGCCTATAAGGCCATCGAGTCCAACCCCCTGCTCAGTGCAGAAACTCAAGTGAAAGCATACCCAACAGGTGGCTGTCCAGCTGCCTCTTGAACCTCTCCAATGTTGGAGAGCCCACCACCTCCCTAGGCGATTGGTTCCATTGTCGTACTGCTCTGACAGTTATGAAATTTTTCCTGATGTTCACCCAAAATCTGGCTTCTTGTAACCTGAGCCCATTATTCCGTGTCCTGCACTCTGGAACAAACTTTTCTGGTTTGACGTTCTCCACTCTTACAATCAAGATGAATCGCAGGGCTGGATGGGGACTTGAGGTCATCCAGCTCAACTCCCAGGCCCAGTGCAACAGGCTTCCCCAACCCGGTTCCATTCAGATACTGAACTGCAAATCCCTGACCACTGGCCAAGCTGGCAAGTTCTGATGGGAGTTGTAGTCCATAATATCTGAAGGACACCAAGTTGTGGAAGGCAACATTACAGTATATAGATGGCTGAACACAGTACATTTCTTGTTCAGTAACGCTCCTCGCTCCTTTCTGTCTAGTTCCATTCAAATGTTGCTTTTGTAAGCATTTTTTGTGGGAGGGAGGGGTAGCTGGGATCCACAGCTTTTCCTGCGAAACATATAATCCGAAGCTTAATTAAGAGAACAGAAAGCAATTTTTAGCGACAACTCCACCTTTCTGCTGTGAACAGTCATTTTGTGTTTCTCAGAAGTACATATTGCATTGATTATCTCTCTCCACTGTTACTTCTGCTGTTCTGTTTCAGATATCTGGCCTCTGATTGCAAATGGTGTACATTTTCAATGAAACAGAGAGGTGCTGTGTAAATAACAATTTGCACATGTGTAAACCCTTGTAGGATATATTGATGCAGCAAAGGAATAAGGAAGTGGTTTTCTTCACAACCCCTTTGATGTGTGAGCCAAGTTGGTGCCATGACTATCTGTTTCAGCGCCATTTAAGGATTCTCAGCTCTGGAGGCGATGGAGGGGAAGATGAGATGCGGTTACATGAAGACAGGCGGGGGAAACCTTTCACAGCCTGAGGGCCACATTCCCTTCTGGGCAACCATTTGAGGGCCACGTGGCAATGGTGGGCAGAGCAACAAATGTAAATTGTATCTTTGTACGGGAGGCTAATTTCTATACACTCTCGAAACCCCCTCTCTATCCACCACCCAGGAAAGCAAGAGGCATTCTCAGAGTCTAGGGATGGAAGGCTCTGTCAGTTTCACTTCTCTTGGCTTTTCCAATTCTGAGTTCAGTTCTCCACATTTCTGCAGAAATCTGCTTTTGTTGGTTTGTTTAAAAAAATCCTTATGAAAATTCATCAGCATTTTAGTGAGAATTTGTCCTAATAAACACATTTTTGTATGGAGTTTTCACTAGTGTACACATTTTTGCAAGCATTTTCTCCTAACATAATTATGTTTTTAATGTTATTTCCCCTAAATATTCATGTTTATGCACACGCTCCCCTAATATATGCATTTTTGTAAACATTGGTTGGTTGGAGAATTGCATCACAACATTTGAATAAGTGTGAATTTTGAAAGATAGCTGTGTTTCAGCTCTCCTTTTGTTTCAGGAAGTGCAAATTTGATAGATTCGCCTTTAAATGTGAACCGAGTCGAATACATCCTTATCAGAGTCCAAGGACACATTCCACTTTTTAGTGTACAGTACATATGCCCTTTCTGAAAATGGTAATGAACTGTGTTAATTATGCTCTTCGGTAGTGTGAAAAAGACATTTGTTTTTGCTTCTCTGAACCTGCTGTCAGTCAGTTTTGTCGGGTGGCCTAAGTTCTTTTTTTTTTTGTTCTTTTAATTTAATTTCTATACCGCCCAAAGCCAAAAGGCTCTCTGGGCGGTGTACATAAGAGTAAAACAGCAACATAAAATACAAAAACATAGAAATAAATAGCAAACTCAACAGAACAAATAAATAAATAGCCATTTACTTTGCCCTTGGTTGTTAGGTGAAGTTACATATCAGAGCACAAATGCATTATGCATGAGCCTAACAAGATGTGTTTTTTTTTTTAAATTGAGATCTGCTCACTTTGAAAACAGTAAGGAAGAGAGACTTGGTCTTCAACAGATGAGCCAAGAGATGAACTAAGTTGGAGAAAGCCGTAGTGGACAGGTTTCCCAGATCTCTGATTTTGTCCCATATACTGAACTGGAATGTCATCTGGAATCGTCTTTCATATTCACAAAACTTGGCAGACAAATATGCATAGAAGGGGTTATAAGTCTTCTCTTGCAGGCAACAGTCTATGAGGACATGGACAATCTCTCTCTCCTGCTGATCTTTAAGTCTAAGCTTTAAAAGTTTTTCAAAGGCATCCAAAAAGTCTTCACTAGACATCAAGATACAAAATATATTCCTCCTAATGTCTGTGTTCAGACCTCGCAATCTTTCGCCCTTCTCACGAACACCCGAGACACGTGAAGGCGCAGGGGGCGTGGATAGAGAGTGTGAGCGAGCACAGGGTCAAAATACGGGGAGGAGGAAATGGAAATCCTCAGGCGGGGACGCGCCGTCGCCTAGTTATCTATCGGGGGCAGTAAGGCGACTCCCTCCCACAAGCTCGCCTCAGGGGTTTGCCAATCAAGCCCCAGGAAAGGTTTGGGTTAATTAGGGGCGCAGGTACGAACTTGGGGGGCCCTCATTTGGGGGTAAGGGCCACTAGGCTCCCCCCTCGGGAAGGAAGGAAGGAAAGCAGGCAGTACCTTCGGCTCCGGGCGCCCCCCGCTCCTGCACCGGAGGAGACCCCCCGGCCGCCGCCGCCTCCTTGTTGCCTTCGTCGTCGCTGCCGTACCAGAGCCAGGCGATGAAGGTGGCTACCAACGCCACCAGCAAGCCCAGCCACAGCCCCACCAGAGGCTCTCCGTCGTCGCTGTTGCGCAGCGGGTGAGGAACGGGGCGAAGAGGAGGCGGCGGCGGGACGGCCTGGGCGCTGTCGACCTCCTCGCCCGGGGCCATGGCCGAGCAGCGCCGCCCGCGCTCTGGGGAAAGAGCCCGGCCCGGATACGTGAGGCGAGGCACGAAGCCCAAGCGAGGGCGGACTAGCTGGCTAAGTGAAGTAGCAGCAGCTGTACACGCAGCATAGTTAGAAGGGCATTAAATGTGAAACCTTCCTGCAGATGCAGGTAAGGAATGTGGAAGATGGACGAGAGAAGCAGAAAGCATGGTTCAAGATGGGATGGAAGGGGAACCTGAAGCCATGGAGATGTTGTTGGATTCCAGCTCTCATCATCCCTGATCATGGGCCATTCTGACTGAGGCTGGTAAGAACTGGAGTCTAACATTTGGAAGACCACATGTTTTCCATTCCTGGCAGCGGTGGCTGATGCCCATTGCAGCTGGTGGGGCGGAAGGCAGGGAGCCCAACAGTAGCGGGAGACAGAACCAATGACAGGCACCACCAATTCATTCTAGCTTTGTCCCCATCTCCTCCTTCTCAAGTTCTACAGAGCAACACTGGGACTGGTTGTAAGTAGGAAGCCAGGCAGGTGAGCTTGGAGGAATCCAGATTGAGGTTGGCGGGCAGTGCCCCATTTGCCTAATAAACCAGCCTCCATGGATTTCAGGCCTAGGGCCCCCCTTATCCTTTAATCCAGCTTTGTTGGAAGGTCTTCAAGGTGGAACAGAGAAACAAAGGCTGCTGTAAAGCTTCACTTAGGAAGAAGCACACCTCCCCTCTTAAACAATTAGGATTTTTCCTTCCACGCCATGCCATTTTATTCTCTCTCGTCCAATAAAATGTAAAACAAGCCGGGCTAATTTGCAATTTCCCCCCAACTGTTCCTAGTTACCGTGTGCTGCTGTTTTCATTGGGAAGTATTAATGGGGCCGTTATCTTCCAATAATGTTGCTTAATGCATGTTGTCTATCCGCCTCATTCCCATGTAATGAAAAGCTTGTGTTTGACAAACAGCTAAAGATATGTTTGCCTTTTGATTAAGAACACCTGAAGAAATGTCTATAGCTTGTAGGCTGGGAACACACAAGCCGCAAAGAGGCTCATAAAGAGAAAATGGCATTTGTTGAAGGAGGCTTGAGAAAGGGCAGCATTGCGGCATTTCCCAGGGATCTTCAATCACAAGTGAGCTGGAGTGCTTTGCTGTCTGCAAGAGCAGCCCTGGTTGTTTCGGAGCACGCACATATTAGGGGAAGGGCCACAGCTCAGTGGCAGGGCATCTGCCTCGCATGCAGAAGGTCCCAGGTTCAATACCCTGCATCTCTAGGTAGGGCTGGGAGAGATGCCCTGTCAGCAGGACTGGCACCAGCCTGCAGGGGCCCTTGGCTGCGGCACTACTGTTGCCACCAGGGGCTTAAATAGGCTCAGCTACATCACCGTTTAGTGTGCTCTGGGCGCACCCCTTCCATCACCCAAGATGGCAGGGGGGCATGTTGACGCGACCACCGCCATCTTGAGTGATGGCAAGCATGCGTGCAGAGCATGCTGATGTGGCTCTGCGGTGCCACAGGAAGTTGCGCAGCCAGCCCCCATTGGTGGCATGGTGTGTGTGCCAGGGAGGGTGGCTGCTGCTCCACGATCAGTGTCAGCATCAGGTCATGGGGCACATGATCTGCAGCCTCATGCTAATGCGGATTGTGGAGCAGGAGTTGCTGCACAGCTCCAGCAGCAGGGCCCCCTCTGAGCACCAGGGGGCCTTGACCAGTGCCAAACCTGGCTGCCCGCTGGCGCCAGGCCTGCCAGTCAGTGTAGACAATACTGAGCTTGATGGACCAGTGGTCTGACTCAGTGTAGGGTGGATTCCTGTGTTCCTATGAGGAAAGGTGATGTGGGGAAGGGCCATAATAGATCGGTGGCAGAGCACATGCTTTGTATGCAGAAGGTCCTAGGTTTGATCCCTGGCTTCTCCAGGTAGGGCAGAGGAAGAATCCTGCCAGAAAGCCTGCAGAGTGCTGCTGGTCAGTGTAAACTAGGGATAGCCAGTGTGGTGCCCTCCAGATGTTGTTGGACTACAACTCCCATCTTCCCTGACCATTGGCCATGCTCGCAGAGACTGATGGGAGTTGTAGCTCAACAACTTCTGAAGGGCACCATGCTGGCTGCCTCTGATGTAGACAATACTGAGCTTGATGGATCAATTGGGCCTTTTTGTGTGACTATGTAATGGAGGAACTGGGCAGTTGTAGGCCCAGTTGAGACTAACACTGGTTCTGTGCACCTTGGAATAGGAATGGAGGAATAAGTCTGTTTCCAATCTGTGTCAGTTTTACATGGATTACTTTATAAGTCCATTCTATCCTGCTTCCACATCCATCTACTATAAAACCAAGCATTGCATTATATTTTAACACCATCTGCCCTGAAAGTTGCATTTTTGTATGCATTTTACCCTAAAATATGCATGTTTGTATGCATTTTAATGAAACATATGTATTTAAAAATGCAAATTTATTTGATATGAGTGTCACCACCAATGTTAGGCCACCGACAGACTACTCCCAGGGGAATGTGGTCCTCAATAGAAAAAAGGTTGCCCACCGCCACTATAAAAGAACATATGAATTAGCTCTGAATGAGATTGGGATTGAAATGCCCATCTTGTTTACTGGAGACGGAATCAACTTTTTCATTTTAAACCAGGATAGTTATTTTAAGCACCACTCATGTGTTTGTTAACCACTGAGGTCCAAATCTTGGGCCAATTTATCATGCACGATGCAGTGGTTGCCAACCTTTTTTGGGCCAGTGGGCATATTTGGAATTTTGGGAAAGTGCTGTGGCCACCACACCAGTTGCAAAATGGCTGTTGTGAAGGTCGGACATAACACAAAATACTGCTGTGGGGGGAGGCCTGGCATAAAACAAAATGGCGGTCACATCTAAGAGCAGCAAAAGAGACAGGATCACAAGAAGGTCTATTCAGGCCCCCTAATCAGCTCCCCATCAATGGAAAAAAGACGTCTATATCAGCCACCACTGCTCTCGCTTACAAAGAGAAGCTCTTTGTATCTCTCCTCTGTTCAGAATGGAAGGAAGGGCGGGTGAATCATTCCTGGCATCCAGTGCAATTAGAGCATGTCTGTGGGGGCGTATTCAATATAGGAGAGGCTGAGCCAGTGCAGACAGGAACTGAGTGGAAATAGCAAACAGTATCTCCTACACTGTGGATTATTGCAGGAATATATATAGAAACCATTCATGCGCATCATAGGCGGTACTGGTGGGAGCACTGGTGCCCACGGGCACGCTGTTAGTGACCCCAGTAAAGAATGAATTAAAATGGACATATCTGTGCAAGTCACAGGGCTGCCTGATGGTGGTCGACAAAAATGGATCAGCGGTTTCCCCACCCGCCTCCTTTTCCCATTAGAACACAATTCCCTGCTGGCGTTAGTGAAAATTGCTTCTGTGACAGAAGAGCAAAGAACATGTTGGCTGTTTTGAGAGCCTCTTCCCTGACAGAATCTGTTTAAATGAGAACTGATGTAATGTGAAGGTCAGACTTAAAGACTCCGACAGGGTGCAGCAGGTTCAAATCAACTTTGATTAAGCCATCATTGTAGATTTAAAGCTGAAGGCACACCGGTGACAAAGTCACACGGGAGGTAGAACAGGACTGGAAGTTGAGGCCCGGAGAGGGAGAGGAATGTTGGGGGTGGAAAATCTTGGCCTAGCAAAGGGTGGCCTGTGTCCTACTATACAGAGAATGGTTTTCTGTTGGAAGGGCTGTCTGGTCCAAGTAGTGTCTTAAGTTGCGTACCACCCTGATATTTTCTGTCAATGGGCAGTACCTAAGTGCTTTTATAAAATAAAAATAAACTTATCAGGGTTTGGGCATTCTAGTGTGGTTCTTACAGGGCCAGTGCCGGGAGTTGGCATAGTTGGGAACCTGCCCAGGCCCTCTACTGGGGGCCCATTGCTGATCCTCCTGGATCTCCTCCTCTTGTTGCTGCCCACTCCAGGTCTGCAAGCAGTGAGAAAAGCAAGTAGAAGCAGGAACACCCTTCACTCTCCTTCTAGGCCAGCAGTAGCCAAAGCGGTGGCCTCCAGAAGTTGTGGACTCTGACTCCCGTAACCCTTAAGTATTGGCCATACTGACTGGGGCTGATGGGAATTGTAGTCCAAAACATCTGGAGGCACCATGTTGGCCATCTCTATTCTCTGCAGGGGTTTCAAATGGGCCCAGAGGGAGAGGACATGAAGGTGGCAAGGAGGTGGGCAGACTGAGATCACCTTGACAGAGCCTTCTCCCCCCTCACAAAAACTTGGAGCTGGCAGTTTCTCCAGTTCCCTTCTTATGTTCTGCATTTGTTGCAGAGCTGGGCTCACATAGACTTGCACTTCTCCCCAGCGTTACTCCTCACCCACCTTAAACTTGTTGGGTCATGAGCAGCTGGGTGGTCTTCTGAAGAGAACAAGTGAAGGCTGAAGCCTGAGAAGGTAGCAAGGTGAGGTGGTGAATGGTAGCAACTATATCAATTTTTTTTAAAAAAATGTCATCATCCCCCACATCACCATTGTGGCTACTATTGGAAGCCATCTTGATTTTTGGGGCAACAGAGTAACCACCACCAATAGGTACAGACCTGCTGGAAGTGGGGCAAGAGCAACTCCTGTTTGGGTTCTTTTGTTTGTATTCCAGAAGGAAGATAGAGTTTAATTAATCAGAATTGTAGTGTTTAGTCTAATTATTGATTGTGGCCCTCATTGTTTTATATTGTATTTTATTGTATTGATGTACGTCGCCTAGAGTGTCTGTTAATTCGGCCAGATAGGCAACTCATAAATAAAAATTTATTTATTTATTTATTTATTTATTTATTTAGGGTCCTGTAGCTGGCTAGGCTTGCCTACCTTTACCTGTGCTTTTCTCTACCTAACTTCCTTCCGTTGTAAACTGCTATGCTCAGGGAAGCTTATCTGACTCTCCTTCCTTTGTCTTCTTTTTCAACTGTCGAGGAGAGAGGAGACATCTTTGTCTTTGCTCTCTCTCCTGAGCCATGAGGGCAAGACCCAAGTCTGGGCATTATGCCTCCAACTTAGTTAGTAGGTATACCTTTCCTATCTACTATGTATTTCTATAAGTAAAGTAGCCTTTCTTATTTTACCAAGTCTTAGGTCTCAGTGATCAAAATGCAGGGTAAAAGCCTGCTTCTAAGGTAAACACACACACTGGCACATGCAGCTCAGACTGCTGACGATCTCTGCATATGCAATTTATCATAACAAGACCCATAGTCTGCTGACTTTCCTGCTTCTGTTAGAGTGGCATGCACTGCTGAGCATCCCACTCCAGGGCAAACAAAAATGGTGGCAGCTGGCAATGGTTTCCTGTGACTTCACTCTTCAGTCGCGAATAGAGTGGGTTCCAGGCTGGTTCATGAGCCTGAGTAGGTACCCAACTATTCCAGCTGCTAATATTGGGTCTGGTTGCAGTTGGCAGCTTTACAGGACTGGGTGGGATCTTGTATGCCCCTTGTGTCAACTGATGCCTGCTGAACTGGTAGCTGTAACGCCACCCTCTGGCCAACCCTATCAGTGGCACTGAAGTGCAGTGCAGAGGATGCCGACACCTTCCTCCTCTGGCAAGGTTTCTTGGTGGCACAACAAGACATATGGGTTTTGCTGGTAAGCATCTCTGCTTTGAGTATTGTCTTACAAATGATGCCAATGTAGATGATATATACTAATATATACCCAGTCAGTCACTGCGCTCTGCAGCTGAGGGCCTCCTGCAGATACCATCTTATCAGCAGGTCCATTCTGCACAACAGAGGAAACGGACCTTTAGTTTTGTGGCACCTACCCTTTGGAATTTCCTCCCCTTAAATATTAGACAGGCACCATCTCTGTTATCTTTTCTGTGCCAACTTAAGACCTTCGTCTTTCAACAAGCATTTTAAGTAGAGGCTTTATCCCAGTCTGTGTCTGTGTTGGAATTGCTTTTTTAGATGTTTTTAAAGCTTTTTCTTTCTTTCTTTCTTTCTTTCTTTTTTAAAAAAAGACGTTTAAAATGTTTTAAAAGATGCTTTGTTTTAATATGTTTTTAAATATGTTTTGTTTTAACATGTTTTAAAGTCTTTTGTTTCTAAGATGTTTTAGAGTGTTTTTAGTGCTTTTGTTTGCCACCTTGGGCTCCTTCTGGGAGGAAGGGTGGAATATAAACAAACAAACAAACAAGCAAATATTTTCCCGCTGGTAACACTAGTGTCATGGAAAGCACTCCCTGCTGAAATGTGAGGCCCCCATCTATATTGCTTTTCAAGATGCACCTGTTTAAACAGGCGTTTCCTGGATCTCTTGACTCAAGTTTCCTGTTTTAATTGCTGTGTGGGTTTAGTGGCATTTTTATTGTGTATTTTAATTATGCATATTTATATTTTAATGTTTTTGTGCAGAGATGTGAACCTAATTCCCTCCCCCCCCCAATTTTTTTCCAGGTCCTCACATCTCAATTTGTGTGGCTGATTTTTATATTTTGTAAACAGACAAGCTTATTTTAACGTTAAGCGGTATATAAATTAATAAATATTATTGATGATGATGATGACAAACTTGTTCTCCAAGCATGAATCCGCTCATATCTAAAATGGCTTACATAAGAGAGGCTTGGGTCTTAAAGGTTTGCAGAAAAAAGACCTTGTTTTTTGGAAAAAATATGTGAGAGGGAACTGCTCAATGAAGACTGAGCAATGTCAGCGGCCATGGAATGCTAACTGTTGGGGAGAGGGGGCAGTGGCAAGGCATGGAATGGAGCATTCTGGAAAAGTGTATGGCTAGCTGGCTAGAACCTTAAACAGGACCACTTTGCACTGCAATATTTTGTTGCAGCAGGTCCCACTTCTCTTTCGGTTACCTTTCCATCACATGGGGGTTGCAACGCCACCCATGCCACTGCTTCCTGCTTGGATAGCACTTACACTTGAAGGAGCTAAAGGTCTACCGTTGCCGACTGCACAGTCATCAGTGTGCAGCAATTTATCTTCACTGGGAGCAGTGTTGCAAAGAAAAGAAAAGAAAAAAAGACAAGATCACAAATTGGTCTGCCCATCCCTGGGTACTCTCCCCCTCCCCACACCTCCTTATATGAAATTTGCAGTACCAAGGAACTGAAAGGTGGGGCCTCGCTCTGAGAGGTTAATTATCCACATTGACCTTCAAAAGGGATTTTGGGACGTTTATAGTTTATTATGAAAAGGAAATTTAGGGGGATCCCCCCCCAGCAAAAGGCTTTGTACCTCATTTTGCAAAAGGTCATCGCAGCTGAGTGCATGAGAGCTGTTTGGGGAAAGGCCGCTGTCTGGTTTAGAAGCCAGTCATTGAAATCCTGATGGCAGGGTGAAATATAGCCAGCAGTGCTCGGAGAATGGGTGGTTTTTTTTTTTAATCTCTGTGCTTTTTAGAAACTGCTTTCCTTGCAAATAGTGCACAAACTTTTTTTTGGATCTTACCACAGAAGGGATTTAATTTACGTTGTGTCAGAAGGTTTATGTGTCAAAGAGGAAATCAGTGCATTGAGGGTGCTAGGTGGAGGGAAGGTTATTTATCACATCTTCTAATCTGTATTCCCCAGATGTGGGGAAAAGCAGTCTTTGAAAGTAACTGTATGGTTGCTTTCAAGTGACCTGCAGCCTTGACAGAGTTATGTTGATCTAGAAAGCAACAGCCAGCAGGGCTGACTCCAGAGGCCCTTGGAAAAAACGCTGTCGGTGGACTACCACCTGGAGGGGACAGACCTCATCCATCTCTTGCTTTCCCTCTTTCTCTGGGTCCAATCTGCCCAACTGCCTCTTCAGAGGGAGAATGCAAAGCTAGTGGGCTATGCCACTCTGCAGTGGTGGCCTGGTGCCTATTGGAACTGGGAAGGTGCAAGGCAGGAGGCCAACACTAGGTGGCACCAGAGCCAATATTAGAGAGAGCCAATAATTCTAATTTTGTCCCCCTCCTCCCTCTTCAATTTTACAAGGGCAACATTGAGACAAAAGAGGAAGCTGAAAGGCAGTGCCATCTCCTGGACTGGCTTTAAGTAAGAAATCAGGCAGGTAGGGGCTGGCTGAGTGCAGACCGAGGTTAGTGGGGCAGTGCCCCATTCACTACCTTAAAGGGCCAGCCCCCACTGCTGCTCTGTGCCCTCACTCTGGTTAATGCTTGAAGTGAGCAGGTTCCCTTCCTTCACCAAGAATGACCCATCATCAGCTGATATGCCACCAATTTTTTTTTTTTTTGCTCAAGAGTGGGGATAGAACGACCTACCAAGTTTCTCATTTTCCCAGTTTTAAATTCTGTTCTTCACATTTCTGCAGCAATGTGCAAATTTCTTTTTTAAAAAAATCCTCATGAGAATTCTTCAGTGTTTTAGGGTGAATTTCTTCTAATAAGCAGTCTGTCTATAGGCAGTCTTGACTAATGTATACATTTTTGGGAAGCAATTCATTATCATATAATGCATTTTTGTATGTTATTTTCACGAATATATTCATTTTTATGCACACTTTCCCTTAAAATATGCATTTTTGTAAACATTATTTGGTAGGAGAACTGCATTGCAGCATTCAGATACATGTGAATTTCAAAGGATAGCTGCATTTCCGTTCTCGTATTGTTTCAGAAAGTGTAAATTTGATAATTTGCCTTTAATTGCAAACTGAATTGATTCCTCCCCCATCCCTACGAAAGAGATTTGTTTTTTACGCAAACCCAACAACCCCACCAAACCCCATTAAGCCAAACAATGAACACACATAATGATGGTAGAGAGAATTACAAAAGGAACAGGAAGAGCAAATGAAGTTTGACCTGTGATCTTTCAAGTCCTTCATAAGACCAAATCATCACAGAAGAGCACTTTGAGTTCTTCGAATCAATCCGGACCAGCAAAAGAAGTTGATGGATGAGTACGTGTATCTCTGTTTGTAAACATTAGAAGAGGCCACCACTTCTTCACAAATGTGTCTGATTTAATCAGATCCCTGCACAACCTGTTTTGCTGTGTCAATTTTTTTCTTACCCAAATGTATTTTTTAATCTTTGTGTGATATTCCTACCAAGCAGGAGCACTGGGTTGTATATAGAGAAGTTCTACTCAGAGCTGACTCACTGAATGGACCTAAATTAGCCACGTCCATTCATTTTAAGGGGTCTACTCTGAGGAAAACTAGCACTGGATACAAACCGTTGCTTGGGGGTTTGGACAGAGTGCCAGTACGCTAGGTCATTGGGGCTGGGATTCAGATGTCCTGCCAGTTTCCCTCTCCTTTTGTTAAAACTTTGCTTTGCAGAGCAGCTGGGCACACTGCAAAGTGCAGCACTGGTGAGACCATCATCCACATGCCTTCTTAACATGCCCAGAGGCCTCTATACATAAGAATTAGCACAAGGGTTGCCAACGTCACACCCATGGGTGCCAGTGTGCCAATAAAAGATTAAAATACATGTGTGTTTTGTGATATGTCACACTCCTGCAGCATCCTTTTTGTGACATGCCACATGGCCATGGCAACCATTTTGTGACTGGCACCCATGACACTTTCTCAAAATTCCAAATGTCCCCTGCTTCTGGTAGATGTCTGCAGAGGCATCCAGACCAAGCCCTCTGATCCTGAATGGAGTGCATGGGGCAACAGATGTGGGAGAAGGTGGTCTTTTAGGGACCTTGGTCCCAAGACTTTGGAGACTTTATGAAAAGGGTAGAGAACTAGTGTCCCTTCACGTGGTGTTGCATTACATCATGGATCAGAACCTTTGGCTCTCCAGATGTCACTGAACTACAACTCCCATCACCTCTGGCCATTGGCCATGTTTGTTGGGGCTGATGGGAGTTGTAGTTCAGCACATCTGGAGAGCCAAAGGTTCCGACACCTGATGTAAGCGAACACCACATGAAGGGGCACCAGTTCCCTACCCTTTTTATAAAGGTCCCCCACACCTGGATATCGGCCGTGTTGGCTGGGTCTGATGGCGAGCTGAAGTGTCCAACAACACCTGGAGGATCACAGATTTCCCTGTGTTAAAACCAGCGGCTTGAACTGGTCCCAGAAACAAACAGGTAGGGCTGCCCACCTGGCTCAGAAGCACATGGCTTTACAAACAGAGATTCCTTTCATTCTGTTACAGTTAGGCTTTAAAAATGCAGACTGAAATTGGAATGAAAGAACGATTGCTTTGAGTTTCTCAAGGAATAAGCTATGTAAAATATTGTCCTTGAGGCAGAAAATTTGCCTCGATTGTATAATGAAGCAGTCAGCCTTCAGCTGGCAGCTTTATATCATAATTGTGCCCCATTTCCCTTCTTCTTGCCCTTGGTTTCATTTGACAGCCATGTTCTTCCAAGCCAAACTGTATCTTAAACATGTGTTTATAGGGCGATCAGGTTTGGACTCCTCAGAATAAAAAAGTGTTATGAACATGTCGCTGAACAACTGCTGGCAAAAAGCAACAGCAACACAATTAAGAAAAAACGTTTTGAGAGAATATTTATTCTGCTTGCATTTGTTGTGCAATGTTTCCCCAATGCTGCTACGTTCTTGCTGTCCAGAGGAGCTGAAGCGCAACAAAGGCAGGACAAAAATACAGCAAAACATTTGCAGCATATAAAAAAGTGTCAGGATTTCAGCAGGTTTGCAGGGAATATGCACTGATTGGAAGAAAAGGAGTGTGACTGCCTCAGACCCTTTGCAGGCACAAACAGTATTGAAAGCAGGATTGTGTGTGACTGCCCCAATAGAATGATTCACTAGAAAAGACAATCATGCTGGGAAAAACAGAAGGGAGTAGAAAAAGAGGAAGGCCAAACAAGAGATGGATTGATTCCATAAAGGAAGCCACAGACCTGAACCTACAAGATCTGAACAGGGTGGCTCATGACAGATGCTACTGTTCCTAGATGCGCGCCATCAGCGGTGCTGAGACTTGAGTGCGGGTTCCTGTCCATGGAATGCCAGGCTTGGTTGGCATCTGTCAACTATTGGATCAAAATTTCCACTGATAATAAGTCAGGACTAATATCCCTATTTTGGAATGATAATTGGCCCTCTAAATGGAATTCTAATTTGGAAATGCAACTTCAACAAATGGGCCTCCCCAAGGAGTTTCTAGTGTCTCAAACGCCAAATGACACATTAGCAATAATACGTTCACGAATCAAAGATATTGACTACCAAATTACTATGTCTAAGGCATCTAAAATATGTTCCCCAATGTATTTGAACATAAATCTTCCCCCTGAAAGGGTCAGCATGTACTTAGATCTACTTACAATTCCAAAGTTTCGTTTAATGTTCTCCAAAGCGAGATTTAATTCTTTACATTCGGCGGTTATGGAAGGGAGATTTAAAGAGATCCCATACGAACAGCGTATATGCCCATGTGGTGCTGACATTGAAACCCTTCCCCATAGTATTCTCTTTTGCTCTTTGTACACTCAGATTCGTGCTAAATATTTGGATGTGATTCTGACAAAAAATCATCATAAGTCTCCTGGAGCAGCTATAGTTTACCTACTATCTGGGTCAGATAAACAAATTACATTACAGGTTGCTAAGTTTATATACGTAGCTCAGCAGATTCGTATTACTCTCTCATCAGTATAATGTAGATATGTATACAAGGTTTAATACTGTTCTACCCTCCTACTTCTAATGTAGCATGTATGCTCACCTATTTTTTTCTTTGTTTGGGTCTAAGACTGTAAATAAAGGTTGTTGTTGTTGTTGACAGATGCTACTGGAGGTCGCTGATTCATAGGGTCACCATAAGTCAAAATTGACTTGAAGGCACATAACAACAACAACAACCGGAAAACCATCAGGCTCCACAAGTTATGCAGTTGAGTTTCCCGCATTTGGGAAAATCGCAGGGGTCAGCACACCTGGAGTGCAATGGATGAGCCTCACCCTGGGAAAACCACCTTATGATCCATGCTCTGCTGTAGCAGAATTCTTATGAAAAATAGAAGGAAAATACAGGGAACCAGGCATCACAGTGTACAGGGAGATAGACTTTGTTCAGAGGTTTTTCAAAAAGACTGATGGTTTGTAATAACCCTAAGAAGAATTATGTAACGTGCCCCCTGTGTTCTACTGTTTCTGTTCAATTTCACTAAAATTTCATATCTCTTCTCAGCATTTCAGTGGTTTCCAATCTGAATTGCGCTCTTGGTTCACTGATTAAATTTTATGTGCCCATTTGTGTCCACTGGGTGTCCAAAAGCTAGGACTGGGTGTCCAGTTGGACACACAACTATTACTTAAACTTGCCTTGCCATGTTGGCTAGCCTTGGTCTAGAGGGAGGGCAGAGGCAAGTGGAGGATCACATTCCTGACCTTTCAGGAGCACTGGATTGGATACGCTGGCATGTTTGTGCTGTGCTGACTTTGCCACCCACTTCCTGTTCCCCATCCTGGCATGCAAGAGTGACTCAACCAGAGAGGTCAGGTGAATGGCATGGCCCTGCCATGCTAGCCATTACTGGGGGAAAAGCTGAGTGGGAGGAAGCTTGTGGCTACGTGTCAGGCCTCAGCAGGGGTCAAGGAGCAGGTGGTCTGGTTCTAGAACTCAGGGGAACTGGCTGTCAGTCCAAGTGGGCCAGAAGCAGGTGTATGATGTAGAAACAATCCAGGGTCTAATTCCAGAGCTGCAAACAAGGACCACAAGGGCCCCCCAAAAGCAGGTGCGCAGCTGTATCCAAGTAACTCAAGAACAGCTACTCCTCATGCCAGTGACAAGGTACTCAGACTGAGAAGCAAGCGCTGAGAATAGGGCTTTTACAGAACCTGGCAGGCAGGGATTGGCCCTTGCACATCAGCGGATGGAATGCTGAGGCAGACTTGTTTTGCAGACTAGATGGGACCCTTGGAGCACAGAGCTGTTTGTCAGGCTTGTAGGAGAAATAGATTGCTTATTGGTGCAGTAGGCAACATGCCCAGAGTCTAGCTGATGGAAGCCCTGGATAAATATCCCCTCAGTGCCTTACATTAATTCTGAAGTTAAGGACAATCACATGTGCTGGATGCAGAAGGGCATGGGAGGCCAGGGAAAAGACAGGTTATTTGTCT
This sequence comes from Rhineura floridana, assembly GCF_030035675.1. Lineage (NCBI taxonomy): Eukaryota > Metazoa > Chordata > Lepidosauria > Squamata > Rhineuridae > Rhineura > Rhineura floridana. Next base: position 28,312,727 of record NC_084495.1, on the reverse strand, counting down.
GTATGCTGCCCTGCCCTCTGTGCCTAAATGAGTTCAGGATTTCATTACGTGCTTTACGGGAACCCTTCTGTCCTCAGTCACCATGGAACACTGGCTCTGTTTGACTGATGAACATAAACCTTTGCTGTCCATTCAAACTGTACTTCATTGTGCTCCTTTGCTTGACTTATTGCTGGACGTCAGTGTCATCAGCAGCACAGGATAGGCAGTCCCTTCCTCCTCCTATTTAAAGCCTTATTGCGGCTCTTTAACATATACCTGTTAAACTCTGTTGGCTGGGAGAAATGCTTACAATGGGAGCATGGAACATCTTCAGCTTTGCAGGCAGATCTTATGGGTTGGTGCATCATGGGCAGCGTGCATATGCAACAGTCATAATTCCTATGAACGCACTAGCTCGTAAGTAGGGATGGGGGAGAAATTTGATACAGTTTGACTTTAAAGGTGCACCTGCCAAATCCACACTTTCCAAAACAATATGCGAACCAAAACAGCCATCCCTCAAAATTTACACTTCTCTGAATTTTTAATTGCTGGTCCCCAGCCATGTAATGTGTACAGAAATGGAAATACTGGGGTAAAGGATCTCTAAAAATGTATCTAGCACTGAAAATAACATGAAAAAATGCACTCTGTTAGGGAAAATGGATTTGCAAAAAGTGTATATTAAGACAAAACGGCATACAAAAATGTGTATGTCAGGAGAAATTTTCACTAATGAATTAGATGAATTTACATGGGAGCTTTTCTTTAAAAAATTGCAAACTCATGTGGAAATGAGATTGGAAAAATGAGAGCAACCAAAATAGAAAAAATTGCCTGACCCTACTCATAAGTCATTGGTGATGGATATGACCCATCCTGCTAGATCGGAAGGAACCATAGAGCACATGCTTTGGATGCAGAAGGTCCCAGATTCAGTCCCTGGGATCTCCAGATGAGGCTGGGAATGTCTGTCTGAAATCCTGTACAGCCTTTACCAGTCCACGTAGACAATACTGAGGTAGATGGACCAATTGTATGATTCAGTACAAGACAGCTTCCTGTGTACCTCATTCCCTGTTTGGATATGTAGCCGGAGACTGGCCTGAAGGTATCTATAAAGCAGTCTTTCCTAACCTGGCAACCTTCAGATGTTGCTGGACCACAGCTCCCATTTTCCTTGACCATTGGCAATGTGGCCTGGGGCTGATTAGAGATGGAGTTCCACAACATCTGGAGGGCATCAGGTTGGGGGAGGCTGCTCTAGAATAAAGAATGTCTGCCTGGGCTTCTCACAGAGAATTTAAGAACTACCTTCCTGGATTGGACCAAAGGTCCATTTAATCCAGCATCCTGTTTCTCATAGTGACCAGCCAAATGCCTTTGAGAGCTTACAGAAGTGGACTGAATGTGACAGTCTTCCTCCCTTGCTTGTTTCTATTATTTGATATTCAGACAGATACTGCCTCTGTAGATGGTGGTTCTAATAAGCTGTCATGGCTGATAGGCATTGATAGACTTGTTTTCCATTAATTGCATGGTGTGGAAACAGCTGTCTACATCAGTGGTTATTACCAATCTTGCAAAAAAAAAATACTGTACAGAATCAATTGTGGAATTAACTATTAACTACTAACTATTAAAGATGCTCCGACCAGCCTTTCTTCCATAATCTACTCAAATGCGTTTCTACACTTGGAGAAATCATTGCGGATCACAGCCCCAAGGAGGGGTATTGTGAGTCGTGACTATTTGTTCTTGGGTGACATTATTGCAGTTCTGCTCTTTGACCCTCATTTGTTGAGGCAGTTCAGAAATGTTCTGTTATCAGAACCCCATTTTTTAAATCATTTGTTATCTTTCATCTCTGAGATTCAGGGCCAGAGAATAATGCATAGCTTTCCAACAATTCCCCCCCCCCGTCCCTCTTGAAAAGGCATCCTACAGGACAGTTGGCAAATTGGATTTTCTATTCCCATTGCAGAACTTTGCAGTTAATAAATGCGATTAGAATAACAGTGGGAGATTGACTGTCCTGTCGAATTTTAATAAATGTATTATCTCTCCACTGGCAAGTTTCAGCAGCAGCTTTATGTACTTGCTGCTGTTATGACTGTCGTCGTCACTAGGGGTTTTTTTATACCTCTTGAAAAGAGCTTAGTTTCTCCTTTTCTCCTATCAAAAGTACTGCTCAAGTGTTACTGACATGGAGGGAGGCAGGGGGAATGTTAATGGCCTTACAGTTGGGAACAAAAAGGGTTGATCATATCTACTATGGATAAAGGAGGAATTGTCCAGTCCACTTTATGCCATGGACTGATCCAAGTCCTGAATTTGCTAGCAGATCAGAATGAAACTTCCCATCAGATTACACATTTCTCTGGATTTTGCAATGCAGTTTCGGTGTGCAGCAAGTGAATGCAAAATATGATGGCAAAAATAATTTAAGACGTGCATTCTAAGGGAAAACACATTGAAAACATGTAATTTAGAAGAAGTGTATACATCTGAATTGGGAGAGGCCATTCAAGCTCTGGACCGATGCCTTGACTCTGTGGTGGGCTGGATGAGGGCCAATAAACTGAGTCTGAATCCTAGCAAGACAGAGGTGCTGTGGGTTGGTGGTTCCTGAGTTCAGATAATTGGTCAGTTGCCTGCTTTGGATGGGGTCATACTCCCTCTGAAAGAGCAGGTCTGTAGTCTGGGGGTGCTCCTGGATCCATCTTTGTCGCTAGATGCCCAGGTGACCTCAGTGGCTATGAGTGCCTTTTACCAGCATCGGCTAGTAAGACAGCTGTGACTGTTTCTGGACTGGGATAGCCTGACCACTGTTGTCCATGCACTGATAACCTCCAGGCTGGATTACTGTAATGCACTCTATGTGGGCTACCCTTGAGGTTGGTCTGGAAGCTGTACTTGGTGCAAAATGCGGTGGCGCAATTGCTCACTGGGTCAGAGTATCGCCAACATGTCACCCCACTGCTGAAAGAATTGAACTGGCTGCTTATTAGCTACCAGGCTAAGTTCAAGGTTATGGTTTTGATGTACAAAGCCCTATACAGTGTGGAACCAGGATACCTGAAAGATTGTCTTACCCCTTATATACCCAGTTGATTGCTACACTCTGCAAGTGAGGGCCTCCTGCAGATATCATCTTATCAGGAGGTCTGTTCTGCACAACATAGAAAGCAGATCTTAGTGCAGTGCAACCTACCCTTTGGAATTTTCTCCCTTAAATATTAGGCAGGTGCCATCTCTGTTATCTTTTCAGTACCTACTAAAGACCTTCCTCGTTCAACAATCCTTTTAAGCAGAGACCTTATCCCAGTCTTCTTCTGTCTTGGAATTGCTTTTTAAGATTTTTTAAAGCTCTTTTTTAAAAAGATATTTTAAAAGATGTTTTGTTTTAATATGTTTTAAAATATGTTTTAATATATTTTTTATATATTTTAGAGTGTGTTTAGTGTTTTTGTTTGCCACCCTGGGCCACTACTGGGAGGAAGGGCGGGATATAAATATATTAAATAAATAGATAAATCATAAATAAACATACAAGTGTATGTATACAATAATGCACACAAATAAAAATTGGACTTTTCACTCATTCTTTTAAAAAATCTGCACAAAATGGGCTGGAAGAAACCTATGATTGAGTGCCACTGAAACTATATAAAGCAGTATCATAACACTTTAAACAGTCATAGCTTCCCCCAGAGAATCCTGGGAACTCTGGTTTGTTAAGGGTGCTGACAGGTGATAGGCAACTTCTGTTCCCTCACTGCTACAATTTCAAGAGAAGTTTAGCAATCAGTCTCTATTCCCAGTGAACGTATTTCACATAATGGTCTGAATGCAGCAGGAAATCAGCCAATAGGATTGTTCCTGGTGACATATTTGCATCAGTACACAACGCAAAAAGGTTTTGTTATTTTTATTCCCCAAAGAGCTCATTATCCTCAAGCACAAAAGTGTTTATCAGATTCATTGGACTTGAGAGTAGAACCTTAATGAACTGTTACATTTTCATTTAACTTCTTCCTTTGCTCTTGGGCAGGGGTATATTTTCAGAACGTAAACTGTTTAAAATAGTCACGTTTCTAATTTAATTGTAGCTGCAGAATTATAGAAATGCATAATTAATACTAATTACTCTATTTCTGATATCATGTTATATTTATGATGTACTCTTATTTCAGTGTTGATCTGAAAATGTCTTTGAAATTTAAATTACTTTTTTTTTTTATAAAAAAAAATGCTATTATACCAATCTATGGTGAGACTGCAATTGGAATACTATGTACATTTCTGCTAACTTTACCTTAAAAAGGAACTTGTAGAGCTGGAGAAGGTTTAGATAAGGACAAAAAAAGGAGGGTGTAAACCCAGAATGCCAAAGGTGGGAATTTCAAAGTATTTATTGTATATTCTTTGAAGAAATGGTTTGTAGTGACGGACTTCCGGGAAGTGGTGCTGGCTGGTGGTTGTCTCTGAGGGAGCTCTGCCTCAGAGGAAGCTTTTTTCAGGTTAAAAGTCAGCCAAGAGGAATCTTGGACTGGCTTAAATGTTCTCCAAGGTACAGGAGAACCGATCAGATCTTCCACAAGACTTCGTTGAGCTGTCGGCGGCTGGAATTGATCAGGAAATTCCTGAGATAAGAAGGCAAGCCGATCGGCTGAAGACGGAGTCAGGATTTTCACGCAAGCTGGACTGGAATGAAGCGAAGCGTTTTTTCTTTTCTTAAAAAAAAAACGTTCTTAACCAGCGAGCCCACTTCTGCCTAAACCTTATCATTTGGCTTAAATTACTGCAATAAAAGGGATTTGTTTATGAATCAGCAATTGAGAAACCTGGGTGAGTCATACTTTTTCTCTTTTAAATATAATTAAGGAAGAAAGAAAATATAAACAACTTATTTACTTTTCTACGACAAAAAGCTGGCTTGAATTTGGACTTTTAAAGTTTAAAAACGGATGAGAGGTAATTATTATATTTTGGACTATTTTTCTCTTTGGACTATTTCTTGTTGGATGAATCCGCTGCTCGTATATGCTACTAATTGTTTAGTCTTGGCAACCAGAATTGTTTTGCATTCTTGGATGCAGATAAGGACTGTGTTGTGCTGGCTGGATTCCAATTACAGGCCTGGAATATTAACTCTTCTTTTTGGTGGAGGGAAAAAAAGAAGAAATAGACTGCCCTTAGGTTCTGAAACAGTGATTAATTTTAGAAATTAAAGGCCTCTTTTTGAAAATGACAACTAAAAAAACAACTAAGGCCCAGGGGCGAAGAGGTTCTATTGATACACAGGAAGAGGATATACCCCCAGAAATGTTTCAAAAAATAATGGAAGGGATTAATGCTATAAAACAGGAAATTAAACAGGAAATGAAAATTGAATTGACAGATATAAAAGACTATATTAAAACACAAGTGGATGAGATTAAAGGGACAATTGGGCAAATAAAGGAGGATGCAAAAAATACTAAAGAAAAGGTACAAACCTTGGAGAATAGAACAGATATACTAAATCTGGAACTAGAAAAAAATTTGGACTATTTAGCTATGACTGAAATGAGAAATAAAGAGCATTGTTTGAGATTCCGTGCAATCCCTGAGGAAACAGGTGAAGATATTAGAGACAAAATTGTTAATGCTTTAGTAAAATTTCTGGACTTGAATGAAGATAGGATGGAATTTGAAATAGACAAAGTTTATAGAATTAACTCCAGATATGCAACAATGAAAAAAATTCCAAGAGATGTGCTTGTTCATTTCGTAAAGAAGACGACCAGAGATATGGTTTTACAGCAACACTTTAAATATACCTTTAAAATTGATGGTAAGGAAATACTGGTGATGAAGGAAATTCCTATTAGACTTTTACGTAAGAGAAAAGAATATGCTTTCCTTACAGAAAAACTTAAGCAATGCAAAATTCAATTTAGGTGGGACGTTCCAGAAGGAGTGATTTTTACATTCAGACAACAGAAATACAGACTGAATACTGTTCAAAAAGCAAGGGACTTCTTGAGAAAAGCTTCAAAGGATATGGAAGAAGATAAACGCAAAGATATGGATACAGTTCCTGGGAAACAAAGTCAACAAGGATACGCAGAGGAGGGGAAGGAAGATGATGGATCAAAAGGAGCATCAGGCAAATTTTAAAATACATGCTTAACGATGGATTACAAATACCTAACCTGGAATATAAATGGAGCCAACACGGCGCAGAAGAGAAAGAAAGTGTTTCATTATTTGAAAAAATTAAAATTGGATATAATTTGTCTACAAGAAACTCATATTCAGAAGAAAGATTCTAAATATTTGATTTGTAAAAATTTGGGTGAAGAATTTATTTCAGCTGGACCAAAAAAAAAAAATGGAGTTGTTCTCTATATTAACCCACAATTGCTTCCTAAATTGGTATTATTGGACGATAGTGGTAGATTTGTGGGGGTTGAAATTACTTTACAAGGTACAAACATTTTGATAGTGGGTATTTATGCCCCCAATGAAGATAAAACAAGGTTTTATACAGGACTTATGGAAAAATTGTCAGAGTTTTCATATGAGCATTGGTGTGTCATGGGTGACTGGAATGGGGTAATCTCACCAAAAATTGATAGGCTTTCTGAAAAAAATATCAAAGAGACACAAGGTAAATTACCGAAGATTTGTTTTGAACTCATGGAACATCTAGAATTGGTGGATACCTGGAGATATATAAATGATAATGCAAAGGAATTTACTTATTTTTCAGAAAGACATAAAACATTTTCGAGGATTGATATGATTTGGATGTCAAAAATTTTAGCGAAGGATATTTTTAAAATGGATATATTACCAAAAACTTTTTCGGACCATAATCCTGTGATATTAACTTTAAAAAAAAAAAATCTTGGATTTAGATGGAGACTAAATGAATCTTTATTACAGAATGATAAAGTAGTACAAGAATGTAAGAAGAAATTAAAGGAGTTCTTTGAATATAATTTACATAAAGGAACAAGTGAAAATATTGTTTGGGATACAAGTAAGGCATTTATGAGGGGATACTTTATTAAATGTAATTCTGAATTAAAAAAAAAGAAACAACAGAAAATGCAATTAATTTTGGAAGAAATAAAACAAAAAGAGGAAGAATTGAAAAAGAATCCAGCTAAAGTTTCTATTGTAAATCAAATTAAAATGTTACAGAAGCAAGTATCAATGTTGACAGTTAGAGAAATTGAAAGGAAATTAAATTTTGCTAAACAAAGGACTTTTGAATTTGCAAATAAACCTGGGAAATGGTTAGCATATAAATTAAGAAAAGAACGTCAAAAAAATATTATTTTAAAGATACAAGAAGGAGATGAGACGCTGACAGACAATGTAAAAATCAAAAAGATCTTTCATCAATATTACTCAACATTGTATAAGTGTCAAGAAATTCCATCTGAAAAAATAGAAGAGTATTTATTTAAACAGAATTTGCCTAAAATTACAGATTTTCAGAGACAAGTTATTAATGGCCCTATTACGTCAAGAGAGATATCTGAAGCTATAAATAAAATTAAATTAGGAAAGGCACCAGGACCAGATGGGCTATCTGCAATGTATTATAAATGTTTGGAGGAAGAACTCCTGCTACCTTTACAGTCTACAATGAATTCTATTTTGCAAGAGGGAAAGATACCGGATAGTTGGAAAAATGCTAATATAACATTAATACCTAAAGAGGACCAAGATTTAACTAAAACAAAAAATTATCGGCCAATATCTCTACTGAATAATGACTATAAAATTTTTACAATGATTTTGGCTGAAAGATTGAAAATAATATTGCAACAATTTATTCAGGAAGATCAATCAGGGTTTTTACCTAAAAGACAATTACGTGACAACGTCAGGAATGTTTTGAATGTGTTGGAATATTTAGAACAACGAAATGATAAACAAGCAGCTCTGATTTTTTTAGATGCTGAAAAAGCATTTGATAATTTGAATTGGAAATTTATGTTCCAGGTTTTGGAGCAAATGGACTTTGGAGACAACTTTATAAAATGGATTAGATCGATTTATACATCACAGAAGGCCCAGATAATTGTTAATGGAGACTTAACGGACTCATGTGAAATACAAAAGGGTACAAGACAGGGATGTCCATTATCTCCCCTTTTATTTATTCTGGTTTTAGAAGTGTTGCTTAGAGATATAAGGCAAGATAAAAGGATTTCGGGATTAAAAATAAAAAAAGAAGAATATAAATTGAGAGCATTTGCTGATGATTTGATAATTGTACTAGAAAACCCTTTGGAAGGAATTCATATACTGATGGACAAATTAAAAGAATTTGGACCTTTAGCAGGATTTAAGATCAACAATCAAAAAACAAAGATGTTGGTGAAAAATTTAACTTTAAGGGAACAGAAAGAGTTAATGGACAAGACAGATTTTACAATAGAAAAAAAGTTGAAATATCTAGGCATTATTATGACAAATAAAAACTCAAAGTTGTTTCACAATAATTACGAAAAATTATGGACAGAGATTAAGAAAGACTTGCTAAGATGGGATAAACTACAACTGTCATTAATGGGTAGAATATCTGTGATAAAAATGAATGTATTACCGAGAATGATGTTTTTGTTTCAAACAATACCTGTAATATCCTCTGATTTACCTTTTAAACAATGGCAAAAAGATATTTCTAAATTTGTATGGCAAGGAAAAAAACCAAGAGTTAAATTTAAATTACTTCAAGACGCTAAAGAAAGAGGAGGACTGGGATTACCAAATTTGAGACTTTATTTTGCTGCCTGCTGTTTAGTCTGGATAAAGGAATGGATCTTATTGAGGAATAAAAGACTATTGGATTTGGAGGGCCACAATCTGAAGTGGGGATGGCATGGATATCTATGGTATGACAAAGTAAAAGTAAATGTAGACTTTAATAATCATTTTATAAGACGTCCTCTGTTGAAAATATGGAATAGATACAAACCAAGGTTTTATTCGAAAATACCATTATGTGTCTCAAGTCAAGAAGCGTTTTATAGAAGAGAAATGTCTGGAAAAGAGAAATGGTTAACTTATCAAGAACTATTAGAAAATGTACATGGAGAATACATAATGAAAGAGAGAGAACAATTGATAAAGGAAGGATATAGTTTTCATTGGTTTGCATATTTACAATTGTTAGAAAGATATAAAATGGACAAGAAAATGTATGGGTTTGAAATAAATAAATCTGATTTTGAAATAGGTTTGTGTACAAATGATGAAAACATAATTGCAAAAATGTATAAACTTTTATTGAAAATGGATATGGAGGAAGAACAAGTAAAAGAGTGCATGGTAAAGTGGGCAAAAAATTTTGGTCATAACATACAAATGGATCAATGGGAAAATATGTGGAAAAAAGGCTTGAAATTTACATTATGTTATAATCTTAAAGAAAATTTTTATAAAATGATGTACCGTTGGTATATGACTCCAGAAAAGCTGTCAAAAATGTATAGTAATGTCTCTAATGTTTGTTGGAAATGTAAACAACAAGAAGGATCTTTTTATCATATGTGGTGGTCATGTAAAAAGGCGAAATTATTTTGGGCACAGATAGGTAGGAAGATGCAAAAAATTCTAAAGATAAATATTCAGTCAAAACCAGAATTTTTTTTATTGGGTTTTATGGATAAACAAATAGAAAAGAAATATGGAAGAATAATATTATATATGATTACGGCAGCAAGATTATTATATGCACAAAAGTGGAAAATGGAATCAACACCAACAATGGAAGAATGGTTATTGAAATTAATGGACTTAGTAGAAATGGATAAATTGACATGTTTACTTAGAGAAAAATCGACAGATACATTTCTTAAGGAATGGAAACCTCTCTTAGACTTTTTGTTGAAAGATCAAAATAAAATGATGATACTGGGATTTGACGATTAATTAAGACAGCCTATGGAGAAAAGGGACTCTGTATGTATACATTAAGGGACAGGTTTGATGTATATTATATACTTATAGCTGATCTGCGACAAATCGGAAGTCAACTATTTTATTTTCATTTTTTTGTTGATGTATTGTTATGTCTTTTTGACTTTGTTTTGTTTGTTTTTGGAAAAATTTGAATAAAAATTATTAAAAAAAAAAAAAAAGAAATGGTTTGTAGTGTGAGATGCCCAACGTGTTTCAGCCCATCAAGGGCTTTCATCAGGGGATTATAGTAGCTCAAAACTCTATATGCGCTTTAATGATTAAAGAATTTATTTGATTGCCGCAGTATTGAAATTTTACCTCTTTGGTGCATATAGAGTTTTGAGCTACTATAATCCCCTGATGAAAGCCCTTGATGGGCTGAAACACGTTGGGCATCTCACACTACAAACCATTTCTTCAAAGAATATACAATAAATACTTTGAAATTCCCACCTTTGGCATTCTGGGTTTACACCCTCCTTTTTTTGCTCATTATTGTATGCCTTCCACCTTTTTTCCTATTTAGATAAGGACAACCAGAATGATCAAGGGGATGGAGCAACACCCCTATGAGGAAAGGCTACATTTGCAGCTTTTTAGTTTAGGAAAAAAAAGAGAGTAAGGACGGGCATGATAGAGGTGTATAAAGTTCATGCATGGCATGAAGAAAGTGGATAGAGAGAGGTTTTTCTCCCTCTCTCATAACAGCAGAACTTGGGTCCATCCAATGAAGCTGGATGTCAGACGATTCAGGAGTGTGTTTCTTCGCCAACGTGGCATTGCGGTTAGAGTGTCAGACTGGGACCTGGGAGCCCAGGTTCAAATCCCCACTCAACCATGAAGCTCACCAGGTGACCTTGGGCCAGTCACTGCATCCCAGCCTAACCTACCTCACAGGGTTGTTGTGAGGATAAAATTGAGAAGAGGAGAAGAGGAGCTCCTTGGAGGAAAGGTGGGATATAAGTGCAACAACAACAACAACAATAATAATTCAGGAGAGACAAAAGAAAGCACCTCATTACACAGCACACAGTTATTAAGTTATGGAATTTGCTCCACCAAGAGGTAGCATTGGCCACCAATTTGGATGGCTTTAAAAGACAAACTCATGGAGGATAATTCTGTCAGTGGCTACTAACCATGATGGCTATGTTCTCTGTCTGCTGCAGTATGCCTTTGAATAGCAGTTGATGGGAACGGCAGGCAGGGAGAGTGTTTTTGCACTCAGCTCCTGCTTATGGGCTTCCCATAAGGCACCTGTGAAAACAAGATGCTGGACTAGATGGGCCTTTGGCCAGATCCAGTAGTGCTTTTATGACAAAAGAAGGCCAGTGTTTTATGAGGGACAGGCATCAGAAAACAGGGACAGTCCAAGGTCATCACAACTTTGCTGTGTCGAACAGTAAAAGCAGGGGAGGGAGTTGTTGCATGCACCTCAATCTCCAAGCGGCGAGAGATTTCCACATTTTCCTTATACAGGCTTTGGTTTCCTTGGAATGAAGGTCCATGGAGACTGTGGAGTATGGTTTTATTTACACATTTATGCAGCCTATTCTCCTCATATAACTACAACTTTCAGAGTGGTTTGACTATCAATTCCTCTTCCCAGGGAACTCTGGGAATTGCAGCTTTCTGAGGGGAACAGGGGTCTCCCAACAACTTTCTGCATCCTTCACAAATGACACTTCCCAGGATTCTTTAGGGAAAGCCATGACTGCTTAAAATGGAATAAATATATGGTGTGAATGTGATCAAAGACTCAACTGGCACAGGAAGCCATTTTATACTCCTTCCCGCCCAGGAGGACCCAATGGCCAGCTTGGGTGGGTGGAGTCCATCTAGGGCCTAAAAGTAGTTTCACCTGTGGGTCAATGAATCGCCAGATGGGGGAGCTGCTCACAGATCCGGAAACGCCTGATAGAACCCTGATTAGGATATTTGGAGGGTTCCCCTCCTTCACTGCAAGAGTCTCTTTGTTTATTGTAATCTCTTCTTTTTATTCATTCACAATTCATATTTGCTGCCTAGGGAGGCAAAGAACAGCCCAAGATACACCTGGCCAGGAATGAAATAGGAGTGCTAGTAACGAATACTGCTCTGTTCTTGAACATTGCGTATGTTAATTTGCTTTCTGACCTCCTAGCAAGCTCGACAGTTGGCCCTCAATCCCAAAGGTCACACTAACTTCAGTGCTGCTTGGTTGCTCTCAGTGCCTGCACTGCAGAGAAATCCGTTCCCTGAAACAGGGCTGTAGATGTCACTGTTTGACTAGCAGAGTTTTCCTCCAGCTGTTCCGCAGTGTTCATTAAACTGGCCTTTCGATTCTTCTTGCTTTTCCTCCTGCAATGGGAACAAATGTGTTTCCCAAAGATGGAATCAACCTGCCTGACAAGAGCATTTGCCTGCAAGAAAACAGCAGACCCCCCACCCCATTCCCCTTTGCAATCCTCCTAGGCTTTTGCAATCAATTATTCCCTCTGTGGAGCTTCAGTCCTGCCAGAAGAACTTTGAAAGCGACTGTAAAAAACAAAGCAAAACCCCATTTAAAAAGTAAGTAAATCCTACCACTCTACCTATTGGATATGAAGCTCTTTTCCTTCTTTAAATATAATCAGTTTTCCAAATAATGTTGGATGGATCCTAGTACATGCATTTTGCATTTGGCAAGCATAGATCCATTCTTGGTTGGCACTGGAAATACCTCCTCTGCCTATCTGCCGATTGTTCAAGCCCTGTACAATTTGGGACCAGGTTACCAGAAAGGGTGCCTGCCCCTATGTAGACCTGTAAGAACAGCACTTAGATAATCTGTGGAAATTCTACTCGTGGTACCGCACTCTGCAGAATATCAGGTGCCCTGAAAATGGGCATTTTCCGCAATCCTCCCTGTACTATAAACCACCTTTCCCTCTGCTGTAGAATCATAGAATCATAGAGTTGGAAGGGGCCTTGTAGGCCATTGAGTCCAACTACCTGCTCACAGCAGGAAATCCACAGCTAGAGCATCTCCTGCAGATAGCTGTCCAGCCTCTGCTTGAAGACATCCAGAGAAGGGGATCCTACCACCTCCCTAGGCAGTCGGTTCCATTGCTGAACTGCCCTTACTGTCAAGAAGTTCCTTCTAATGTCCAATCTGAATCTACGCTCCTGCAACTTAAATCCATTAGACCTAGTCCTACCCTCTGGGGCAGCAGAGAACAAATCTGTACCCTCCTGTACATGATCAGTTGCTTCAGATGTCTTGCAAAGACATATATTTTTGCCCAGGTTTCCCCTGGCCCACAAGATTAGACTTCATTTTTATTTATTTGAATTCCATGAATTCCTTTTTCTTATTTTTTTAAAAATCATTTTATGCTGCTGTTGTACTGGTTTTATGCTATATTTTTGTTTTAATGGCATTATTATTTAGAGATTTGAAAAACACTAAGCCATTTATAAACGCTTCTAAATAAATAAATATAAAGGGTTGGAGTTTGCGCATGCTCCGTTTTCACATTTAACATTCTTGACTGCCACTGCCGTTGTCTGATCTGAGGCTGTTCGGGTCTTTGCAAAAGGCACTACAACCTAACATCCTGTCTTACCTGTTCTTATCTGTGTCCTACCTGAAGATGCTGGGAATTAAACCAGGGACCTTCTACAGGAAAAGTAGATGCTCTGCCACTGAGCTACAGTCCTTCCAAGGCAAGTCTGCCTTTAAATATGAACTGTTGAATTTCTTCTCCAGCCCTAATGCTGACTGATGGGATGCTTTGATCAGAGCAGCTTTTGTAGGAAACCCTTCACAGCAAATAGAGCAGGTTACCTTTAGGAAGGGATGGTGAGGTTGAAGAGGATGAGAGGAGACTTCTCATATCCTTCACTGGATGACCTTTTTCTTCACTGAAAAGAACCTTCAGCTGTAGCTTCTTGTATTTTGTGCTGCAAAGGATGCTCCTGTGCAATGGGGACATGCTCTGCATCCAGAGCATGTACACTGAGCTCAAGCCCCTCTGTGTGACCTGACATCCTTTCTTGTACCTAAATGAACCCCTTTGTGGTGCTACAGTGATGCACATCACCCACAACTGAGTACAGGCACAACAGTGCCAGGGCTCTTGGCCTCAGCAGTGGAACAAGGGTCACATCTGCACCTTTCATTTAAAGCACTCTTATACCACTTTAAACAGTCAAGCCTTCCTGCAAAGAATCCTGGGCGCTGTAGTTTGTGAAGGGTGCTGAGAGTGGTTAGGAGACTCCCTGTTCCCCTCACAGAACTACATTTTTTGGAATTGTTTAACATTCAATCCCTCTTCCCAGGGAACTCGCAGATCTACAATTCCCGGAGGGGAACAGAGGTCTCCTAACAGCTCTCAGCATCACTGGTCCTGCTTGGTACCCTGAGTGGTTTTGCCTGCCTGAAATGTGTCCCTGAGCTCTGCTTCTCAGGATGGAGGATAGTGATGTATGTGTGTAGAAACTAGCCTCCCGAACAAAGGTAAAAATGGCTACCATTGCACTACCCGCTTTTGTCTCTAGCCCCGCCCACTCTTGGCATGTGGCCCTTGGAAGGTTGCCCACAAGGGAATGTGGCTCTTCAGCTGAAAAAGGTCCCTCTTTTTGTCTTAGGCCCCATCTGCACTATATAGTTAAAGCAGTATCATATCACTTTAAAAGAGTCATGACTTCCCCCAAAGAATCTTGAGGACTGTAATTTGCTGGGGGTGCTGAGAGTTGGTAGAAGACCCCTATTCCCATCACAGAGCTACAATTTCCTGAGTGGTTGAACAGTCAATCCTTCTTCCCATAGAGGTCTCCTAACAACTCTCCGCACCCTTAACAAACTACAGTTCTCAGGAGTCTTTGGGGGAGCCATGACTGATGTAAAGTGGTATGATACTGCTTTAAATGTATAGAGCAGATGGGGCTTTAGTTAGGCCATGCCTTTTGAGCTAGTCTGAACTATCAGGTCTATTTAAAAGGTTGTCTCCTACAATATGAGCTGGCCTGCAGTGTTGGCTCCAGATTCTGCAGAGGACTTTTGGTAAAATGCTTTCAGTGGACCTCCTTCCCTTCCATAGTCACCAGTAGAAATTTGATTCTGTTCACATTTTAAGCCAAATCCACACATTCCACATGGTCTTGGGAGGTACCAGAAATTTTCTAATTCGGAGTCAGACTTCAGACAGCAGAACAGTCTTTATAATACATGCTATTTATTCATACCTTGCACACTACAACTAATAAAATGCATTCTATGTGCCCTTAGCCATCATTGCAGAAACAGAAAACAGAAAAATATAAATATATATATATATATGCACAAACACCATTGCTGGATATCCATTTAACATCAAAGTATAAAACTCTGAAGGCACATCTTAATTAAAACAAGTAACAATAGTGGAAGGACTGAGTTAAACTTTAAGTCATATCACAGAACCAAAGTACAAAGGACATAGGAATGCATGTCATGATACATCACCCATCAGATGTTATGGATGGAATAGATGGACGCTTCTCCTGCTTTCTTTGACCCCTCCCCCCAACAGAGCTGAGGGGCCCTGAGTGCTATGAAACCTGGCTTTTTACATACTTTCTTTTCTATGGGAAGGCATGTTCCCATGGTCTTTTCTCATGAATTCATTCCCACAGATTTGCCATAAACATTCTCACGGGACAGTCTTACAAACAAACACTGTTCGGTTCTCATAAATTTCTGCTTTATAAACATAGATGTTCTCAGAGATTCATATCAGTTCATAGGTGAATTGGCCAGGTTACTGCCGGCTATTCAAAAAATCCTACTAAAGTATTTTCCTGTTCTCTTAATTGTTTATGTTTAAACTCAGACTTGTTTATTTTAAATCTACTGTCTTGGCTGTACGCCCAGACTTCCTGGAGGGGGAGAATCAGAAAAATGCTTTTCTTTTTAAAATGCTTTTTCTCCAGCTCCGAAGGGGGGCAATTTCAAACTACTCCTGTTTTACTGTTTGGCTTTTGTACCTATAGCAAACTTTATATACTAGTTCAATAAGTCTTAAGCATCTTCTAAGCAAATCTAAGCATGTATAAATGATTTCAGGACTTTATATGCATATTTTAAACCAACATCTGGATCTTCCCATTACAAATATGAGAACCAAAACACAGCTAACTTTTGAAATTCGCACTTATTCAAATGTTGCGATACCGTTTGCCAACTAACCAACGTTTATAAAAATGAATATATGAGTGAAAGTAACATACAGAAATGCACTATATGATGAGAAACTGCTTGCAAAAATGCATACATTAGTCAAAACTGCCTGTAGAATTGTGTTTATTAGGAGAAATTTGCACTAAAATGCTGGATAATTTTCATGAGGATTTTTTTTAAAAAAGTGGCAAATTGCTGCAGAAATGTGGAGAACTGAATTTAAGATTGGAAAAATGAGGAACTGAGAGAACCAAAATTGACAGATCTTTCCATCCTTAGTCACCAGAGCCTATTCACTTTCCCAACCTATATCACTGCCCAGAAGGAAAGGGCAAGACCAATGGAGGCTGTTGCATCATCTGTTTGCTCCTGTTGTCGCTCATGTGCTTCAAGAAGGCCAGTGAACTGGCAGCAACAGCAAGGAAGAAGAGCAGGGCTAGAGGAGGTGGATAGCAGTGAGTCTTAAGTTGGGATGTGGGCCTTGGGCAACTCCTTGCCGGTGGCAAATGACAGTGGTCCTGCTTGCCTGCTCTTTCAGGTCATCTGGAGAGATCTAGCTGTATAGCTGTTGAAATTTGAAGTTTGGTTGGTGGGAACATATGACAGAGCAATGTCCAGATGCTGTTGGACTCCATCACTGACTACAATGGCCTATGGGCAGAGGTGATGGAAACTGTAGTCTCACAGCATCTGGAGGGCTCCACATTGCCCCCCCTCCCCAAGATATAACCTTCCCTGTTGCTTGGCCTAGGTTTCAGAATGCCCTACCCAGGAGGATGTGTTTGGACTCTCTCCTTGCTGACATTCTTGTCAAAACTGAAGACTTTGTTTTTGTTCCGGCATGCTTTTGACCTGTATGATGCCTGGCTTTGTTGCTGATAAGTAGATAAAAAGAGCCCTGCTGGATTAGGCCAAAAGCCCATCTAGTCTTGCAACCAGATGTCTATGCAAGCAGGACCTTAGTGCAACAGTGCTCTCCCCACTTGTGGTTCCCAGCAACTGGTGTTTGGAGACATCCTGCTTTTGACCAATATATTTTGCCCAATCCTTTCTTGTTACTTGCTTTCTGTTCGCTGCTATCTCTTATGTTTCTTAATTTGTAGGTTTTTAAAAATTGATTTGTTGGCTTGGAATGTTCTAGTTATCTTATCATGATCTTCCTTGAGTGTGTCTCATACCACAAATTGTTGCAGCTACTCAACATTGCTTTATGTGTCATTGTCTCTCTGCCCCCCCCCCCCCAATTCTGATGCTAGGCTGAAGTAGTAGGCTGTCCGTGCTTTTGAAAAGTGTTAGTCAAATACTGTCTGCAGACTCTTCTGTATTGTTGATCCTCCTCGACTACAGTTCTCAGAAGCAGATTGAACTCCTCTTAGACGAGACTTCATCCATATTCTTAGAAGAAAAAAACAAACTCAGGCTATAGCTGTGGGCGTAGAACAGATCTACTGTGACTCATGATCAATGCTGAGATGACAAGTGCTGATTTATTGGCATCTTATATTTTTTAAAAAAGAATGACTTGGGTTGTGTTGGGCAGACAAACAGAGAGAAAGCATTTCATTTGATGACAGAATCCATTTTATAGAAGCTCTAACCTTTGATAGCTTAATGGCCTTTTTATGCTTGTCATATTTGCAATCCTAAAGGATTTTTTTTTTAAAAAAGGGGGGGAAGGTAACTTGCTTGAAAATATTATCCACTAATTAGTCTCATTCCTGGCATTGTTTGGGAATTCTAAGAGACCAAAAATTCAGTGCCATTTTGAAATCAGTGGTCAAAATGAGTGAAGTTTGGAAGGTTCAGGCTGTCATCTTGATTCAAAGTGGCATCCAATTGTATCCAAACATAGACAAAAACTTGTTTCTTGATCCCAGGAATCATCATGCAAAAGAAGTGTCCAATTGCATAGCAAATAACTTTCCAAAATATAGAGTATGTATGGCATTAATTATATAGTGCTGTGCCAGCTTTACTGGGGCTGCTTTCACACATGGGGCTTACTGCGTCAGTTTTGCACATTAAAATGGTAGCGCTTCTGCCCCAATTTCTAAAATTCCTTTCATGCTGCAGTACCTGTTGCATTAAGGAACCGTGGCTTTTTCAGCTGATATACTGGCATTTTGCGCAACTGTTTTTCACAGTGCTGCAAGGAACAGCACCATGTTTTCATCCCTCACCTGTTATAAACATGCGCACTGTAGCTCCTCCATAATTCACTGCTTGACTTAGTGTCTGGACATAGTGGTGTGTGTGGGAAAAGGAGGAAGGGAAAGCTACTACCTGTTCCTGTGCTGGAATAATGGTAGTTTTCATTGGGGAAGAAAAAAATGGTTGTGTGCTTAAACGGCAGGAATGCATTGGATGCTGGATGCCTGTTACATGAGCGGTTGCAGCTAGCACAAAACTCCCAAGATTTTATGGGTTCCTAAGCTTGCAAACAGATTGTTTCTGGAATCATTTATCACGGAAATGAGTGCTTAACTCCCACTATATCCCACTAGATTTCCAGAACTAGCTTTTACACTGCTTGAAAGATCAAATAAAATGTGCAAATTACCAGTCAAGAAATTGTCAGAATATTGGAATAAAGTGCAGTGTGAAAGCAGCCCAAGTAACATAAGCAAAAAGTGTGTGCCACAAGGTACCTACAGTCTACATTTCAGTGGTAAAAGGAGGCAGTGCAAATGTGTATTTTCTTGGGGGGGGGAGAAGTCAAGGAAGAAGTCAAGGAAGAACCAAAGGTAAGAAACAAGATGGGAAGAATGGGAGCAGAAAGTGAAATGAGAGATGAATGATGCGGTTGCAAGTACTTGCAGCCCAATACTATGCATATTTACTTGGGAGACCCAGAGGTCCAGATCTTGCTGTAGTCATAGGCAGTTGGTAGCCATGGAAGAGTGTAGAGATCTCCATCCTTCATAAAAAGATGTGTCCAGTTGCTTCAGTATGGTCTGTATTAGCATCACAACACAGATGGCAATGTGCATTCAGACACATCTGTACCAACTAAGGTCACATCCACGCCATACATTTAAAGCACATGGCTCCTCCCCCCAAGAATCCTAGGAACTGTAGCTTGTTAGGTTTGCTGGGAATTGTAGATCTGTGAAGGGTTCCCAGAATTCTTTGAGGGAAGCAATGTACTTGAACATGCATTGTGTGGATGTGACCTTTGTGTATGGAAGGCTTTTTATGTATGCAGATCTACCATGCCGGATCAGGGGTCCTCCGGATGATCTGTTTATTGAGCATTCATCCTGATTTGCTTGCACAAAGCTTGCATGGAAGTTAGACTATGCCCACTCTTTTTTGAGCATTTGTTCTGATTTGCTTGCGGGATGGTTATATGACAATAAGCATTTGTCCTGATTTCCTTCCAGGGTATTTATATGTCTTCCCGTTATTAATTTGTTCATACCACTCTTTTTAGTGCATTTGCCTGTCACTTTCCTAGCTGCAAAAAGTCCATTTTTTTTAAAAAAAAATGTTTTTGTTTAATTAGGGCAACAGAGTGCCTTAATCCATTTTAATTGCACCAACCTACATTACTGGTATGTGCTTGAATCTCTCCTGTAAAATAGTGACAGCCTGGAGGCACCCTAAGTAAGTTGGGCTTACTCTCAAGTAGGGATGGGGAAGCAATTCAATACAGACTTTTTGAAACAATTTGAGAACTGGAACACAGCCATCCTTAGAAATATACACTTTCCTGAATTTTGCAGTGCAGTTTTCCAGCCAAGTACTGTGTAAAAAAAAATGCATATGCTTGGGTAAAGTGCACATTGATGTATATATTAGTGAAAATAACATACACAATGCATTCTGTTAGGGAAAATTGCTTGCAAAAATGGGTATATTAGTTAAAACTGCATACAAAGTTAATTAAGAGAAATTAGCACAAAAATGTCCACAGATTTTCATGAGGATTGTTTGAGGTAAAAAAAAATGAAATTGTTGCAAAAACATGGAGAACTGAATTTAAGATTGGTAAAAAGAGAAACCTGGAGAACTCGTATTTGACAAATTTGTCTCAAGTGCACTTGGCTTGCATAGGGTTGCAAGCAAGATTTTTGGTTCAGTAGGGATGAGGTGGGGAGCCAGTGTGGTGTAGAGGTTAAGGCATCCGACTATGACCTGGGAGACCAGGGTTCAAATCCCCACACAGCCATGAAGCTCACTGGGTGACCTTGGGCCAGTCACTGCCTCTCAGCCTCAGAGGAAGGCAATGGTAAACCCCCTTTGAATACCGCTTACTATGAAAACCCTATTCATAGGGTCACCATAAGTTGGAATCGACTTGAAGGCAGTCCATTTCCATTTTCAGGGATGAGGTAGGGATGATGAAAGGGTTAAGCCACTGAACACTGGGATGTGACTATTTGGCTGGCTTGTGCCAAAGCTGTTCTTTAGACGGGTGAATCTCAACCACATGCTGGAAGTTACAAAAGGCAGAACCTGTGACTGACAAGCACGGAGAGCTTGCCAGCGATCCTTTCTCATTGCATATGTTTTCTGTTTTTCAAGCAGCCCCTGAAATACAACCTGACACGCTGGCAGCCTGAAGTGAATTGAACTTGGTGTCCTTCCTTCCTTCGCCATTCAGGTGCTGTCTCTGTTGACAGATGGGATCAGATGGCCCAAGATGTATGGGGCAAGTGCTTGGTCGATCACAAGAGACTTCACAGCGAGGATGTGTCCCCAGCTTCATGCAGGTCCTTTTATTTACAGCAATAGCTTGGGGGAGAAAAAATCCAATATAACACTGAGAGATGTGAATATTTCCCTGCACATTCTCCTCCCGGTGTAAGATGTCCTTTGAATCCATGGCCTCCTCCCCTGAGGATGGGGAGTCAGAGCCTTGGGTCAGGACAGAATGTGAGTGCCTGGCTGAAAAGTTAGTCAATGAGGAGAGCACAAAAGGGATGGGATGTTTATGAAGGAAATGCAAGATGCACCAGGCTTTCAGGTATGAAAACTGATGTAGTCCCCAAACCAAAATCATTCTTGCACACCTGTCTTAATGGGAGTGAGCCCTTAGGGGGCCATAGCTCAGTGGTGGATTATCTGCTTTGCATTCAGAAGGTCCAGTCCCCAGCATCTCCAGGTAGGGTTGGGAATGTTCCCTGTCTGGAATCCTGGAGAGATGCTGCCAGTCAGTGTAGACAATACTATGCCAGATGGAACAATGGTCTGAACTTGGTATATGGCAGCTTCCTGTGTTCCTAACTCTGGCCCAGATAAAGACTTGGTAGATGGTCATTAGTTTCTCCACATGTTCATCTTAGAATGACT
The DNA here is from genome assembly GCF_030035675.1 of Rhineura floridana. Classification (NCBI taxonomy): domain Eukaryota; kingdom Metazoa; phylum Chordata; class Lepidosauria; order Squamata; family Rhineuridae; genus Rhineura; species Rhineura floridana. The sequence goes on along the minus strand of NC_084495.1, from coordinate 28,291,297 downwards.
GCAAAATGAACCAAACAGGGTCCATGCAGTTCATTTTACATGCCTCCCAAGATTAGTGGGGTTGCTCATGAAAAACTATGGGTTGTATTCAACTAACTTCCACTCGAAGTAGACCCATTGAAATTAATGACCCTAAGTTAGTCATGTCTGTTAACTTTAATAGGTCTACTCTGAGTAGGACTACTATTGAATACCACCCTATGCCTATAAGGGATGTGACTTTAAAATATTTTTGTGCTGGTGCCCAATGTTACATCCTGCTACAGCCCCATTGCTACATGAAGTGTCTCCATTTCTGCTAGCCTGAGCCTCACAGTCTCTGGGGTTGCCCTTCTCATGGTCCCATTGATGGCATGATGTCTTATGCTGTGACCTGGGAAAGGTCCTTCTCTGTGGTAGCCCCCATGTTTATGGAACTAGCCCATGGGGAAATATGGCTGTCTCCTTCACTGATGATTTTTTCCTGCTGGCTCAAGTCATCTCTCTTCAGACAGGCATTTAGTGAACATAGGAAGCTGCCTTAAACTGAATTGGATCCAATGGTCCATCTAGCTCAGTATTGTCTACACTGACTGGCAGAGGCTCTCCAGGGTTTTAGGAAGGGAGTCATTCTCAGCACTACCTAGAGATGCCAGGGATTGAACCTGGGACCTTCTGCATGCTAAGCAGATTCTCTAACACTGAGCCATGGCCCTTCTCCAAAGGGGGAAGTGAGTAGGTTCGGCTAAGTGCTTAATAATGCTGATCTGTTTTATTACACTGTGATTTTAATTGTAACTTATTTGTTATGCATGTTATTTTGAGATTGTACATCACACTGAGATCCTCTGGGATGAGGGGCAAGCTTAGAAGTTTATTATTACAGGCATTTGATTCTAAGAATAAATGCCATGAAATAAATATTTTGCCATCATAAAAGGAAAGGGTACTTTTTGGCTTGAACATATCTGGAAAGCACAGCCTTTTGCTCTACCTCTTTCCAAGGCTTTCCTCCCTGAAACTAATTGCTCCCCTTTCAAAGAGCAATTACTTGCTTTCAAGGTCCAGCCATGCATTATTATTGTTGACCATTGAACCGCACTGTCACTGAGTTTGTTTTCCATCAAGTCTGAAAAACTGTAGCTAGGGGGAGTTATGTCTTTGCCCAGTCTGGGAACGGACAGCCAAGGCCGTTGCTATGGTAACCATCGCGATAGACTGGGAAAAGTTCTAGCAGTTATCTGTGTTAAGCTGGGTTCTTCTGTATATTGCCTCTGAACTGAGAGGTTGTCTTCTGTGTTTACCTTTGGAGAGAGATGTACCAGAAGCGGGGTGACTGAAGAAACTCTACATGTTTTTACTCTTAAGCCTTTGGCCGTAATGTCTTAATAAAGACTCTTAACATGATCTAATGCTCTGAAGAAGTTTCTTGCTCAACTTAACTCCAACGTAATGTATGCTGTTTCACGCAACAACACACACTTCAACAGAACATTCCATGCCCAGGTGACAAATTCTGTTTGCCAAATGGAAACCATTGTCCTGGCAGTTGATAAAGAATCAGAAGCCAATAGTCAAGCCAAGGCCTATAAAATATCCACCCACCACATACATGCAGAGACACACCCCAATCCTCACTTACTTTTGTCTTCTGGCACTTGATTCTGTGAGGCATACAATATGTGAAAGAGAGGTCAGCTAAGGAACTGAACCCGCAGTAATTCAGCAGTGTTCTTGCTCCTAAGGTGCACCAATGCCAAAACGAATGGTCAAGGTAAGAATAGAGAAGGGCTGTAGTTTGGTCGTAGAGTGCATGCAAAAGCCTTCAAGTCCGATCCTTGGCAGGGCCGGCCCCTATCATTGGACACAGTGAGGCATCTGCCTTAGCTGGCAGATGCTAAGGGGCAGGGAGAGCTGGCCTGCTGACCCCGGCTGCAGAGGAGGACGCTATCCCATCACCATCCAGTGTTGATGTAGTCTGGTCAGTTTCTGCACATGAAATAGAGGGAGGCACTGTCTTATTCTTTGCCTTGTGCAGCAAAATGTCATGGTTCAGCTCTGATTGTTGGCGTCTTCAGTTAAACAGTAGCAGGTGATGGGGAAGATCTTTCTGCTTCAGATCCTGGAGAGCTGCTGCCAAAACAGATTATACATATTGGGCTATGTGGGCAAAATAGTCTGACCTGGTGTGAGGCAGATTTCTATGCTTCAGGGGTCTGTGTGCTCTCAGATGATAGGTATGTAGGCCCCACTATCAGCAGGTGGTCTAGGGCTATCTCCAGACAGGGACAGAAGGATCTGTCAGGTGCAGTTCCTCCAGTTTCTCATTTTTTCCAGTCTTAACTTCAGTTCTCCACAATTCTGCAGCAATTTTTTTGTTTGTAATTGAGCAGTATATAAATATTGTTAAATAAGTATTTTAAAAAACACAAAAATCCTCATGGAAATTCTTTAGCATTTTAGTGCGAACGTCTCCTAATAAAGACATTTTTGTATGCAGTTGTGACTCATGTACACATTTCTGCAAGCAATTTCTCTTTATATATATTGCACTTTGTATGTTACTTTTACTAATATATACATTTTTATGCACAAAATTGGAAAAATGAGAAACGGAGAGAACCAGGCTTGAAATATATATATGGAGATTTAGAAATGATTTTTGTCATTTAAATAGAAATACACTGTGCTTGAACACAGTGGGAAAGACTTTGACCAGCTGTCCTGCACATCTGCTCAATCTGTTCTCCAGGTGCTATCTGTTGATGGGCAACATCAACATCTTTCCTCTCCTTTCTTATGATGGTTTACCTTTTTACCGGATTTGGATCAGATCGCCGAGGACAGTCCTCTCCAGTAGGACTCATGGGGTGGGTGTGAGCAGATGAAAGTGTCAGGGGGTTAAATAAGCTGGGAGAAGCAGCCACCACTTCATCTCCTGAGTTGCAGATCTTCAGTCCTAGGTAGTAGAGGCTGCTCCATTGGGGCTGATGGGGCTCAGTCTGCCCTCGGCCAGCCCTCACTTGCCTGCCTTCTTACTTATAACCAATCCAGGGGGCAGTCCTGGTTGTCAGCTTCATCCTCCTCCTCCTCAGAGTCAATGTTGCCCTTGTAGAACTTAGCAGGCAGGAGGATGGGGCCCAAACTAGAATGAGTTGGCTCTGGCTCCGCCTACTGTTGGACCTCCCTGCTTTCTGCCCCTCCCAGTCCCTATATGCACCCATCACCACTGATCCTAAGTATGTTTACTTGGAGGGAAGTACCATTATATTAATCAAGTAAAGTGTGTTTAGAGTTGCAACATTAAAACTTTACGGGGAATCTTCGAGCTGTGAGCCAATAGCATCCCCATTGATCAAACCCCCTGAGGTCCAGAATTGGATCCTTTCCCATCCTAATAATATCACATACATGTTTATCTCTTCTTGATTTTCTTTTTAAAACTTGGAGTTGCATAGTCTGTTTTTCCCAGTCTTAGCTGGTTCTCTCTTCCTCTTGTAGTCACCTTCTTTTCTTCGTCATCTTTAATCTTTGACCAGAGTTAGTGAGATGTTGGACTTTACCTGTGTCTCCATAGAGATAAGAGTAGATTTTTTTGTAACCCGGTAGTTATTTCAAATGATAAACTGCTGCGGACAGTTCATCTGAGTTTCTCTCACTTGTTGCAGTTCATATGACATTGAAAAAGACTCCAGGACAGTGAGATCTGGATATCTTTCAGTTGACATTTAAACACTCATTGAAGGCCCCCAATGAAAGTAATTTTAGACATAGGAAATGAAAAATATGTTCAAAGCTAACATACATTTTCCTTGGTAAGGAGATGTTGCGTTTGAATTGAGAACAGGATATCATAATAATCACAACCACCATCCTCATCATGAGAGCAGTGACTTCAGGCTTGCAGGATCTATATTATGTTCTAGTGGAACCCTGAGATTTACCGATTGGAGCAAGGTGTAAAAGACATAACATGAGGGGTGAATCCATAACTCATGGCTCTGTTCCATACTGAAAATGCTTGGATGAAGAATGCGAATCTTGATCCTTCTCACTGAAGTCAACTGGCATTTGCAGGATGATATTCACTGAGGAAAAAGTCAATATAATACATCCACAGCATAGACTTCCCAGACCCTGCCATGAGTCTCGGGGCATATAGTCTGAAGGCACAAGGTGATAGTGGAAGCCAATTGGGGGCAGACCTAGGCATTTTGCTACCTGAGGAGAAGGAGAAGATGGTATGTCTCCGCCCCATTTCCATGTACAGTGCTGTGAAAAAGTATTTGCCCCCTGTCTGATTTTCTGCATTGTTGCATATTTTTGGCACTGAATGTTGTCAGATCTTGAACCAAAACCTAGTAATAGAGAAAATGGAAGCTGAGTCAACAAACAACACAAAATGTTGGTACTTATTTCATTTATTTGCTCAAGACCCTTGAGAGCTGCTGCCAGTCAGAGTAGACAAGACTGGGCTAGATGGACAACTAGCCTGTTGTGGTATAAGATAGCTTCCTATATTCCTGCCCCTTTTTATCACCACAGCCCCCCTGCAAGGTAACTTAAGACTGAGGGATAGTGACCCATCCAAGCCCTCCCAGAGTGCTTCATGGTTGAGCACTGCTTTGAACCGAAACCACTGCTGAGGTCAGAAAGACTGTAGCTCAGTGGTAGAGCATTTGCCTTACATGTGGAAAGTCCATGGTTCAACCCCCAGCTCCCCAGGTAGGACTGGAAAGGAGTCCTGTCTGGAACTACGCAGAGTGGCTGCTAGTCAGAGTAGATGATACTGAGCTAGATAGATCAATGGCCTGACTCAGTATAAGACATCTTTCTCGGTTCCAATCCCTAGTCTCACACACCACCCACAGTACTAGTCATTCATTGCCTTTGTAGGCCACCCAACATCAACGGTTCTCTTGCATATAATGCCTCCTCTGGCATTCTATAATACTTCCTAAGGGAAGTATGTTCTCATCTGAGAAATTCTTTCTGCCGTGGAAATGACTTGCCTTGTGCCTTGTGATCTAAAAAAGAAGAGGAGGAGATACTGCTGACCTTTGGTCTGCCATCTTCCAATTCCCTTTGTCTGCTATGGTCATGTTAGTGAGTGCTGGAACTCAACTTGTTAAGAGAAGGACGGCAGATCACTATCAGCAACATTCATTATTGCCTGGGAGCAACTTGAAAAGGGCACAGTGGAGCTGACACACTAGGGAGAACATCCTCGTTGTTACAGCTCAATTTTGGTGCGGCTTGCTCAGAAGGGGATAGACTGCTCAGATGCGCATAGGAAGGAAGTGGAACCATTGATGTTCTTAGAGCAGTCGGCGCTTGTTGCTTTCCAGGAGATTGGCTTCTGCATGGGACTATCTGTGATTAGAAAGAACATTTGCACGTTTTCTCTTCTTTTGCAGTCTGCACTCTTTGCATGATTGAGGCCCATCTGTACTATACATTTAAAGCACTATTATCCCACTTTAAACACTTATGGCTTCCCCAAAGAATCCTGGGAAGTGTAGTTTGTTCAGGATGCTAAGAGCTGTTAAGAGACTTCTATTCCCCTCTCAGAGCAGCAATTTCCAGAGTGGTTTAACGATCAATCCCTTTTCTCAGGGAACTGGAAATTGTAGCTCTGAGAGGGGGATAGGGGTCTCCTAACAACTCTCAGCACCCTGTGGACATTGGGGCTCCCCAGGGACATAGCTCAGTGGTAGAGCATCTGCCTTGCATGCAGAAGGTCCCAGTTTAAATCACTGGCATCTCCAAGTAGTGCTAAGTTGCAGAGATGGGGGATAAATTGGATTCCATTTGTATTTAAGCCAAATCTATTGAATTCACACTTTCCAAAACAACTCCCATTCAGAAGTGGCACTGCTGTCCACCTACTGTTAAAATGGCCATTAGAAGCCTAGCCGTGAGGGCAGTGAATGGCAGTGTGGCCTGGTCAGACCACTGAGGGACCCATCTGAGCCCCTAGGGCCCTTGGCCGCTGCCTCACTGTATGTTACCCTGGATGAAGGGCAATTTATACATTTTTAAAATGAGTTAATTTCCATTTCAAAGACATATCCAGGGATTTCCAGAGTTCTATTTGGTTGAAGATTACTTTTTCTGCTCCTTGGTAAATATTTCAAAAGAGTCCATCTTCTCCTAATACTGTTCAGTATTTATATCAACCTACTGGAATATGATGTCTAAAGATCTGCAGTATTTGCTGTTAACAATGTTGAAGCACAACATCTTTTGAAATTTGCACTTATCCAAATTCTACAATGCAGTTCTCCATCCAAACAATGTTTACAAAACTGTATCTATTAGGTAAAAGTGTGCATTAAGATGCATGTCTTAGTGAAAATAACATATGCAAATGCATTATACTGGGAGAAATTGTTTGCAAAAATGTGTACATTAGTCAAAACTGCATGCAAAATGTGTTTTTATGAGACATTTGTGCTAAAATACTGAAGCATATCCGTAAAGATTTTTTAAAAATTGTCATTTGGTGCACAATTGTGGAGAACTGAATTTAAGATTGGAAAAATGAATAAACAGAGAGAATTGAAAATGACAGATCCTTCCATCCCTATTCAGTAGGGTGCTGCATTAGATGGACCTTTGGCCTGATGCAGCAGCCTCTTCTGAAGTTCTTATGAAACCCTGGAGAGCCATTGCCAGTCAGTGTTGACAGTATTGAGCTAGCTCAGCCTTTCCCAACCAGTGTGCCTCCAGATGTTGTTGGACCACAATTCCCATCTTCCTGACCATTGGCAATGCTGGCTGAGGCTAATGGGAGTTGTGGTCCAACAACATCTGGAGGCACACTGGTTGGGAAAGGCTGAGCTAGATTGACCAATGGATCTGGCTCAGCTTCCTGTGTTCCTATAGTCACTCAGAATCACTGTTGTGAATTGGGCCTTAGCAAAAAGAGGTGGAGTGAAATTTGGATGGATACTTCGTTTTCAGTAAGTACTGGAAAAGAGAGTCAATGCGGTGCCATGGTTAGTGTGTCAAACTAGGATTGCAGAGAGCCAGGTCCAACTCAGCCATGAAGCTTACTGGGTGACTATGGGGCAGTCACTACCTCCCAGCCTAACCTACCTTACAGAGTTGTTGTGAAGATGAAATGGGAGGGAGAGAACCCACCAAGTTCCTTGCATTTCTTGGAGAAAAGGTGGGGACTACATGAGAGAGACAGAGGGAGAATGAAGGTAAAATATCTCGTGGAAGTGAGCTGTGCATAAAAAGGGCAAACACCCCATTTACATCTCTGTGTACCAATGTAGGAGACAGTCAAAAGGCTAGCCAGGTTTAATTCCTCCTTCTAGCTTGAATTTGTCAGACTTACGTGTATGCACAACAAGAGTATTTCTATGATGGTGCCTACCCTGTGGAACAGCCTCCCTTGGGAGATCAGGTGACACTGATGGTTGTGTGCTTTCATCATCAATTAAAGACTTAGGGTTGTCTTACCCAGAGTACTCCCAAGGAAATTAAGGGACCTAACTTAGTTGTGCTCATTAATGTTAATGGGTCTATTCTGAGTAGGGCTAACACTGAATACAACCCGTTCCTTTTTCCCAGGCATTCTTCAACCCCTAGTCCCAGTTCTTTAGTTTGTCATCGGGTCAATGTCTGTTAGGTGTCTGTGAGGTGCTGAGGAATTTAATAATGTTATGATGTTAATATTGTCAAAATGAATTGGATTTGCACTGCCATAGTGCTTTTCGAAATGAACTGATGTTAGCCTGTTTATTGTAATGATATATTGATATGTGTTTTTCCTCTTGTGAGACTTTTGGGGCATATTATTGTGGAAACTGAAACTGGAAATTGAAAAATTGAAATAATACAAATTGAAATAATAATAAATTGAAATAATAATTGAAATATAAATAATAATAATAATAGTAATAATAGTAATAATAATAGTTTTGTGAGGTGCTTTGGGTACCAATGTGCAAAAGTGGCGTACAAGCTGAAATAATAAAGATGATTATACTGACTATTTCACTGCAATGTTTTATCATTGTATTGTTGCGGTTTTGGTTGTTGTGAACCGCTTCAGTATTCCCTGAATGAAAAGTGGTATAAAGATTCCTTTAATAAATAAATAAGAGTGATTCTCTGCCACTTTGAGCTATCTCCTTGCAGAGGGTAGCAAACAGAGGGCAATGTTTGCTTAAGAGAGAGTTGACATTTGTCAAAAGCAACGGCAAGTTTGTGAGGTTAACATATATCTAAAACATCTACACCTCTTGCAAAGAGAGATGACATGTTCTAATAAGATTCTGACATACCAGACTCATAAATATTAATAAGACAAAAGGCTTTTCAATGCATTCCAATTTTGTCGTTGTTACTATTACTTCGTTTCATTCATATAAACTGTCTTGCAGGCTTGTTCCTCTGTCTCCCTCGAAGAAGAAACATGCACAGAGAGAATCTGGAGTTACGCCTATCAACCATATCGTGGCAATTGTATGTCTGCCATCCTCTCTGTACGGATGCTGCCAATCAGGTTGACACCTTGCAATTGTGTAAACCAAACTTCTGACAACTGGTGCATATCCCCTCCCCCTCAAAAAACATAAGGGATACTTCAATTTTCAGGGGAAGATCCAAAGGTTAGTGATTGAGCATCTGCATTGCAAGTGGAAGGTCCCAGCTTCAGTCCCTGGCATCTCCAAGTAAGAGTGGGAGAAAACCCTGCTGGAAACGCTGGAGAGCTGCTGCCAGTCAGTGTAGGCAATACTGAGCTAGATGGACCAATGGCCTGATTCAGGATTAGGCAGCTGCCTAGGTTCCTACCAGTGGTGGCTGGTGGCTCCATGTCAGTGGGGCATTGGGATCTGCTGTGGGTTTTCTCCTGAACTTTCAAGGAGCTGTCCCACTGACATGGAGTCGCCAATTGCCACTCCACAAGGTTGGCTTTTTAGAATGTGTAAGGCTGCTTCCAGACTGTTGCTATTTTGTGCTTGGATTCAATTGCATATTGGCAAATCCAGGTTGCACAGTCAAAGTGGATTTGGTGCTCTTGCTCAACAAATGCGCTTCCCTTCCCATCCGACTTTTTCAGCTAAGGAATGGGAAAATATACTGGGAAGGATGCCAGAACAATTGCTTCATGCAACGTTGTTCAACCTCCCTATTAAAAAAATCCAGAATGGATGTTCAATAAAGAGTGGACATTGTATAACCTCTGCTTAAACTTTGTACAAACAAATCGAGATGGATGCTCAAACAAACAGGTTGTCTGGAAGTGACCTAAGAGTAAGAACTACCCATAGTACCTTTTCACATAGTGTTTTGTGAACTTATGCACAAAACATAGTGATGACTGTGAGCTAAGACGGCTTTCAGAAATGACTGGACAAATGTATGAAGGATAGGTAGGACTCTAGCTGTCTGCATCAGAGGGAGAAAAGGGAAGCAGTGCCACTCCATCTGTTCTGTTGACAGATCAGCTCCATTGAACTCCTCCCTCAACTTTCTTCTAGACTCTCAGCAGCCATTCCATCTGGCTGCAGCAGAGTGAGAGGCAAGAGGCAGCACCACTCCTTCAGCTCTGCTGAGAGACCAGCTCCACTGGGCTCCTCCCTCCCTCAAATGTCACCTGCCAGCAGCCACTTCATCACACTGCGGCTGAGGGAGAGATGAGAGAAGCAGGTTACCTGCTGTGGGCTAGATAGACAGACATCACTGGTGGTGCCAGCCCAGATAAGCAGCTCTGGGGAGAGCATTCCATAAATGGGGCAACACATCCAGAGAACACCATGTACATATGGTTTAGATCTCCTGCCTCCTCTGAAAATATTAGCAAATGCATGAAGTGGGTGAAACACTAAAATAGTGATAATGAACTTGTCCTTTCTGAAGAGCCACTTGTCTGGAGCTGAACACACAATAAAATGTGCATTCTTGGCTGCTTAAGCCTGGCAGGTGGCAATAAGGGATTTCTCATTAGAATATGACTTCATGGGATATAGCAAGGACACAGGATTCATGCTCTCAAGGTTTTTTACCTGTGAAGAAAAGAGATGCATTCACATTGGCTCAAGAGTACTTATTCAGAAACAGGGGAAAAGAGGATTTATTGAACCACTCCCAGCACATTCAAATACCACATTTCTTCCATTACCTCAAATAAGAGCAGGCACATTCTTTGCAATTATGGACAGTGCGGCTCAATAACCCTCCTCTTTATGAAAGAATAATGGAATATTCCTTGTAGATGTGTACTTGAATACACAAACTGTTTTCAGGGACCATTAATAGCAAAACAGAATGTTCTCACTTTGCAGACCAACACAGGAATATAGGATGCTGCCTTATACCAAGTGAATTCACTGTTAGTATACAGGATAAGCAAAAGACCAGTCCCTGCCCTGAGCAGCTTACATTCTAAAGTGGTTTCCAGAGGACCTGTTTATTGAGCATTCATCCTGATCCGTTTGCGGGGAGGTTAGTGTTGACCATTGAACCGCACTGTCACTGAGTCTGTTTTCCATCAAGTCTGAAAAACTGTAACTAGGGGGAGTTATGTCTTTGCCCAGTCTGGGAACGGACTGCCAAGGCTGTTGCTATGGTAACCATCGCGATAGACTGGGAAAAGTTCTAGCAGCTATCTGTGTTAAGCTGAGTCTTCTGTGTATTGCCTCTGAACTGAGAGGTTGTCTTCTGTGTTTACCTTTGGAGAGAGAAGGGGGGTGACTGAAGAAACTCTACATGTATTTACTCTTAAGCCTTAAGCCATAATGTCTTAATAAAAGACTTTTAACATGCTCTAATGCTTTGAAGACGTTTCTTGCTCAACTTAACTCCAACGTAATGTATGCTGTTTCACGCAACAACGCACACACTTCAACAGGGGTTATGGGCCCAGATCCACAACGCATTACACGGGAGTAAGTTGCTGGTCTGAACGGCAGACGGAGTTCCAGAGGGCAGCTTGATTGATTGTACCAGACAGAGGTGAGCAACATGGCTGTAAACCTGTCTGGGGGAGGCTTGCCAATGGAAAGATTGACGGAAAAGAATTATGGCAGCTGGAAGCCGAGGATGCGGGCTTTGCTGATAACAGAGGATTTATGGGACATTATAGATGGACCACCCCCGGCGGTATTGACCGTGGCCTGGAAGCGTCAAGACCAGAGGGCGCAGGCGTTTATAATCTTGGCTCTATCGGATTCTCAACTGATGTGTGTGAGAGATGAGCCGTCGGCTAAACAGATGTGGGATGCGTTGCAGGATTTGTCCCAGGAATGGCAGCGGAGGCAGAAGGCGCAGAGAGCCGAGCTGATGGAAGCTGTCAGAAGCAAGGAGGAGAAAAGTGCCAAACCGGAGGAAGCAGCCGAAAGCAGACAGGAAAACAAGCAAGAGCATCAAAGGCTGAAGTCTTGTTATGCCTGTGGGGCTCGTGGGCATCTCTGAAAAGACTGTGCAATCAAGCAAAACTCCAGGGACGGAGGCTTGAAGCAGGGCAGTGTGAACTTTGTTTGTAAACAGAAGTCTCAAGATTTAGGACCTGTCAACTGGATTGTCGACAGCGGGGCGAGCCATATATTAATTAAAGACAGAAGTTTGTTTTATGCTTCAGAAGAAGTGCAGGATTTTGTGCAACTTGCAGATGGATCACAGAAACGGGTGGAAGCCCGAGGACTGGTGAGATTTAATAAACTTGGGATAATGTCAGAATGTTTGTTTGTTCCAGAATTGGCTCATAACATATTGTCAGTCAGAAAACTGGTGAGTTGTGATTTTTCTATATTGTTCCACAAAGACCAATGTTATATAATGAGGGGAGATCAAGTGTGTTTGCAGGGAAGCCTTAATGATTCACAGTTTGTAATAAAGAGCAGTCAAGCAGGGTGTGCTGTGTTAAACGCTAAGACACAGGTACATCAGGGCTGCGTCCATGAATGGCATCAAAGGCTGGGGCATGCAAACCTTGACACGATTAAGAAAACCCCAAGGCATAGTGAAGACATGCGTTTGAAGGATTGTGGACAGTTAATGGATTGTGATTCTTGTCATAAAGCTAAAATGACTATTGCACCAATTAACCGGGAGGCTGAAAGAACCACAACAGCTCCCTACCAGCTAGTTCATGTTGATTTATCAGGGCCAATAAATGCTTCACGAGGAGGTGCGAAATTCTTTATGGTACTGGTTGATGATTTTACGAAATACACTCATGTTTATTTGCTTAAGCAGAAAAGTGAAGCTGAGCAGAAGCTGAAACTGTTCATGAAGAGAATCGAAACTCAACATGACGTCACTGTGAAAGCGATTCACTCAGATCAGGGGGGGGAATTCACAAGCAAAGCGTTAAGTGACTTCCTTGAGAGTAAGGGAATACGCCAGACTTTCACAGCTCCTTTTAGCCCGTTTTCCAATGGATCTGCTGAGAGAAAAAATAGGGTGCTTCAGGAAGCAATGAGAGCCATGCTGATGGATTGCAGTTTAGGGAATTCTTTCTGGAGAGAAGCAATTCTTTATGCGAATTATATTCACAACAGGGTGTTACACAGTGCACTTGGAATGTCTCCTTATGAGAAAATCACTGGCAGAAAACCGAAAATACAACACATTCAAAAATTCGGGGCAAGGTGCTGGATCCACATTCCACAGGGAAAGAGGAGGGGCAAGCTTGCGCCGAGGGCACAGCAAGGTTTTGTTTTGGGATTTCAGAATGCATATTTCAGAGTTTGGTGTCCAGAAACACAGCAGTTAATTCTGAGCAGAAGCATTAAAGTCTCAGAAAAACCTTGGGATCAAAGGGAAACAGTTGTTCTTACAGGGTCAGATGACACACAAGAACAATCATTTAAGACAGATCTTGACATTAAAGTGGAAGGCACACAAATACCTCTCAGAGATGCTTTGAATGAGCTCATTTGTGCAAAACGCAGCTCAAAGAAACGTAAGGCTGAGGAAATGAAATCTCCTGTGCAGGCTGTGCCAAGCACAAGCACAGATGGGGGGGCTGAGAGAGCAGAAGCTCTGGTACCTTTAAGACGTTCTACAAGATCAAACATAGGGAAACCACCTGAAAAATTCACGGTGGGGTTGGTATCCAGTCCTGGAATTCATAAACTGGTGGAAATGGATTATGACAGTTTGTATTTGACATGTGTACAGCCAAAGTTTGATTGAATAAAGTTCTAGCTAAATGTACAGAGATGTTTTGAACTGTACTGAAATGTAAGCTGTATTGCAAGATGTATTGGAGAAATGTATTGTTGTTATTGTTGTAATGAGTTACAGACATGATGGGAAAAAGGGGGAATTGTTGACCATTGAACCGCACTGTCACTGAGTCTGTTTTCCATCAAGTCTGAAAAACTGTAACTAGGGGGAGTTATGTCTTTGCCCAGTCTGGGAATGGACTGCCAAGGCCATTGCTATGGTAACCATCGCGATAGACTGGGAAAAGTTCTAGCAGCTATCTGTGTTAAGCTGAGTCTTCTGTGTATTGCCTCTGAACTGAGAGGTTGTCTTCTGTGTTTACCTTTGGAGAGAGAAGGGGGGTGACTGAAGAAACTCTACATGTATTTACTCTTAAGCCTTAAGCCATAATGTCTTAATAAAAGACTCTTAACATGCTCTAATGCTTTGAAGACGTTTCTTGCTCAACTTAACTCCAACGTAATGTATGCTGTTTCACGCAACAACGCACACACGTCAACAGTTAGATGATGTTTCATTAAACAAATGTTATCCCACACTTTCTGGTACATTTCAGTGTCACTTTCCTTTTGGCAAAAAGTCTGATCTTTGGGGAAGCAGGTTCAGACAAGGCATGAGTGAGAGGAAGATGTAAGAAAGGAATGCATGCAGTTGTGTTTTATAAGTTCTTCATCTACATTTTTGCAAACTAAAGAATGCCACACAGACTGCGTACACACATTTAAAGCAATTCGCCCTAAGAATCTTGAGAACTGTAGCTTACCCTTTTCAGAGCTATAATTTCCAGCACCCTTAGCAAACTACCGTTCTCAGTATTCTATGGGCAAAAAATGTGCTTTAAAGGTATGGGGTTCTATTCAATGAAGTCCTATTCAGAGTAGACCTATTTTTTTTAATCTTAATTTTAATTTTATAAACAACAACACATCAACATAGACAAACAACAGCAATCCCCACCCGGGTTACAGAGGATGAACGTATGTATAACATAGAACGAAACAAAGAAGAAGAAAAAAGATAATAAACATTTTAAATACATTGGAAGAGAGATGTAATACACTTATGGATATACCATTTAAAAAACAGTTCCATATTTGTAAATTAATTAACAAAAATAAAATGACCAAGAATTAAGTAAACCGTATAGAAATAGCTGTAGACCTATTGAAATGAATGAACCTGTTATTCATGTATATTCCACTGTGCTTCCACCTTAGGTCCCCAGATGTTGTTGGACTACAACTCCTATCATCCTTGGCTATTGGCTAATCTGGCTGGTGTTGATGGGAGTTGTAGTCCAACAACATCTGGAGATCCAAGGCTGAAGAACAATGGTCTGTTCTGAGTAGGACTAGTATTGAATACCACCCATGGTGTGCATGCAGCCATAAACTAATCTCAGGCTAAATTATTTTTTTACATTACATTTTGCATGTATGCAAAAATGTTTTTTTCCCTTAAAAAACCCACAACAACCTTTGATAAGGGGCTGTTTTGACATTTCTTGTTGCAGTTGGAATAAGCTAGCAAATCATTAAAACAAGGTCCAGGCATGTGCTTTTGAGGCTGTTTTTGACCAAAATTGCTCAGGAAGCTTGGGTGGACAATTAGCTGCTTTGATCCCATCACTCCTGGCCACCTTATTTCCGCATGACCTACATATACGCTTCTGCACCACCTCCCCCACCTTCGGAATACACAGACAGTCTTCTTGGCAGCAGCAGGCTATGTGCACAGAAGAATGGCCAACACCCTTGCAATGGCAGAGCTCTTTCTTACCTGGACAATTCATTTGCAACTGTATCGTTTTGCAAGGGGGGGGGAATAACAAGAGGAAATAATGAGGAAGTGGTGGGGTTGATCTTACTGATAGAATTGCCACATTTTACAGGAACACCTGTGTTTTTTTTAAAACAGTTTTGTGACAGCACCGCTTTGCTATTGTTATGAGTTTGCTACCTGATTGCTGTGAATGACTGTCGAGTTCCTTTTTTGGAGAGGAGAAGAGAAGTTTGCTAATGGGACAGAATGACTGGTTCATGACCCTTAATGACCAGTGGCCCAGCAGTGCCAGCCACATCTTTTGTTAAGGAAACATCATGTTACTGTGAGAGGGAAATATCTGTCTATGGGTGCAAGTTGGAGGGTCTAGGAAAATGTCTCTGAATGAGAGCCATGGGGAGTTGGAGGTTTCTTGGGAATGTAGAGAGAGGGTCTCCATCCAGGTACCATTCCCCCTCAGCCTGTCTGTCATGGAGGATAAGGCTACCAATGGCCGCTAGCCACAATGGCTATGTTCTGCCTTCACTGTTGGAGGCAGGATGCCTCTGAATACCAGGTGCTGGGAATTGCAGGTGGGGACAGCTTTGCTAAGCTCAGGTCCTTTTTTGGGGGGTTTCCCATAATGGGCATAATGGCCACTGTGAGAAGAGGATGCTGGACTAGATGGGCTGTTGTCCTGATCCAGAAGGCTTTGCTTGGTTCTCGTTTGAAGCCTCAGTGAGCATTAGGTCTGGGGAAGAAATTCAGTGGCATTATAGTGGAATAAATGTACGGTATGAATGTGGCCTGTGTCTTTGTCATTTTTATTTTTTGGATCTGCTAGTAGTTACTGCATTTGTTAGTTGTTTTATTTATTTATTTGAAATATCTTACAATCTGCTTAATATTTTAAAAGAACTCTAAGGCATGCACAACATGAAAACAATAAACAATATTGTTAAAACAAAAATAGAACATGACTCCAGTAAAACAGTAGTATCAAAAGATGTCAGAACATGTAAGATCAAACAAAAGCCAGAATCAAGAGAATTCAGACAAATGAAGTCATGGTCTGATCTTATGGGTCAGGAGAAGCCTGGGCAAAAGGATATTTAAAAAAATACATTTATATTGATGTTTTAAGAAAATTTCTTATCTAATTTTTGTGTTGCTTTAAAAATGCAGGTTTTAAATTGTATTTTTTGGATGTGTATTGCTTTTTTTGGATGTTGTAAACTACTCAAAGATTTCTTTGAAATATGCAGCTGTATATAAGTTTCCTAAATAACAACATAAATAATAACCTAAATAATAATCCCAAAGGGGGGCACTCCGGTTAGTTGGTGAGGATGCTCGGCACCATTTTGCTGCAAATCCCCCTTGTATAAGTAGTAGTGGCAAACACAATTCTGCAGCGCTTATTTGTAAGGAATTTGGTTACCTTGACAAGATATCCACGTTTTGATTTAGCCAATGGTGGAGAGAAGAACATCTGCCAGGAGGAAGGGAAACATATGGTGGTGAGAGCAGCAGAAACAACAGATTAGAATAGAGTGTTTTATTTTTTTTGTCTGGGCTACCTCATCTTTCTAGTGGCGCAGTTTGCTCATCTTTGCTAAGGTTCTTAATGCCTCATGTTTTGTGCAGGAGGGAAGGGATGTCTGAAACTACTTCTTTTTTCCCCTGTCACCATAAAGCCATGTCCCATTTTGTGCAGGAGTTGGCAGCCCCTGCTAGGTTTCTGACACCTGATCGAGACAGATGCAGGAAAGGTGAGGCGGGGTTCATCTCTTGTAGAAAAGGGCAGCGGTGAGCTTAAGCAGGGTGAAATGATGAGCCTGGCAGGTGGAGGAAGGAATTGGCTGCTGGACTGAGCAGTTCGACCGGTGCTCTGTGGACTCTTCTTCTTTAGAAGCGACTGCCTGAAGGCTTTGGCATGGTTAAGATGCTGTGGAATGCCTCTCCCTGTTGTTGGATATTCAGACCAGGAACACCAGTGAATGTGAAAAATAGTGCAGTCTGTTTTGGGGGACAGGCCTTTTCAGACGCAATATAGGAAGTGGCCTTATACCGAGTCAGACCATGGATGCATCTAGCTCAGTATAGCCTCGACACCATCATCCCTAGCTCCTGGCTATATTGGCTTGGAGATTATGGGAGCTATAGTCCAACAACATCTGGATGGCACCGTGAGGGCTACCGGTGGTCTACCCTAACTGGCAGTGGCTCTCTAGGGTTTCAGGCAGGAGTCTTATACAGCCCTAACTGGAAATGCCAAGGACTGAACCTTCTGCATGCAAGGCAAGCACTCTGTCACTGAACTATGGCCCTTCCTAGAAACATAGGAAGCTACCTTACTCCAAGTCAGACCATCAGTCCATCTAGCTCAGTAGTGTCTACACTGACTGGCAGTGGGCCTCCAGGATTTCAGGCAGGCGTCTCTCCCAGTCCTACCTGGAGATACTGGGGACTGAACCTGGGGCCTTCTACATGCAGAGCAAATGCTTTGCCACTGAGCTCCAGCCCTTGTCTTACTCCAGAGGCCACATCAGGCTACCCTTGCTCCTGAAAGCACCACAGACTGGCCTTCTGGCAGCCTGGGGAGAAATGCCTCTTCCCAGACAGAATATCTAGGCTTTCACTGTCTTACTTGCTGACCACCTTGGGTTGTGTGACAAGAGCAACTCCCATTTGGTCCTCTTTGCATAGGGGGAGAGATAGTCCTCATAGCTGGCTAGGCTGCCACTGACCTATCCTTTCTGTCTGTCTTCTTTCTGTGTAACTGATGTGTCTCAGGGAGCTATTCACATCTCTGACTCACTTTCCTGTTTCTTCTCTGCTGACCACTGGAGGAGAAGGAGCCACGTTCTCTTTGTCTCCCCTCCTCTAGCATGAGGGGCAGTGTCCAGGCATGGTCACTGCAGTCTCCAGGTTAGTTAGTTAAACAGAAGTAGCACCTTTCATATCCAGTATGTATTTCTATTAATAAAGCAGTCTTTTCTTATTTTGAAACCAAGTCTAAGTCTGAGTGATTTAAAGCAAGGTAAAAAGCTCGCTTTCTCTCAGGTAAAATCACACCCATGCAGCACAGACCGCTGAGCAAGCTACACTAACGAAACTCTGCTAATTTATTAAAATTCTAATTGGTCTACCAGCCTTTGGAGAACTGAACAGTGTCCAAATAAATTCTACTCAGAGTCAAAATCAATGGGCCAACTTTGAGTATGACCTACACTGGATCCAACCCCTTATTTCCAGTCCCTAGCCCTTTACAGCAGATTGATATTTAGAGAGGGGGGGGGAAATCAATGGTGTAGTTAGCTGAACAAAACTTTTTAGAGTACAGAGCATCCTTTTTCAAATTAAGCTCTCTGCCTTTTTTTAAAACCCTGTTGAGTGTGACAGAACTCATGCTCTTTTACGAAAAGGCAGGCTGCCATCTTAGAAAGAGAAAAAGAATGGTGTGCCCTTCTGCAGCTGCACAACCGTTTGCTTTTTCTGGCATACTGATGCAGTAATGAGCAAGGCTGCACCTGTCAAGTGTCTGCCTATCATCCTGATAAGCTTTTAAGTCCTCCCAGGAAAAAAAGTGGTAGTTCTCCTTAAAAAACAGGCATTCCCACCCAGAAGCACCATGTAGCTGGCTGTGGTTTGATTAAGCCACCCCTCATTGCTTGGGTAATTATATTCCAGAAGGCATTCTGTTTCTTTATCTCTCAGATATATGGAAGTGGATCCTCTTGGTAACTGTGCCCATCAGAGAAAGAAAACCAGTGTGGGTGTACTGGGATAGAGCAGCTTAGAGTGGGAAGACTCCCTACTCAGCTATGAAGCATCATAAGGCAAGGGTCGGACCTCAGTGGTGGAGCATTGGGTTTGCATTCAGAAAGTTCCCCAGCATCTCCAAGAAGGACTGGGAGAAACTCCTGCTGGAAACCCTGATGAGCCAGTGCCAGTCAGTGTAGACAATACTGAGCTGGATGGACCAATGGTCCGACACTGTATAACATAGGGCCTATATGTTTGTTGCCTAACACAAGTGAAGCACTAATCAACAAACGTAATATACTACTGGGAAAGACCTATCTGGAAACACCATAAATGTCTGGCTGATTGCCATGTTTGGGATTGTGAATGAATGACCACCAGTCCTGATAGGCCAGTGACCTTGTTTTCGGAGGGTGTGTGTTCATAGGAATGGCCTTCCTCTGCAGTGTTTGTCTGGTTTGTTTGATTGCTAATTAGGTTTAAAGTGAAAATCATGATAATACCTGGCAGATCTGTCACAATCTGCTTGGCTAAAAGGTTGCAAATGTAGGCTTAGAGAAGGACTGGGAAGATAAAATGAAATATTGTATGTTGACCCTTAACTGGGGCTAAGCAAATGATTGCGGATGGTGAACTTCTCATCCCTTTAATGCGTTTTCCCTGGAACATATTGACAAAGTGCATCGTTCCCACCAAAGGTGCATCAATACTGCTCAAATATTTTGACAGACATCCTGAATTACCTTTCAGGACACCAGAGTGCTATTAGCCTGAGCAATTGGGCTATGGAGGCATTCTTCAGTTAGAAGCTGGTGTCAGAGAGGAGGGGTTACTGGGGTCAGAGAGGAGGAGTACTGGAGGTGTGAGGTGCCTAGAGGATTAGAAAAGTGCAGGGGAGTAAACAAGTGCTTGTGATCATATCACACACCCAGCGTCCTGGAAAAACGAGGGGGGGGGAAGGAGATTTGAAGAATAAATTATTTGAGGCATTAAGAATGTAAGAATATACCTTCTGCTTGATCAGGCTAAAGCTCCATCTAGTACAGCATCCTGTTCTCATGGTGGCCAACCAGATGCCCATTATAGGAAGCCCGCAAACAAGGCCAGAGTGTAACAGCATTCTCCCCACTTGCAATTCCGAGCAACTGGTATTCAGAGGTATACTGCCGTCATGGCTAGTAGCCTTCAATAGTCTTATCTTCCATTGAGCTGGGTGAGTGCTCATTTTGAGCATGCAAGGCTTGGACCACTGGTCCATCTAGTTCAGATGGATAAGCCTTGGGAAGAGCGGCTTTCCAAATGTCACTACAATCAGCACCTGGACAGTGTGTGTCTCAGTGGTGCTGTGGTTCTGTGTATAGCCCTCAGGCACCTTGATTTCTAATGCTTCTCTCTGCAACTGACTGCAAAGCAAGAGATGATGCAGCATGACACAGGAAATTGACAATAGTGTACCTTAGCTGTCCTTCCTTGTTGGAATTAAGCAGGTCCTCATTGACTGAGAGGTGCAAGAATGTCTGGTGAACACAAATGCCTTATTTGGCATCTGAGCCCTTTTGCATACAGCCATCACAAGCACATACCTCTATTTGGCTGTTCAATAGTCTTAGCTAGAACAAAAGTAAACATTCCAAAAAGTACTTTCCCAATTGGCAAGACACCCTTCTCCAACCTGGTGCCCTCCAGATGTTGCCGGAATCCAACTCCCATCAGCCATGGCAAGAATGAGGGGAGCTGTATTCCTACAACATTTGGAGGGCACCAGGTTGGGGAAGGATGCAGTACGGTAATCAAACAGTCATTAGCATAAGTAAAAGTTAGGAATCCCACGCCCAGGTTTGCACATAGAACTCTGGCTGCCACAAGTTCTATATTAAATTTGTACATGGAACCTGCCTTTAACTTTTCACTCGCACCAAAATATTCCTGTGGTGGGAAGCTTAATTTTCTTTTGCTATGTAAGAAAACTCACCCAAATAAGTTGCATTTTTACAGAGTTTTTCTGGCATTTACTAGATCTTCTAGGAACCAAGGTGCTGGTGGTACAGAAGATCCTGGTTCAAGGCCCCCTCGTCCTTGGTGCTTTACATACCCATTTTTAGTCAGCAAGCAAAGGAATTTAAATAACAGCACAACATAAGGCAATTTAGGAATTCACATTTGCTTTCTGAATTGTTGAAAGGTATTTTGAAATGGCTACTTCAATGGGGTGGGTGGGGGTAGGGTATGCCTCCAGAGAGTGCCCTACTTGTTAGCATACCCACAACCACTTAACAACTTTATCCCAAAATTCCTCTGTTCAAATTGGAAGAGTATGCTGTTTCTCCACCCTAGGGATGGGGGAGAAATTTGATTCAGTTCACATTTAAAGCCAAATTGATCAAATTCACATTTTCCAAAACAATATGAGAACTGAAACACAGCCATTCTTTGAAATTCGCACTTATCTGAATTTTGTGATGCAGTTCTCCATCCAACCAAGGTTTACAAAAATGCATATATTAGAGGAAAATGTGCATACAAATGAAAAGATGAGTGAACAAGATATACAAAAATGCATTATATTAGGAAAATTGGTGGTAAAAATGCATAAGAACATAAGAAGTGCCTGCTGGATCAGGCCAGTGGCCCATCCAGTCCAGCATCCTGTTCTCACAGTGGCCAACCAGGTGCATACATTAGCCAAAGCAATATACAAAAATGTATTTCATTAGGAGAAATTTGCATTAACATTCTAAAGAATTTTCATGAGGTTTTTAAAAAAAATCACAAATTGCCGCTGAAATGTGGAGAACCAAATTAAAGTTAGGAAAATGAGAGACTTAGAGAACTGAAATGGACAGATCATGTTATCCCTACTCCACACCAACTTAAAATAGAACCAGCAGGTTTTGAATTTTCTTCACCTTTCATATTCTCCTTTGCTGAACGTTTGCAGGGTATAGACTCCCAAAGTCACAGATTTTGACTAATGTCATCTCATAAAAAACCCTGCACAGATTCCGGAAACACTCTATAAAAATGCTGCTATTTGGCTGGCTTTTGTTATAGCGGAAGAAAATTAAGTTTCCAGTGATACAACATTGCTTATTGTGCTACGATTTATGAAGACTTTTTGAGACTTGATATGCTCAGAGCAAGAGGTTGCACATTTCCACCTTCAGCTGTATTTTGCTTTGCGGTTAACTGTACTCATAGGCACCTCTGACAGCTGAGACAGATTCATTTTATATGTCCCAATTGCTTAGTTATGAGGCATCCTTCCCACTTAATGGTAAAAGCTGCTGAGATTTTATTTTTCACAAATAAAGATTTGCAGTTGGGGTGGCAAAGCCTTGTTAACCAACTTCCAGTCTCATCCTTTTTGTCATCTACTAAAACAGGAATGTTGAACCTCAGGCTGAGGGGTCAAATGCGGCCATCCAGGCCTCTCTGTCTGGCCCTTGTTGGGACCCTCTCCAGCCATATCCCTCACTGGTCTTGATTCACACTCTCCTTGAGTGTTTTTGCCTGGCTGGAATGTATTTTTGAACTTTGATCACGCCTCTTTTTTGCCTGGATGGAGGATAGAGAAGGGTGTGTGAGGGTGTGTAGAAGTGAACCTATTGTACAAAGGTAAAATTCACATCCGTTGCTCCTCCCACTTTTGCCATTGTCCCCACCCACCATTGACATGTGGCTCTTGGAAGGTTGCCCTGAAGGGAATGCTGCCTTTGGGCTGAAAAAGGTTCACTATCCCCATTTTAAAAACCTACTGGATTTGTTGTAGTTGACTTGGTTGCACTGAGTGCCCTGCTGGATCAGACCAATTGTTCATCACAGCATTCCCACAGTGACCAAGCAGATATTGCATGAGCAATAGCCCCCCTGAGCTGTGGCCCCCAGCAACTGCTTGATGTGTCATTTTGCCTCTGAATGTGGGTGTTCCATTTAGACATCATCCACAATAACCATTGATAGAGCCACCTGCCATGAAATCTCTTCTAAAGCCATCTATCATAGTGGCCATTACCACATCTTTCGGTTAAGATCTGCAATAGAGGGAAAAAAACTAGGTAGGAGGAGCCCCAAGATAGCCCTATAGGGACTGAACATGCACAGTGAGCATGGAATGCTGATGGCTGAGGGAAAGAACCCACAGGTAACTCAGGTTGGAGGGAGAGGGGAATGGAATGGAAAGGAATGGAATAACCTGGAAAAGGGCATGGCTTGATGGCTGGTTGGCATCCTTGCTACAGCATTGTAAATCATGATGCCCTATAGGAACTTGTACTTTCTCTTGTCTTCCTTGAACTTAGAAAATCCACCATGTATAAACTTCTATCATGTCTCCCCTTTATTGTGTTCCCCCTTCTACTAAACTGCAAGGCCTAAACGCTTTCGCTGCTCCTTGCAGGTATGGTGCTCCACCCCCCAATTATTTGGGTTGCCCTTTCCCGCACCTTTTCCAGTTCTATAATAGCCAGTTCTAGTGCAGCATGTGACCTCTAGGTTGCTTGTGGGGGCAAACTACTGCCAGCATATAACACCTTGTTTGGGGAATTTGCAACGGGGCCGAGTTCAAGGTTTTGTTTGGTACTAACATAAAAGACTCTATGCCACTCAGGACCAGCTTACTTGAGAAGATGACCTTATATTCTCTGTAGGCCACTGCATTCTGCAGAGGAGGTTCTCCTTTAAGCTCCAACCGTAGCAGAAGCCCGCTCCACAGAAACTTGGAGCAGGGCTTTCAGTGTGGCTGCCCCTGTTTTGTGGAACTGCATTGACGCCTAGTAGCTGCACTTTCGGTAAACAATTGAAGTAGCTTTTGTTGCCTTGCCTGGTGGATGAAAAGGTCTCTGCCTTAGGTTTTCATCTTGCATTGTTTTAAAATCTATCTTTGGGGGGGTGTTCTATGCTTTTTTTGAAAAGTATTTTTAGCTATGTTTACGGTATATTTGTAAATTGCCTGGAGACAAATATAAAAGGTGATCCATTATTATTAATGATATTCATCTGTGAAATAATAAGAGTGCTCTTGATCTCAGGTGCTGCTTGCAGGCTTTCCCTGGCTGGCCACTGCGATAACAGGATGCTAGCCTAGATGGACTTTTGGCCTGATCCAGTAGGGCTCTTTTTAATGTTCTTAATAATACTTAGCATTGTATAGCATGCCCAAGAGTTCAAAGTGCTTCACATGTATGATATGTAAAGTAAGTCAGTATTATCCCTACATTACAGATGGGAGGACTGAGGCTGAGAGAGAGTGGCTTCCTTCAGGCCACCTAGGAAGTTCATGGCAGAGGCAATTTTGCAACTCGGGGCTTCCTGACTGATAGCCCAGCCTCTTATGCTACACCAGACAAAGTTATTTAAACACTTGCTAAGCTCTCCCATTGAAATGAATGGGACTTAAAAGTGCTTGACCTTATTTTTCTTATCTAAAGTCCTTATATTCTGACAACATCCATAATCTAGAAAACTGTCAGGTTTGGAGAACAGGCATCCACTTCTGCAAGGACGATTGAGTCAGGAGAATATGCTTGAGAAATTTGCCCATTTCAGCTCTGCAACAACCAAGGCCATCAAGGGTGTTTTTCGATTGACCCCCAG
Source organism: Rhineura floridana (assembly GCF_030035675.1). Classification (NCBI taxonomy): domain Eukaryota; kingdom Metazoa; phylum Chordata; class Lepidosauria; order Squamata; family Rhineuridae; genus Rhineura; species Rhineura floridana. The sequence goes on along the minus strand of NC_084495.1, from coordinate 28,267,006 downwards.
TTGTTGCATTGGCGGGTGTTCTAGATATTAAAAGCAATTTATTTGAAGCTGAAATGTGTTTCCCTGACAAGATCATGAGTTTAAAGGCCTCCATTCCGTTCTTAGCGACAGCCCCTTGCATCTTCAACTTGTCACTTGCAAAACTGTTCTAATAAAAAGCCTTCTTATGCAACCTGGAACTGAACGTGACAGTGTTGCTGTGATAGCAACCCATGATGTCTTTCAGAACAGCACATTTCTGCAAGCATCCCCTGCTCTAAATACGTAAAACAAAAGCCAAGATTATTATGTGTGGCATTATACCGCTCCCTATAATGCTGTTGATCGCTCTCAGCAATCTCATTTTGGATAACAGCGCAGACAGTGCAGAGCTTGCTATGGTATGATTATGTTGCTATAGTTCAAAAGACAAGGGCATAATGTGAAAATTAGACCTTCCAGAAGAGCCGTTTGCATTGCTCTTGGTATTCAAAAAAGCTGTAATTAAATGTCGCAGTACATCATGAAAGCAGCAGGATTTGTACACTGAAGTGGTTAGTCAGTTTCTGTGCCCTAAATGCTTTATGGGCGGAGCTAGAAAAGGAGGTTCATGGGAATGCTCTGTACGCTGGCTATTTCTTTTACTGATACTTTTGTTTTGAAGGTTATAGCACAAATACAGAGCAAACGGGACAAACGAGATAAGCGGAAGGCACGTCAAACAAATCCTCATTGTGACCATCTTCCATCTGGAAACCTATGTCTTTACTGTAGGAGTCTGTGTGGATCCAGAATTGGCCTCCACAGTCACTTACGGACCCACTGTTAAAGACCTTACCCTGCAAGACAATCTTACTCAGCCACAAGTAATCACCAATGAATGAATGAATGAATGAGGGCCACTAGGGATGTAATAAGGCCGTGGTTTCTATTTAACACTGTTTCTAGACCACTGCAGTTTGGTTTCCACCAAATACTAGCTTATTTGTGCTGCTGTCCATTGTTGAATGTTAAGTTACATAACTAGTTACATAATTTACACAGTTTACATTCATTTCAATGTAAAGGAAATGTACAAAAAAAGTCATTAATTGTATATTGTTTGTGGATGTAAAAAAAAAAGATGATGTGAACTTGGAGATGTTGGCAATTGAACCCGAGATCTTCTGCAGGCAAATCAGATGTTTGGCCATTGAGTTGTCCATTGCTGATGGGGCTGACAGAAAAATCAAAGCAAGGCAGAAAATAGGGCACCATGGTTTAAGGCTAGCATGGGTTTTAAAACTAGGTCTCCGCCCATCACACAGTGGGCTCTAAGACTTCAGACCCCCTGACAGAGAGGGGATTGGTGACATTATCTTGCATCTGCTCCTGGGGAATGATCATGCTGCTGATCTTGGGGATCGGGGTGCCCGGGCCCTAATCTTACTTCTGCTGCCCAACTCAATTTTTAAAGGAGAGTCCATAGCTGCATGCAAAAGAGTTCTGAGGGCCAGATAGGGAGGCCCGGAAGGCTGAAAGGCTCCCCCACATGATCTACTCAATCAGGTCATAGCCAAACTGGATGAAATGTCACCCACACAATTGCTAATTTCATGGCTCGCTTTAAAAACAAAAACAGAAAACCAATAACAGACAGGGAGGCTTGAACAGGATTGGGACCTTTTTAGAGGATGGACTGGCTTTGCCTCTCACTGGGGGTCCTGATCTGGATCAGCCCCCCGTCCTGATTCTTTTCATTGAAAAGAAAAGCTTTCACTGGTGCAAATGGAAATCTTTCTTCCAATGCAAAAAGCAAGCGTGGCGGTGCTGGTCAGGTGTTCCAGATCTGGACTGCAGCAGGAAAACAAAGGAGGAATGTTGCCTACCCGCTGATGAGCTCCCAGTCTGGGTCAGTTGCCTCTCACTTGTTATTTATTTTTTAAAAAGTGATTCATACAATTACAAACAGTGTGATGGGCTTTCATCTAGATTGGACCTAAGAAGTATGGATGAAAGCTCAAGCATACCTTTGCTTTTTTCTACAGCTCAAATGTGGCTAGTTAGGAGACCTGCTCATAGAGCTATTAAAGGAGCTTTTAATAACTATAATCAAATGCTTTCCGACGGAATGCCCTAGTCATGCATAAGCCTTAGCAGTTGAAAGGGACTTGCCCAGGAGATTTTTGTCATCCTTTAATTAGCCCTGATAATGAGGCCTCATTGTAGAGGAAATCTTAATTTAATGGCCTCGTATTGAATGACCTTGTTATGGGAAAGTCATTTGTCTGTCTCTATGTGTGGAGGAAATGCAACTAATAAAGGTTGCTTTGGCCCACTGCCAAACAGCCATAACAAAGTGAACGTCATCACTTGAAATGTGCTTGCTGTGCAGGTCATGCTGAAGGAGGCCCTGCCTGGCTAGCAAGATATGTTTCCTTGCCATTGGGAGGTTGTAGCCAGAGTCAGAACAGTGACATTTTACCATGTGAGCCAGTGTGGTGTAGTGGTTAGAGTGCCAGACTAGGACCTGGGAGACTAGGTTTCAAATCCCCACTCTGCCGGGAAGCTAACCAGGTGACCTAGGACTCTCTCAGCCTAACCTAACTCTGTTGCTGTGAAGATAAATTGGAGAGGACAGCCATGTACACAAGAGATAGAAAGATCTGTCAATTTCGGTTATCTCAGTTTCTCATTTTTCCAATCTTGAATTCAGTTTTCCACATTTCTGCAGCAATTTGCATTTTTTTTTAAAAAAGCCATAAAATTCTCCAGCATTTCAGTGCAAATTTCTCCTAATAAACTCATTTTTGTATGCAGTTTTGACTAATGCACACATTTTTGCAAGCCATTTCTCTTCATGTAATGCATTTTGCATGTTATTTTCACATACATTCATTTTTATGCACACTTTCACCTAATATATGCAATTTTGTGAACATTGTCTGGTTGGCGAAGTGAACTGCAAAATTTGAATAAGTGCAAATTTCAAAGAATAGCTGTGTTTTGGTTCTCATATTGTTTTGGAAAGTGTGGATTTGATCGATTCAGCTTGAAATGCAAAGTGAATTGAAATCCTTGCCCATCCCTACACTGCCATGAAGGAAAGGCAGGATATAAATGTAGCAAAACGCTAAACATTAATCATGGCTTTGTTGATATAAAGCTAAAGAGAAGCTCATCTTGGCTTGTCCATTGGCCAGAGGACTAGTGGAAGTTTCTTTCTAGGAAGATCAGAACAGCCAAAGAAAGACTAGCCCGGCCACATCCATTGACCCTTCCCTGCCTGAAAGCACTTTAATTGCCAATTGCCACTTGTCCTGGGACTGCAGAACTTCAGGGGTGGTGTAAAGCAGTGTTAGGGAACCTTTTTCACTCTGAAGGGCACATTCCTTTCTGGGCAACTTTATGGGGGCCACATGCCAGCATTGGGCAGGGTCAAAGGCAAAAGTGGGTGGAAGAATAAATGAAAATAGAATCCTGCCATTGTGTCAGATAATGTGCATGGAGTGAGTCTTGTGTATTACAAAGATCCCTGTGGGGTACACTAAGTCTCTGTATGAACAGAGATGTATCACACCCCTCTTATCAGCGAGGCTTGGTCCACCCAGGTTCAGGGACTGGAGATGTCTCCAAATACAGGGCTTTATTTATCTCATGGGAGTGAGTGACAATGTGGATAGCCTTGGAATGGGGAGGGGGCAGACCTCCCCCTTGTGAGCCGAGCCACTGAGAATCACATGCTTCTATCTACATAGCATCACCCATTCAACTGTACAGCCTCCCCCTTCATTCTGTTTCTTGGTCATTCTAGAAAGTGTGAATCTAGAATCTAAATGGATAGATATAGTTACACTTAGCAAGGTCCATGTGTGGGATTATCACATACGATGATCTACATGTCATTGGACACAAATTCTTGCCAGGAAGTACCTTCAATATCAGATCATGTGGTTGTGGGGTTTTTGGGTCTGCTCATTTTCTAAACAAGGTGTGGTTAAATGAATCTCTTCTAGCCAAGAATGATAGTGGTTAAAGATTCAGACCTCACCCAGAACTTTGGTGTAGTTAAAGATTTATGAACACATAAAGCCCTTTCTGCTGTTCATTATGATTTGACCCTGACCTCTTTCTTCTTGGATGTAAAACACAAAGTGAGTGATGCTGTGATATCAGTTTGCTGGAAACCGATAAAAGTTATTCTTGTTTTAACTTCATATTCTTGCTGTGTAAACCTTTAATTTCATGAATATGGATAGGAAATGTGTTGGTTGTAGAAGGTCTGCAGAAGCAGACTTATAAATGAAAAGAAGTCACCAAGATATTCAGTTTCCCCCTTTGCATTTATGGCTAGCACATGTGGCTGGATTATGCCACTTTAGAATGCAGGGCTTATATATTGGTAGGCTTCAATGAAAACAAAGCTTCTTGCACAAAGAAAGTTAGTGTATCAGGGAGAAATGTTTCATTCTACTTCTTCCTGGTGTGCTACTTTTGAATATGCAGGGAGTTTGGGTATGAGTGGTCATTGAAACTTGCAATTCCCCACCTCTTGCCTAAATTAGTAATTCAGCGAGAACTATACCATGTGATTCTACTGATTTTTAAAAGATAGAATATTTTACATCCTGTCTTTCAGTTTCACAACTTCCAGGGCAACCCCCAATAAATATTTTAAAGAATGACCAACATCGTTTTTTAAAAAAGGGAAAAACAAAATTAACATATATCAAATATTCTTTAAAATATTTTTTAAAAAATAGTTTTAAAATATCAGGACCACTGTGAAAGGAATTGGACTTTCAACCATTTTCTGTTGGGTTTTTGGTTGCAAAACTTGGCTTGCAAAATAGTTGCTTTTTGCTTGAAAGTCTCATGTGTAGGAGGACCCAAAATTCAGAAGCAGGTTAAAAGTACTACAGAATGTTTTGTTCATGAAATTGTTCACAGGAGAGTCAAAAGTTTAAGAGGGGATGTTTTGTTCAAGATGTTTCGCACAGAAGGGTCAAAGTTCATCTGGAAATCTGGCAATTAAGGCGAAATAGAAACTTAACTACGTTTTAAGTATTGCCTTGGTTTGAGAAACAGTCTAGAATAGGTATAGCTGGAAAGTGTTTATCCCTATACTTCAGCTGTAAAATTAAGGGTTTCCCCCACTATTTTCACTTTCTCAAAACCTTAAGGAAAAGCATAATTTGGGTTGGAAAAACTTGGTCTGAGGACATGTTATTCACACCATGCCTAAGTTTCATACCACTCTACCTAGTATTGGGAGTAGGTTGGGGTAGTTACAGTCCAGAAGTTTAAAAGGATTGTTTAGCGGAGGCAGCTAAAGAAAAATAAAGATATCCACTTGGTGGCAATGGTGAAGTTAATAACAAAGAGGAGTTGGTTTGGCTGGCTTGCCTCTTTTCCCTCTCAGTGTGCAGGCTATAGCTGTTGCCACCACAGTGATGAACACATATAAGCAGGAACTGAAAATTGATCTTAAAAGCATGTTTTAAAAGGTCTAGCTAAATAAAAAAAATCTTCATCAGATGCAGGAAAGACACAAGGCATTTCATAGAAGTGGTGCCACAAGAGAGAAGGCCCTTTCTTTGGTTACAACTAGGGGTGTAATTGTCCAGGGATGTGGGGGATTGTAGACCCATTAGTATTTTGGGAGCAGGGTCCCAGTCAGGTCCTGGTCCCTATGTATGAGCCAATTGTCATGAAAGGGAGTGTGTTAGCTACCAAAAGAGCCTTTTGCGGGCATGCTGATTGGAGACAATCAGAGTGAAAAGAAGTGAGTCAGCCACTGAGAAGACTCTTCATAGTAGCTAACACATAGTATCCCATTTCAGGCTGATTCGCACCTAGAGTTGTCAGTTGTGGCGGAGTGTGGACTCGCGAGATGACACAGAAAACAAGGGAGGCAAGAAAAAGTGGAAAGGGGTGTGTGTCTGTAAGGGGGTGTAGGTTGACTATCATAAAGGGACCCTGAATGTCTGAATTTGTCAGTATGCTACTGGTTACAATCGCCTAATCTTTGAAGATGGAGAAGGACTTCAGATGGTGACTTTCACAACTGGGAAGCAAATGATTCTTTAGATGGCAGATAGGTTCTTTTGAATTTCCTGAAGTTCTGTCAACCTGGTTTATAAATCTTGCTTATTTTGATAAAATGTACATGTTCAAAATGCAGTTGTAGCAATGCTGATGAAGTTGCTGTATTTATAAGAGCTGCCCCTTGAGGGCAGAGCATGGTTAGAGATAAGAAAAAACTGTCCTCTCTCTCCCCCCCCCTCTCCTTGGATCTTATTGCTAATTCATTGATCATTTTGGGAACGTTTAGTTGAGCCCTAGTGAGGGATTATCATTTCTATGTACATTGCCCTGTGAAATGTCAGAGACTGTAAAAGAGAAAGGAAATAAGATATTTCATTCCCCTTCTTTGGTCTTGCAGCTTGGATTGAACTGCACCTTTGATACCCCTGCAGCTTGCTGTGGGTATGGCCTTCTTCCAGAAGTCCCTCATGTTGTCACCTCCTGCCTACCTTCATTAAGAAAGAGTGGCTGATTTGATAGAAAGCATGACAAGATGTACAGGAATCTTCTTACTTCATTAGCCAACGAGGTTGAGGGAGTCCTGATGAAGCTGATTGTAATGGGAAGCTTGGTGGAGAGAGGTCAGATGGATGCAGCCAGGAGAGAGGACTGAGGTGTTTAATGGGACACACTATGGAGACATACTGACCAGTGATGTCGGCCCTGGCTGGAAAAAGAGGGCATCAAGGCTTGTAAGGAGGAAAAACTTTCCAGAAACTTAATATTCTAAATAGAGTTCTTAATATTTCAAAATGAGCAATGGTTATCTCCGGCCCTGCGTACACAGCCAAATAAGCCCCGTGGAAGGGGGCAGGGCTACCTCCTCAGAATCATGGATCCTTGGTTTCCTCTTCTGTGGGAATCTTTGGATAGTGAGAGGTGCTTTCCAGGGGTGATACCTGAACTTAAGTTTCCTCCATTCTCTGTTTCGTAGGATCCCACCACTGATAGTGGAAGGTCACAATTCTGGGCCATGACAAAATCACATTTTGACATCTTGGGGTACACCTGTTTTACTCTGACATTTGCCACTTGTAAGGTCATTGCCCTTCTCCAGACATAAGAACATAAGAATATAAGATCCTGCTGGCTCAGGCCAAAGGCCGATCAAGGCCAGCATCCTGTTCTCACAGTGGCCAACCATTTACCCATGGGAAACTTGAAAGCAGGACCTGAGTGCAAAGAGTACTCTTCCCTTCTGTGGTTTCCAGCAACTGGTGTTTGAAAGCATACTGCCTCCACTTATAGAGGCAGAACATAGCCATCATGGCTAGTAGCTACTGATAACCTCATAAATGGTGTTGGTCATTTTGGACATAACTATGCAGGGCAACTCCTTTTCATGAGCAGCTGAAAACAAGCTACCGGTTCACACTTTTTTTTTAATGCAAGAGATTCTTGTTACTTTTGCCTCTGTGGTTTACTTGACCATTTTTTCAACATTTGGCATTTTTGGAAGATGGCTTTCTGTAGGTACCACACAGGGCTTTAGTAGCTGGAATTCATCTAAGGGAATGGGGCAATATATCTATCTATCTAAATTTCATTCATTCATTCATTCATATATGCTTGTGTGCTCTGAACTAGTGTTGACTGACCAGGAATAAGACCTTGGGGTCATACTAGATAGCTTGATGAAGATGTCAACCCAGGGTGTGGCAGCTGTGATAAAGGTGAATTCTATGCTTTGGATAATTGAAAGTACAACTGCCAATATCATAATTTTGTTATCCAAATCTATGGTGTGACTGCTCTTGGAGTACTGTCTACATTTCTGGTTACTTCATCTCAAAAAAGCATATTTTATTTTAGTTTGAGGGTCACCCCAGAAAGGATAATGAGAGCTTGAAAAGGGCAACCAGATGATCAAGGGGATCCATCACCTCCCTTACAATGAAAGGTTACGTTTGAGGCTTTTACTTTAAAGAAAAGTGTAAGAAGAGACATGATACAGGTGTATAACATTATGCATGGCACGGAGAAAGTGCATATAGAAACGTTTTTCTTGCTGTCTCATGATACGAACGTGGCGACAGCCAATGAAGCTGAATGTTGGAAGTTCAAAGAAAGTACTTTGCACAGCACATGGTTAAAATATGGAATTCTCTCCCACAAGAAGCAGGGATTGTCACCAGTTACGATAACTGTGCTGTTGTGCCCAGGCTTCCCACGGTCATCTGGTTTCTCATTGTGAGAACAGGATGCTGGCCTAGATGAGCCTTTGACCTGATCTGGTAGGGCTCTGGTTTTATGTTCTTACCAAGCAGAAATGTTGATAGGCTTATCCTCTGCTATGTATTCCAGACCCCTACCAATAATCAAAAAGGTATAAACGAACCAAATAAATAGAATCATAGAATAGTAGAGTTGGAAAAGTCCTATAAGGCCATTGAATCCTACCCCCTACTCAGTGCAGGAATCCAACATAAAGCATACCTGACAGGCGGCTGTCCAGCTGTCTCTTGAATGACTTCAGTGTTGGAGAGCCCACCACCTCCCTAGGTCATTGCTTCCACTGTCATACCAACAGTCAGGAAGTTAAACTTTTTCCTGATGTTCAGTAGAAATCTGGTTTCCTGCAACTTGAGCCCATTATTCCATGTCCTGCACTCTGGGATGATCGAGAAGAGATCCCGACCCTCCTCTGTGTGGCAACCTTTTATGTACTTGAAGAGTGCTATCATATCTCCCCTCAGGCTTCTCATCTCAAGGCTAAACATGCCCAGTTCTTTCAGTCTCTCCTCATAGGGCTTTGTTTCCAGTCCCCTGATCATCTTGTTGCCCTCCCCTGAACCTGTTCCAGTTTGTCTGCATCCTTCTTAAAGCGTGGTGTCCAGAACTGAACACAGTACTCAAGATGAGGATTAACCAGTGCTGAACAGAAGTGAACTAGTACTTCACGTGATTTGGAAACTATACTTCTGTTAATGCACTCTAAAATAGTGTTTCCCTTTTTTGCAGCCACATTGCATTGTTGGCTCATATTCAGCTTGTGATCAACAACAATTCCAAGATTCTTCTTGTGTGTAGTATTGCTGAACCAAGTAACCCCCATCTTATAACCGTGTATTTGGTTTCTTTTTCCTAGATGTAGAACTTTTCACTTCTCCCTGTTAAATTTCATTTTGTTGTTTTCAGCCTAATGCTCCAGCCTTACAAGATCACTTTGAATATTGTTTCTGTCTTCCAGGGTATTAGCTATTCCTACCAATTTTGTATGATCTGCAAATTTGATCAGCATTCCCTGCATCTCCTCATCCAAGTCATTAATAAAAATGTTGAACAGCACTGGGCCCAGGACCAAGCCCTGTGGTATCCCGCTTGTTATCTCCCCCCAGTTTGAGAAGGAACCATTGATAAATACTCATTCAGTGTGATTCTGTAACTAGCTGTGGATCCATTTGATAGTTGTTCCATCCAGCCCACATTCAGCTAGCTTGCTAACCAGAATACCATGGGGCACTTTGTCAAATGCTTTGCTGAAGTTGAGATATATTATGTCCACAGCATTCCCACAGTCTACCAGGGAGGATACCCAATCAAAAAATAAGATAAGATTAGTCTGGAAGGATTTGTTCTTCACAAATCCATGTTCGCTTCTAGTAATCACTGCATTGTTTTCAAGGTGCTTCCAGATTGACCGTTTTAATAAATAATAAACAACATATAGCATTTGATACGAAGTAGGCCAGACTTTTTGTCTTATGAAATCTCTCTCTCTCTCTCTCTCTCTCTGTCTGTGTGTGTGCGCGCGCTAAGTGGGGATTTTTTTGGAAGATATAGCCCCGTTGAATTAGAGTGCTTCTCAAAATTGCAAATCAGATTTTGAGTTTTCTATTTCCATTGATGAATAGTCAATTTTGATGTGTGTAGTTCCAGAACTCCAACTTAGAATTATTCATTTTGGCAAAACATTTGATTTGCTTCACAAGCTCTCATTTTGGCTAACTCACTTTGACATCAAGGCAGATATTTTCGTTTCCATTAACATGATGGAATGTGTGTGTGTGCATGTGTGTGTGTGTGTGAGAGAGAGAGTTACCAATGATGGTACTGAACTGTAAAGTCAAAAAAGTGTGGAAAAGACCATGGATGAAAAATAATGCAGTAGCTGTCTTTGTATTTTGAAAACTGTGCATTTAAAAGGAATATTTGTTTTGAGCAGCCATTATGAGAGAGGTTGCCAGGCCCGGCCTCCAAGAGGTCTTCTGTATCTTTAGAAGTTGTGCAGGGGGAAGGGAGAATTCCACCTTGTGGTGTTTCCCATTACAGTGTTACAAGAACACCTGCACTTGGCTGACTTTCTCTTCTCCTAAAGATACTGGATCAGTCTCAGGCCCTGAACCTGGCAACCCTACCTACAGTACAAAGATAAAATTTACATTTGTTGCTCCACTCACCTTTGTTGCTCTGCCCACCACTGGAACGCAGCCCTTGGAAAGTTGCTTAGAAGAAAATGCGGCCCCTGGCTGTAAAAATGTTCTGCATCCCAGTCGCATATGCACACGAAGCTGGAGGAAGCAATGTATGGAACAGATCTGTGCATAAGAAGAAGAGCCTGCTGGATCAGGCCAGTGGCCCATCTAGTCCAGCATCGTGTTCTCACAGTGGCCAACCAGGTGCCTGGGGGAAGCCCGCAAGCAGGACCCGAGTGCAAGAACACTCTCCCCTCCTGAAGCTTCCGGCAACTGGTTTTCAGAAGCATGCTGCCTCTGACTAGGGTGGCAGAGCACAGCCATCATGGCTAGTAGCCATTGATAGCCCTGTCCTCCATGAATTTGTCTAATCTTCTTTCATGGCTTCTAATCATCATCTTCTAATCATGGCTAGGTAGATTAACTGCCCTGCAGTGGGTCTGGCTGGTGGGTTTTCAGAGTGAAGATTCAGTGAGACCTGAATAGCTGAAGGGGGACTTGGCAAATCTTTTCCCCGAGTTTCTGCAGTAGAATATTGTTTTTTGCAAGCACTATTTTCCCCTGCCTAATCTTCTATTAATGTTTGTTACTCCACTTGTCAGGCAAACTAATATAAGCCATTCCTGTAACAAGCTTACAGCTGACAGTATGTACCAGGCATCGGCGATTAAATAAAATAACACAGAGTATTAGAGAAAATTTGCTGATATAACTTGGTTGCAAAAGCAGGCATCCTTGTATTTCTCGGCAAGCTTCACATTGTTGTTTAACCACCTCTTCCTTTGTGGTCCTGTGTTTTGGAAGGCACTTTGGCCTCCTCGTGGAAGGCACAAATTGTCACAGCCTGGTGCCTTACAATCAGAGGAGGAAGACTCTCACAATGGCTGGGCTCCTGGAACGCCCCAAGAGAGAGCTTCCTAAGTGAGGGCCCCAGGCTTTCATGGAGGGGGAGAATCAACAAAGAGCAAGGCCTCCATCCTGGGTTGTGGAGGAGATAGATTTGCTCCCTGCCTTGGTCCCCTCCCCTAAACTACCTGCAGTCCCAGTGGTCTTTCCTCCTCCACCTTCCAATGCCCAGGGCCTATAAGAGGCATTTCAACCTCACTGAAGTGCACACCTGCCAAATCTGCAATGCTCTATTCAGAAGTGAGCTCTGCTGGGTTTGACTGGGTTACTTTCAAATAAGTATGTGGAGGATTTTTTAAAATTACTGCCCATCAATATAGCTATTGTTTTGCAAAGAAAGTGTAATTCCTTTCTGACTTTAATGTGCTTTACACATACGTGCGCGTGCGCACACACACAGAGCAGAAGCCTATCAATTTGTTATCAGACAGCTGGGGGGGGGATCCTTTTCCCCCAAGCTATGCAGCCATAAAGTAAAATGATGACAACGATGAATCAGTTTATGTTTATCAAATAAAATACAGCGCCTTCCAGATGTTCTGAAACGATATATAAACGCCGTAGGAAATACAGAGAAAACAAATAGGAAGGAGCTTTGATGGGATGGAAAATCAGGCAGCTTCAAGAGGAGTTGGGAGGCACACAGAAACATATGGCAGTAGAGTTGGAAGGGGCCTATAAGGCCATCGAGTCCAACCCCCTGCTCAATGCAGGAATCCAAGTTAAAGCATATCCAAAAGGTGCCTGTCCAGCTGCCTCTTGAATGCCTCCAGTGCTGGAGAACCCACCACCTCTCTAGGTCATTGGTTCCATTGTTGTACCACTCTGGCAGGAAGTTTTTCCTGATGTTCAGCCAAAATCTGGCTTCCTGTAACTTGAGCCAATTTTTCTGTGCCCTCCACTCTGCGACGATTGAGAAGAGATCCTGGCCCTCCTCTGTGTGACAACCTTTCAAGTACATGAAGAGTGCTATCATATATCCCCTCATTCTTCTCTTCTCACGGCTAAACATGCCCATTTCTTTCAGTCTCTCCTTATAGGGCTTTGTTTCCAGTCCCCTGGAATGAGGTTGTGGCTATATGTAGCCCCTGGGCCACAGGTTGACTACTTGTGTTATAAAGCTTCAGTCAGCTCTAGATCAGTGCAGGAGCAAAACTGCCAGCTTCCTACTAATTTTCTGCTATCTGGCCCAACCCTCCTCCACAGTGAGCTCTCCAATGTCCTGACTGCCATCTGTCTGAGCTGCACCTGACCATAGTTTGGCAATACCCCCATGGATCCCAATGTTGAACTGGAGGCAAACTATATAAGACTAAGGTGGTGTAGCGGATAAATTGTTGGCTGGGACTAAAGAGGTCACGACTGGCTTAGTCATGAAGGTCACTTCATGGGTGAGTTGCAATCTTTCAGTCTAATCACCCTTATAGGGTTGTTGTGAAGATAACTTGAGAAAACCTCATGGAAGCCATTCAGAGCTTCCCGGTGGAAGGGTGGGATACAAGTGTGTTACATGTTTAAAAAGCATACACCTCTTGAGTCTTTGCAATATGTAAATGTAATCAGTTAAATTAAATTAATCAAATAAGAAGCAGACAGTTAATCAGCTTTTCTTTTTTTAAAAAAAGACTTTAAGTGGTTGATAGCCTTAGAAGCACAAAAAACATTTTGGATTTTTCCCCCTCATAAAGGAAGGTAATTGTATTTTGAAAAACTGAAAACTGCTATTGCAATTTCTGCTTCTTTGCATGTGGGAGAAAGAAAATGGTCAGGGGGTCGTGTTGGCCCATGGCAGGGAGGGAATCACAAAGTAACAGTTAGGTACTTATTTTAAAATGAATATGGCTGTAACTTTCTTTCTAGAGTGATATAAATCTGTGTTCTCCACCTTCTGCCACTTTTTCCTATGAAAATCAAGCTTAAATGTCACAAAATATTTATGCCCCACCTCTGAATTGCAGGAATTCTTGAGTCAGTTGACAAAATAAAGTCACAATCCAACTTTAAAAGAGGGCCAGGGAATCTTGTTTTCTTAGCCTGAAGGCTGAATTCCCTCTTGGGTCACCTTCTGGAGCTGACCCACTGGTAAGGCATGATAGTCGTTGTCCAGCAACATCTGGGGGAGTAGTGGTGGTGGGGAGGGACTGTTTCCCTGCTCCTGTTTTCAGGCAGCACTGGCTCCAGGATTTTGGAGGTCCCCTTGTAAGGCAGCCTCTGAAGTGTGATGTACAAACTGGGAATTCTTTGCACTTGAGTGATCTGGGCAAAGGCAGTGCTGTCAGGGCAGTGGCCCTTTCCCCAGGGTTGAGGCCCCAGTCATTGCCTCAGCTTGTTGACCTCTGGAGCTGGCCCTGGCCTAGCGGTGACTGGTGCCCATTGGGGCTGGTGGGGCAGAAGGCAGGGAGCCCAAACAGTAGGCAGAACCGGACCCAACGAGAGGCAGAACCAACTAATCCTAGGCTTGGCCCCATCATCCTCTCTGCTGGGGAGCCAGAGTGAGACAGAGGAAGAGGACAGGCAGCACCATCCCGTGGACTGGTTGTAGGTAAAAAAGCAGGCATGTGGGGGCTGACAGAGGTTGGCAGAGCAGTGCCCCAACCTCCAGTGCCCTGGTCTAAGGAAATCCATTGCAATTGGCATGGAAGTTGCACTGCATCATATACTACTGAGTACCATCTCTTACTTTGGACACATAATGAGAAGGCATGATTCACTAGAAAAGACCATAATGCTGGGGAAAGCAGAAGGGAGTAGAAAAAGAGGAAGACCAAACAAGAGATGGATTGATTCCATATAGAAAGCCACAGACCTGAACTTACAAGATCTGAACAGGGTGGTTCACGACAGATGCTATTGGAGGTCACTGATTCATAGGGTTGCCATAAATTGTAATCGACTTGAAGGCACATAACAACAACAACAAACCATCTCTGTGCAATATATCAAGTTTTGCATCATTGCATCTCTTACAGATTGAGGCTGTTGCAATGATAATTCCTTACTGTGTACACCATGGTTAAGGCATCTATGGATCTTCAGGTGTTGTTGGCCTAAAACTCCCATAATCCCTGGACACTGGCCATGCTGGCTAGGGCTGATAGGAGTTGGTGTTATGCCTCGCTCTGACCTGCTACCAGACACAGAGTCCCCAGATGATGAACCAGTCGCCCCACAGGTTGAGGACATTGAGGAGAAGGCAGAGCCCCCTGAATCCAATGCTGAGGATCCCCTTGAGGGGCCCTTTGGACTGACATCTGATGAAGAGCCCCTGCAACTGCCAGAGGAGGAGGTGGAGAGGCCCCTCGGACCTCAAGTGCCCCAGCACCAAAAACATTGAAGAGTGATGACACAGTATATGTCAGTGGACTCAGAATTGTCTGTCTATTCATGAATAAGGGGTCTACTCATGAGTGATCAATCCCTAACATTCTTTCACTGCCAGTAGCTGTGGTTAGGGTGAGGTCTAGGAGCAGCAGCGTAGTGGCAAATTCAGACGTGCAGAGTCCCTTCATGATAGTCACAACACACCCACTCACATCCATGCCCCTTTTCCATTTCCCATTATCATTTCTCTTGCTCTCCGTGGCATTTCTGAGTTCATACTCCACTATAACAGACGCCCCAAGGAGCCAACTGGCATGAAAGGGGGGGCTGTGTGTTAGTTACTGAGAAGAGTTTTCTCAGTGGCTGACTTACCTCCTTTCACTCTGATTAGCTCCAATCAGCATGAAAGGACAAGGACTCTCCTTAGTAGCTAGCATGCTCCCCTTTCATGCTGATTGGCTCAGACATAGGGACCTGGCTGGGACCCTGTTCCCAAAAAAGTAAGGGGTCTAAGCAGCCCGTTTAGGAGGCCATGGTATATGAGGCCTCCCTCTGGAGATTTCCAGTTACTGGAAACAGCACAGGTTTCTGGTTCCAAGGCAAATCTACGTGCTTTGCTGTGGTGTACCTTGCCTGCATTCCCTGTGATATTGCCCTGGACTGTTGCCTGATATTTTCTCTAGATCATAATTTTCTGTGTTGAATTTTGGATTGAGTGGACTGTGCTGCCTCATTGGTGAATGTTTTGGTAACGGCTTATATCTTCTGTGACAGCGATCCTAGTCCCTGAGGCCATCTCCTGGAGTGTGAAACCTGGAGTCCAGCAACATCTGGCGGGCCATCGGTTCCCCACCCCTGAAGTACACTAATAGTGATCTCAGTTCTCTGTGTACTGGGCCTTATGTGGCCAAAATGGCATCACCTGTCAGCAGGTTCAGGGGACAAAAATATTTAGATTTTTTTGAGGCATGAGAAACCCCCAGAACAACCCAAAGAAAACTGAGTATGCTCAGTAACCATGGAATACTGATTACTGGTGGTGGTGATGGTGGTGGTTGGGAACCTACAGAAAGCTAGTCAAGATGGGGCATGGGGTGGAATACCTTGGAAAAGGGCATAGCTGCTTGGCAACCTGAACAGGAGCACTCCATGCTAGATCCATGCTAGATCATTTGTAGTTGCGGGTCCCGCTTGTATTCAACTCATGCTTCCCCTTCCCAAGCAATTTTCAGAGTTTCAGTGTACTAGACCAGGCTTCTCTGAAAAGCTTACAAGACCTTTGATCATCTCTCCCGTTCCTGTGTAATATTACTTTCCAAGGCATGAGGTGAAGGATTGTGAAATGCTAACCTTCTGTATTCCTCCAATCAGATGCTGTAGCATTAATTGCAAACCTCTTGATCTTCTAGAGGTGTTGAATAGAATTCAGCTGATGAATGAAATGTTGATAATTGGTTAATGGCTTATATTGCCCTCATTCTACTTTCCCCAGCCTTTTATCTTAATTGTCTGCTGGAGTGCTCTAACTCCCCCCCCCAACTTTAGCTCATGTTTTTTCAATTAATTTTAGAGACTAACCTTCCCTTGTCAAGATCCTGACCTCCCAAACTTCAGTAGTGTAATGCATGGTTATCCTTTTGCTTGTGGGTTAGGCCCTGGCACTGCAGAACTGAGGCAGGCAGCTACACTTTCATCTTTGATTGAACTGAGCAACAGACAAGAAGGCAAAGTGTAGCCTTCCTCAACCTGGTGTCGTCCAGATGTTTTGGACTACAACTCTCATCAGCCCCAGCCTGCACAGCTGATGGGAGGTGTACCCCAAAAACATCTGGAGGGCACCAAGATGGAAAGGCTGGTCAAGGGGGAGATGGCAAGCCTGTGGTTCTCCAGATGTTGCTGGGCTACAACTCTCACAGTTCCTAATCAGTAGTATGTTGATTGGGGCTGATGCAAGTTGGAATCCAACAACATCTGGAGCTTGGATTCCCATCAGAAGCTCAAGAGGGATGGACAGGTTGGTGGCTTTGGGCTTTCTGTCATGGTGTATTTCTCCAGCAAGGCTGCCACCTCCCCCCCCCCACTTGCCTTGCTCCTGTGCCTTTAACAGCAGTCCAATGCACACAACAAAAGCAAATCAAACTTTCCCTAACTCTCACTTCCTGGCCAGAAAACAGTCAGAGGCTACAATGTTTGTGTGTAGGGTTGCCAGGCTCAGGGCCTGAGACTGATCCTGTATCTTTAGGAGAAGGGAAAGTCAGCCAAGTGCAGGTGTTCTTGCAATCCTGTAATAGGAAAAACCACAAGGTGGAATTCTCCCTTCCTCCTCCACAAAGATACAGAAGACCCCTTGGTTGCCAGACGCAGCCTCCAGGAGGTCTTATGTATCTTTAAAAGTTGTGCGGGGGGAAGGGAGATTTCCACCTTGTGGTTTTTCCCATTACAGGGTTGCAAGAACACTTGCACTTGTCTGATTTCTCTTCTCCTAAAGATACAGGATCAGTCTCAGGCCCTGAGCCTGGCAACCCCAATCTCTAACCATTTGCCATACTAACTGAGGCTGAAGTCAAACAGCATCTGGAGGGCCAAAAATTCTCTATCCCCTGTTTTATAATCTTGACATGCGCCCCCATCTGCACTATAAATTTAAAGCAGTATCATACCACTTTAAACAGTCAAAGAATCATGGGAAGGGTGTTGGAGTTGTTAGAAGACCCCTATTCTCTTGACAGAGCTACAATTCCTAGAGTTCCCTGGAAAGAGGAATGGATTGTTAAACCACTCTGGGAATTGTCACCTCTGTCAGGGGAATAGGGATCTCCTAACCCCTCTCAGAGAGCCAGTGTGGTGTAGTGGTTAAGGTGTTGGACTACAACCTGGGAGACCAGGGTTCAAATCTCCACATAGCCACGAAGCTCACTGGGTGACCTTGGGCCAGTCACTGCCTCTCAGTCTCATGAAAGCCCTATTCATAGGGTTGCCATAAGTTGGAATCGACTTGAAGGCAGTGCATTTACATTTTCAACCACTCTCAGCATTCTTAACAGACTACAGTTTCCCGGATTCTTTGGGGTAAGCCGTAACTATTTAACATGGTACGACACTGCTTTAAATGCATAGTGCAGATGGGGCCTAAGTTAAAATATTCTCTTTAAGTTTGACAGGTGCAATATTTGAACATTGGAATATTTGAACATGCTGCACTTATGCAATCTGAGAATTGAAATCGGCTCTTCTAAATCCAGAGGTGTTTTTAGCCACAGCTGCTGCCATGTTTTATCACTTCTGGCAAAAGGAACTCTCAGTATGAATTCTCAGGAGTTTGTCCATTTGGTTCATGTATGGTAACGAGGCAAATACATCAATGTACACTACTTCTGTCAGCTTGGCTTTCTAAAATGGATTATCATTTCAACACTACCCACCTTTTGTAGATTGCTTCTGTCAGGGAATTGGTTCCGTGTTAGGCTCTGATTTATTATGGAATATATCAAAGACAATTTAATTTTGCTTTAATGACAGGGAAGCAAACAAATTAGAAGCAGATGTATTAATTCACAAAAATAATTTTCTCTTAGTGTCAGCAATTGCACAGTCTGGCTAATGATTAGTATTGACTCTTGTCATAATATTGGCTGCTATTGCCATCGTGATTTATAGTTGCACCAATGTTTGTAGGTGCATGTCTTATGCGCGCACACACAATTTGAGATAACTGAAAGAAAGGTTGGTTGTAATTTTTTCCTGGTAATATTTTGTCATTGTTAAGGCAGATGGATGATGGTCTTCCTTTTTAGCCAATTAGCAAAGATTCTCTCATCTTTTATTAACAATAACTTTTTGCAAAATAAACTACTGTAATCAATGGCAGTCCCGGGGGCATGACACACTCAGGATAAGAGCTCATAGCAGCAGGGAGCTCACCACCAAAGATCTGGTAGCCAGGGAGCTGGGCTCAGTTTAGCTGTTTCCTTGCCCTTTGAAGATTTCAGCAGCATGAACACCATGTTGCTGGGAGGTAGAGTAGTACAAGCTGCGGTGGCTGGTGCTCCATGTCAGTGGGATGACGGAATCTGCTCTGGGTTTTAGTCTAAACTGCTGTACCTTGGACAGCTCTCCTTGAAAATTTGGATTAAAACCCAGAGCAGATTCCACTGCCCCACTGACATGGAGCCACCAGCCGCTACTGAGTAAAAGCTTTGTATGTTGAAGGTCCACTGGAGGCTGGTCCATTAGGGTGACTGGGGCACTGCCCCACCAGCCTCAGTCTACCCCCAGCCAGCCTCCACATAGCTGCCTTCTTAACAACCAGTCCAGGGGGTGGTACTACCTGTCATCTTCTTCTCCTTCAGTCTCAGTGTTCATAGAATCATAGAATAGTAGAGTTGGAAGGGGCCTATAAGGCCATCAAGTCCAACCCCCTGCTGAATGCAGGAATCCGAATCAAAGCATTCCCGACAGATGGCTGTCCAGCTGCCTCTTGAAGGCCTCCAGTGTTGAAGAGCCCACTACCTCTCTAGGCTGATCCTCAGTAGGAAGGGTGATGGAGACGAAACTGTATGTTTATTTATTTGGGTAATTTCTATACCACTTCTGTTTAAACAGAACTCTAAGTGGTTTACAACATAAGTTGAAACATCTTAAATAAAGAGCAAATGCAAAAAAAATGCCAAAGAATTTCTACAGTCTATAAAACACAATTAACAGCTAAATGAAACATCCTCTTTAGTATCAAAATAAACATGGCACATAAAAATCAACCAACTACAAAAGTACAAGAAAAATCATAGTAAATATAGCAAACAACTGAACAAAGTAGCCTCCAGACATCAGGAAATAAAATTACTCATAAAAATAAAATAAAAACAGTATAAATTCAACCTTTTAAAAACAACACAATAAGCGGATTAGTTGGCTGTGCTTCTTATTGGCTCCAGTTGTACGTACAGTTTGGGCTCTGCCTGTCATTGGCTGTGGCTCCACCTATCATTGGTCTCCCTGCTTTCTACCCCACCAGTCCCAATGGGCACCAGCCACCACTGGGAAGGTCCTGGGTTCAACCCTTGACATCTCCACTTAAAAAAGGAGCAAGGAGCAGGCAATGAACTAAATATTTTCTACTCTGACGGGCAGTGCCTTTCTATGATAGGTGTCTTTTGAAAAAGAATTTCAGACCTTCAAATTGCAAAAACAAATGTTGGTTCCATACAATGAGGGAACAAGTAACTCAAAACGACAAGAGAGCGCCCTCCATTACATTTTTTTCATTGTTAAAAATGTAAACATGATCAGGACAAAATTAAGATCGGTATCCCTGAACAATTTTGCAAAAGTTGCTTGTGAATCTAGACCTAGGAATACAAACTTTGCAACAGATTCAGTTAGATGTGGGAATGGACTAATCTACCAAGTCAGACTAGGCACAAAGCAAGAGTTTGTATTAATCTGTAATTAATTGCATCGATTTGTTGATAGCAGCAACAAGTTTGATAGCACACACAAAAAAGAAGGATGCCCAATGAACTAAAATGTTGGGGCGGTCTTAGTTATTTACAACTGACATATCTTTTTCAATACAGAAAAGGTAGGATAGAGGATATAAAAATGTGGAAGAGCTTAACACTCCCCCCCCAATACTGGAGTATAAATAGAAGTTTCCTGTCCTCGACCATGGGGCGAGATAGCACCATAGGATGTTCCAAGGGGAGTAATTATTCCAGGTAAAGTCTAGACCAAGACTTTTATTACTCCAGAGACAGATCACCCCTACCAGACTCCACCTCTTCCTCGAGACCTTAAAGGGGCAGGCCTCTGGCTTAGAGTTTACTCCTCCTATTGGACAATTACTTCCAGTCTCATTGCTAGGAGACAGGCTTACATGGGGGATGATTCTATGGGGTGAGTCCATGCTCTAGGGCAGCCTTTCCCAACCAGTGTGCCTCCAGATGTTGTTGGACCACAGTTCCCATCTTTCCTGGCCATTGGCAATGCTGGCTGAGGCTGATGGGAGTTGTGGTCCAACAGCATCTAGAGGCACACTGGTTGGGAAAGGCTGCTCTAGGGACATGGACTTCAGAGGTCCTGGTTCAGGGGTCCTTGGCTCCAGACCCCAACAAACTGTTGGAGATCAGGCTGCAGTCAAAATTGCTGGGGATTGGGTCAGTTTCCAACACCTCTGTCTCTGCTGCTGCTAGTTTCGTAGATCTGGCTGATGCCTCCTTGTCAGAGTTGCAGTTCAGGCTTCTGCCTGGGTCTGCACAAGAAGTATTACTTATTTATTTATTGAATTTATATCCCACCCTTCCTCCCAAAGGAGACTAGGGTAGCCGTACTAAATACAGTACGAGTTGGATTCGGATAGTGATATGTTGAAGCACTCATGATTTTATTTACTGTCTATTGCAATATTGAACATGTATTGACGTTTTGACACGACAATGTGATGTGCTTTGGGTATATTTTTATACTGCATATTTTCCATATTCTAAATGAAAAAAAAAAAGAGAATGAGATTTGGAGGCAGGTTTAAACCCCAATACTTCTCTGTTGCAAGTTTTGCCATGACTGCAGTTGCTGTTCGCTCTTCATATCCAATCTGGCTCCATTTCTTTAATCTGTGCTTCAAGCATGATGAAAATCATGGACCTCACTTGGGGCTGCACCGCTTGGTGCTCAAGGAAACAGTCAAACAATTAGGATGCAAATATTGTCAGCATTTCATTATACTGTAGCTGGAGATTCATGCCTCTGCCTGTATTCCAATCCAAAGGGCTTCTCCTTTAAAATTGATTCACCGATTCCAAGGAGCCATTCCAGAAGCCTGCGCCCAATGTTGTCGGTAATAGAAAAATAAATGTAGAGTAAATAGAATTTCACAGCAGAGACTCACTGGGAAATCATCTTTAATACATTAGGAGCAGCTTCTTTCAGAAGTAGTAAGCTGTTAAAAAGAAAAAGAGGGGAAAGGCCCACTTTAGGCTCTGATAGCTTGCATCTGCCTTGGAGTTTGTTTCCTTTTGGTGCTTAGCTTTGAGTTAGCAGTGTAAGTGGTATCAAACCTTGTTCTTCCAAAGAAGTTGAGGATATCTGCAGTAAAGGTTACACTCTTTAAAACAACATCATTATCTTTCTTTTTGGACGTTTTCAGAAATAATTGCATTAAACAAGCAGAACAGGCTTGAGATTTATATCGTAACACAATATTAAATAACTCACGCAAAGAAGGTATGAACGGCATTACATTTCCAGCCAATCATTTTATTTTTCCAGTGTTCACATACTGGTTTAGTCTGAACCGCTGCACTGTCCGTATTGACAAGACGCGTTTCTGTCACTGTCCTGGGTTGGTCCTCTAACTGATGACCATGTGAGCTGCTGCTATTGAAAGTATTGCCTTGAAGGTGATATGATGTGCTAAATAAGTTCAGATGCTGGGGTTTTATCTGAGATGGCTCATTCATACATGCAGGTCATTAGAACGTAAGAAGAGTGCTGCTGGATTAGGCCCAAGGCCCATCTAGTACAACATCCTGTTCGCACAATGGCTAGCCAGATGCTGATAGGAAGCCTACAAGCAGAACCTGAGTGCAACTGCATTCTCCCTACTTGTGATTCCCAGCAACTGGCATTTGGAGGCATACTGCTCCAACATGGTTACTTGGTGGTATGCCAGGCAAACGCTAAGCTCCAGCATGCAATTTGTAATGTGCACACAGAACTGGTCACCATAGTCCAGCAAAAGAGACCCACGTGTGCAGAAAATGCTGATGAACATCTGGATGTGCACCTTTGACAGGGGCCACAGATCAGCAGCAGAGCACATTCTTTGCATGCAGAAGGTGCCAGGTTCAATTCCTGACATCTCCAGGTAGGGTTGAGGAAGACCCCTGTCGGAAACCCTGGAGAGTCACTGCCAATCAGTGTAGACAATACTGAGCTAGATGGAACGTCATGATGCTGAGATCTAGTAGTGACAGAGAGTAAGTGGAACAGGGCTGCTGACCAAGGAGACACTAGGCCCAAGCCCGACTACTGAACCATGTCCTCCAAACCAGGGACCTCCTGAGACTCTCAAGCTTGGAAACTGTAGCCTCTGCACCCAGTTCATTGAGGGGTCAGCATCCTCACCCCTAAGGACCTCACAATCCACTTAGCTGGCTTGCCAGTGCAGGCTGTACAGCTGGAATGAGATTCTGGAGAGGTGATAGGTTCCAAGACAAATATGTTGCACTTCTCAAGGAGATGGGGCCTGAGAAGGGCAGCCAGGGCCAGGGAGCATAAGAGTGATCAGGTGAAACTGCTTCCTGGGCTCTGACCAATGTGCTGAAAGACCGGCTTCTGACTGCCCTTATGCATTGAAATGGAAATGGATTGCCTTCAAGTCGATCCCGACTTATGGCTACCCTATGAATAGGGTTTTCATGGTAAGCAGTATTCAGAGGGGGTTTACCATTGCCTTCCTTTGAGGCCGAGAGGCAGTGACTGACCCAAGGTCACCCAGTGAGCTTCATGGCTGTGTGGGGATTTGAACCCTGGTCTCTCAGGTCATAGTCCAACACTCTAACCACTACACCACACTGATTCTCCAGTGTATGAGATTCTTGCTCCTGAATAAGCCTCACCTGCTCTCTTCCTATACCACTCATCAGACCTGCATCCTCCTTGCTTGCTGTGGGCTTCACTTCATCAGAACTGGACATCCTATGTTGTGGTTTTTCCTTTGTTCCTGAGCCTTTAACAAAGCAACAGATTTGCCTCGGAAGGCAAGCAGCTTCAGCCCATTGATCAGGACAACACTTGCGTCCCTAATTCCTCCCTTCTTTTTTCTGCTCTTCCATCCGCTAGTGATTGCTTAGGTGGAGTTATTTATCGTCTTGCTTCTGCAGGCACCGCATCAGAATGATGTAGCTCTTGTGATTTAATAGCCATTTTAGGGAGTCTGGCAGAGTACATCCCAGAAGGAGCAGGAAATGCATTTCATCAAGTGGCTTGACAATGGAGCTGGGGTGTAACAAATTCACAAAACCCATTTGGCATGAAACTGATTTGGCTGGAGAAACGAGTCTTCACCTCTATGATGAGACAGCACAGTATGTCCACTCTCCCTTACGCAGGTAATGCACTTTTGAGGCAAGGGATGGGATGAAAGCATAGCTACCAGTGCAATCCTATGCATGTCTGTCCAGACATCTCATTGGGGTCAACAGGACTTACTCCCAGGTAAGAAAGTATATGGTAGTAGCCAAACTTAACTCATATGGAGAGTGATAGAATCAGCCTAAACGTGAAGTCACTTTACTCATAGGTAAAACTTGCTCATAGGTGGTAGTTAAGCAGGAATTGTCCATCTGCCTCCAGTTGTAACTATGCACAGTTCAGTAGAGGGGTTATGTGACAGTTTGCAGCCTTTGGGTGATATTCAACATTAATCATGCCCACAGCAGACCCAATGAAATACCTGGTTGGGTCCTGCTTTGCCACACCACAGGGCCACCAAGGAGTGTGAGTGGGGAAAAAAAGACACCTGCACCACCCACTCAGAGAGAGAAGCCCTTTGCAGCTCTCCTCTGTTCAGGGTGGATATCCTGTCCTGACATCCAATGAAAGATGGACCTGTTTAGGGGGCATGCTCAATGTAGGAGAGGCTGAACTATGCAAACAGAAACTGAGCAGGAAGAGCAAATACCCTCTTGTGTGTTGTGGATTTTTGGGGGATACCTTTCCCAAGTGCCATAGAAGGTTATGGCAGACAGGCTGGCACCCATGGGTGCTGCATTGGTGACCTTTGAAATGCAGTGTTGGAAGGGCCCCTGATTGTCGCGTCAGCTGCAGGAGAAGCAAACGACCACGTGTGTTTTATTAAGCTGAATGCTGTTTTTGCTGCTAAATTGCTCTGTTTAGCAAAGGAAATTAGTTCTGCGACTGCCTTTAAAGAGGTCTTGGGCAGATTAACTGTGTGGATTTGCCTCCATGATATTTCTTTGAAGCACGTCTTCATTCTTTAAGCCATTCCTCAAGGTGGGCAGGGTTTGTAAGAAGCATGCTCCATTGCTAGCCAGGGTTTGTTCTCCAAGTTGCTTGAGGAGTCATCTTATATCCTGTTGCACGAAGAAGACAATGCTGTGGAAATGAAAAATGAGTTTGTGTAAAAAGTTATCTTCCCTCAAAGAGACTACGGAAATAGCATTTCACAGCAGGGTTTATTACTTTCCCTTAAGATATATAGACATGTGTTATCAGTTTAATGCAGCAATTGGGCTCAGCCTCATAAAGCAATAACATCACTTCCAAAGTCAAAGAAAGAGTTTAGTTGGCTTTTCTGAAATTGCTTGCAGCCTGATCCCGCATGTGTTTACGAGGGAGTAAGTCTTGCTGAGCTCAATGAGGCTGACTGCCAAGGAAGTGTGCATAGGTTGCATTGCAGCCTTCAGCCTTCTGTCTTAAGTTGGGATATGTGTCCTGTGTGCCTCTTGTCTTCTTGAGAGCTTTGGGGGTAATGCTTCTTGCTAATTCTGCATTTCTGGGCACCAAAATTATCACTGAAACAGGTAACCTCTCTTTCTCTATCTCTTTTTAATGTCAACTGCCAATTTTTCTCTCCAGTGAAATGCTAAGGTATTCTAAATGCAAATACTGACAGGGAGAAATAACACACGTTGCATCTCATGTGGTAGCCATTATTAGCTAGTCATACATTGTGTATGGAGAATATTTAAGTAAAAGATAACATATCTTCTGTTCGCTGGCAAATAGGGTTTTTTTTTAAAGCACCTGAGAGATTTCTTGTACTGCAGAAAAAAGTTTGAAAGGCGCTAGAGAAATATTAAGGCATCGGGTTCGGATTTAAAACTGGTTTCTCAGGTTTTTTCCCCCCCAGTAGCATTTGTGTTTGACATTTTACGTAAAGCAGAATGAAGAGCCAGCCCCTCTTTTGATTAGGGATGGGCAGATCTGTCCATTTTGGTTTCTCTTAATTTCTCATTTTTCCAGTCTTAAGTTTGGTTCTCTATATTTCCACATCAGTTTGGGATATTAAGTTCATCAGAATGTTAGTGTGAATTTGTCCTAATGTACGCATGCTTGCATGCGATATTGCCTAATCTACGCAGTTTTGCAAAGCAGTTTCTCCTACTGTAATGGTTGTTTGTATGCTGTTTTCACTAATATATGCATTTATATGCACACTTGCGCTGAGTATATGCATTTTTGTACACGTTACTTGGGTGGAGAGTTGCATTTAAAACAATTCAGGGATGTGAGAATTTCAAAGGATGGCTGTGTTTTGGTTCACATATTGTTTCAGAAAGTGCAACTTAGGTACGTTCCCCCATCCCTACCTTTGGTTACACTTGATTAGCAACTGTTACCTTTCCCTCCCCCTCCTCCCTTTCCTGTGTTGTTGCAATGTAGATTGGAAATGTCTTGGGACAAGGAGCTAACTTTTTGGGCTTTCCAGAACCTGTAAAGGGCTGTACACATTGATGGTACTGTATGGATAGCTAATAATAATGGCTAACATTGGCATAACACTTTCAAATGTTCAAAGCAGTTCACATGTGTGGTCAAGTTGGAATCTTCATCACAACCCTGTAAGGTAAATCAGTAGTTCTCCCTCCCCCACTGTATTTTTGCAGAAAGGACTGAGGCAGAGCGAGGGTGGCTCACCTAGTGAGTTTATAGCAGAGGTGAGATTTAATCCGGGGACTTTCTGATTCATAGCCAAGTCCCTTAGCCACTACACACTGTAAATATAATAATAATAAAAGAGTATTAATTATAATAATGTACGGTCAATCCTGTTGTACTCATATAAGAGAGACTAGTCTTCTAAGAGGGTGAGGAAATGGAGGAAGAATAGTTATGGAAAAATATTTTCTTATCTAGAAAAATTTAGCAAAAGGTGAACGCCATGCCCCAAAGCACTTTTGTAGTCCAGTCCTATGCATTACCCCTTCTGTTACCCAGTGCGGTTAAACAGACCAAGATGAATGACAGGGGCCACATCTGTGCTATACATTTAAAACACTATGATAACATTTTAAACAATCATGGCTTCCCCCAAAGAATCCTAGGAACTGTTGTTTAAGGGTGCTGAGAGTTTTTAGGAGACCCCTATTGCCCTCACAGAACTACAATTTCTAGAGCTCCCTGGGAAGAGGGATTGACTGTTAACTCTGGGAGCTGCCCTGGGCTCCTGTTGAGAGGAAGGGTGGGGTATCAATCAATCAATCAATCAATCAATCAATCAATCAATCAATCAATCAATCAATCAAATAAAATAAAATGTATCTCTGTGAGGGGAATAGGGGTCTTCTTACAACTCTCAGCACCTTTAACAAAACCTAGTTCCCAGAATCTTTGCAGGAAGAGCTGACTGTTTAAGTGGTATCATAGTGCTTTAAATGTTTGGTGCAGATGTGGCCTCAGTGTCAAGATATAATGTGCTGTGGAGTTTTCAAATGAGCAATCCTGTAGTGAAATCTGAGATGATATAGTTGAATAACAGGACTGCACCATACCCATGGCTATTAGTTAGGATGGCTGTATAGGATCAGCATCTTTTGAATACCAGTTACCGGGAATCACGAGTGGGAGAGGACTATTGCCTTCAAATTGTGCTTGTGGGCTAAGCGGTGGGGAGGCTGGCGCAGTGTGAATGCACTGGCAGAGCCAATCAGGTGTCCTGCAAGTGATTGCACTGCGCTGATGATTCCACTGTCTTGGCCACCCTACTCTTCCTCCCAGTAAGCAACAGCAACCCACCTGATGGGTCATTAGCACAGCGGCTCTACCCCACCTGGTGAGCCAGTTCTATGGTTGGCCCAGTGGTGGCTGATGCTCATTGGGACTGGAAGTGCAGAAGGCATGGAGACCCATAGTAAGCTGAGCCCGAAAAATGGACAGGCAGAGCCAACTAATTCTAGGTTTGTCCCCATCCTCCTTGTTCCCGAGCTCTGCAAGGCCAACACTGAGCCAGAGAAGGATGAAGCCAATAGGCTGTGTTACTTCCTGGACTGGTTGTAAGAAGGCAGGCAGGTGGGGGCTGGCTGAGGGCAGGCTTAATTTGGTGGGGCAGTGCCCCATTTTTCCTAGCAGGCTAGCCTCCCCTGGGTTGTCTATCATGAGAATCAGGATCCTGACTCAGATAAGCTTTGAACCTGATCCAGCAGCGCTCTTCTTATCTTAGTTTCTGAACATTGGATTCATCCGTTGGTTTCAAAGAGTAAGCGGGTTGCATTGCAGCATTATAAAACCTGCCGTCTCTCTAAATCCAAGCCGTACGTTTTTATTTAAAAGTGGTGAATCATAAATGTTGACTCCCAGCGAAGCATCGGAGGCAAATTGAGCATCTCATTTCAGACTGTGCAGAGGAACAGGGTTCCTTAAATATGCAGATTGATAAGCATGAAAACAATCTTTCTATGTATGCACCTTGAAATTGCTAATCTGCTGCTACAGGGCTGAGGCCTTGGAGAAACTGGAAATTATTAAAGGGCCAATGTTTATCTTGATCTGTCTATTTTTAGCAAGCATGAGTCCTATAGGCATTCAGGACTTGGCTGAGTACAAATTGATACAGCTGTGGAAAACATGAAATAGATATATATTGCATGCAAAGCCAATCTAAATGCAACTTCCATCTGTTTCACAGACACAATATAAATACACTTCTCTTTTGGTTCAAGGAAACTATTGGCTAAGCATGACATCAGATAGCTGTGTTAAGATGGCTTGAAGATTGCTGGTAAAGTCACTGTGCTAGGGATGGAGAAATCTGTCAATTTCATTTTTTCATTTTTTCAGTCATCACACACCCCTTGGAAGGGGTGAAATGACTGCAGGATTTCTGCGAGAATGGTAAGCTCTATATGGTTCCCCTGCCCTGATCTATAAAAGTAAATTCAGACTTCCAGGTAGTTGAAAACAGAATGGAAAGTCATAGAGAGAAATAGCATATTCAACATTTTGCACTGAATTCCTATTAATTAGTTGCATATCTCTTTTCTCTTTTTTAAACTGACTATTCATTTTCATATTTTTTCATATTTCTTTTCATGGACATGTCCCACAAATGTTTCCCACTAGGCTGGTGGTTCTCATCCCCCTTCCTACCCACACCATATGCCAACAGAGTTTCATATACGGCTTTACTATCAGAGGGCCCAATCTACAGTTTCCATCTCTTGACAGAACGGAGGATATAAGTGTATGATCTTTCAACAAGCCTTTTAAGCTGAGAACTTCATCATGGTCTATGTCTATTGGAGCTGTTTTAATGGTTTGTTAAAAGCTGTTTTATTGTTTTATCATGGCTGTATTAGCCTCACTGAGCATATTTGGAAGGAACAGTGGGGTATAAATTTAATATATATTTGTAAACCACTTTGAGCTTTTATGATAATCAAGTGGTATATAAATGTTGTTAAACAGATAATAAAATTTAATTAATACTTCTAATACTATAATACTTCTAATACTATGAATCAAGGTTGCATGATACTCTGCTCTACAGTACAGAAAAGTTTAGGAACACAGGAGACGGCCTTATCAAGCCATTGGTTTGTATAGCTCATTATTATCTACACTGGCTGACAGCAGCTCTCCAGGGTTTTAGAGAGGATTCTATTTTAGCTATTTCTGTGCCTGCCAGGGATCAAACCTGGGACCTTCTACAGTGCAAAGCATTGTTCTGCTACTGAGTTAGATCTTTTTGTCAAAAGATAAAAGTTCCATATTGACCTGCCCATGCTCTAAGATCAGCAGAGGAAGCCCTCCTGGTGGTCCTTCCTCTGTATGAGGCATGTGGGTCCCAGGAAGAGGCCTTTTCAGTGGTGGCTCCTTGTATGTGGAGCCCTGACTGAGGTGTGCTTGGTCCCTTTCCCTCTATTGTTTTAGGAGGCAAGTTGAGACACAGAGCTTGGAAAAGTTACTTTTTAAAACTACAACTGCCATCAGCCCCAGCCAGCATGGCCACTGGATTGGGCTGATGGGAGTTGTAGTTCAGAAAACTTTTCCAAACTCTGCATCTTCTTTAGCAGGTGTTTGGAGGAGAAGGAAGCTGATTGCTGCTGCTATTAATAATTGTTCTTTAGTGATTTCTTGTGTGTTTTTAAGAACTGTGTTATTCTATGGATTTTATGTATTTTTAATTGGTTTGCCTGTTGTAAATTGATATGTTGCCTGTAAATGCCTGTTGCCTGTTAGATAAATTGTCTAAATAAACAAAACTGTAGATCAGGCCCTTTGTTATTAAGGCCACATACGGTTGACCAATTGATAGGATTGACTTTACTCTTAGGTGTACCTCCCTGGGTGTCAGGTTGTTTGGGAGAGGCCCTTCTCTATGTCCCACTAACATATGAGGCACGCTTGGCAGGAAACTGAGAACAGGGACCCCTAGGCTGTGGAACTCCCTTCCCAGGGAGGCTCATTTAGTTTCCTCTCTTTAGGCACAGATAGCCCACGTGGTGGCAGCCAGCTGTTGTTGGACTCCAACTCCCATCAGCCTCAGCCAGCACGAGCGATGATCAGGGACGGTGACAGCAGTAGTCCAGCAACATCTGATGGGCACCATGCTGGCTATCCCTGCTGTAGAACTTAGTTTGGCAAATGAAGGTCTTATTCTGTAGACAGGCTTGATCTTGTTGGCATGATTTACATTTCTGCTGATGTTTTATTTTCTTTCATGGATGTATTTAATTTTGCTTTTTTGTTTCTATCTGTTGTTCCCGCTCTTATTTAGTAGTTGTGTTGTGGGTTTTTGTTGGTGTAGGGACATCTTATACTCTGCAAGTGGGACTTGTAACAAAATGTTGCAGCATGGAGTGCCCATGCCTCCTGTGCATGCAGCCATCCATCCATCCCTCCTTCGAGGCTACTCCATTCCATTTCCCTGCTTCGCAACAGTCACTTGTCATTTCATGCCCACTGAGCATCTTCAGTCCTCACTGGGCTGTTTTCTGCATCCTCTCCCTTTGTTTTTTTTTTTTTTTTTTAAATGAAGGCCTTTATTTGGACTTCTGCATAACTTGGGCTTTCCCTGAACCTGCTGATGCCTCCTTGTTGTGCTAGGGCAGGTGTGGGGAATCTTCGACCCTCCAGATGTTGCTGAACTACAGCTCCTGTCAGCCCCAGCAACCATGGCCAATGGCCAGAGATGATGGGAGTTGTAGTTCAGCAACAGCTGGACGGCCAAAGGTTCTTCACCCTTGTGTTGGGATGATGATGTTTTGGCATATAAGAAGCCATATTCAGCTAACAAGTTCACAACGAGTCTATAGCAGCCCTCACCAATCTGGTGCCTTCTACAAGTTTTGGACTACAATTCCCATTAGCCCCAGCCAGCACAGCCATATGGCTGCTGATGGGAGCTGTAGTCTAAAAATATCTGGAGGGTGCCAGGTCAATGAAGATTGCTATTGGTAGCCACCTAGCGGGGAAACGTGGGGTATAAATTTAAATAATGAAGGCATAAACAATGAGCACACAAACTGTCCTGGATGTTTGCATTAGATTTACTTGGTTATTCATGTACAGTTGAAAGTCCTCAAAAGTAAAAGTTAGGATCAAGTGAACGTATGTTGACACTGATGAACAGTGGATCAAGCAAAACTGAAGCAAATTCTTTCCCCATTTTCAAAGATGCATACCACTCTCCTTTCTTGAAGAATAACTAGGCTTTTTTAATAAAGAAAATACATTCAATCCACTACTGTTGTGTTTCCCCAAGTGCATGTTCCTTTGTAAGATGCAACAACTGTCATTGAAAACTGTGCTAACTGGCATCTTCCTGTTGACATTTTGTCAACGCACTTGACAGTGAATTCAGAAAGGTATTTGTCCTTCCTTTCTATGAGGCAACTGACTTGGGAAGGGTTAGAGAGGGAGGAAATCAAATGTCCTTGAAGACACAGCAACGTCTGGTCAAAAATCTATTTGTGTTTGCTTAACATTTCAAGCAAAACCTTCTATGGGCTCCAATAAGGGCAGACTTGTACAAGCATGGGCATTGTTTGATTTCTCCAGAGCTTGGAAAAGTTACTTTTTTGAACTACAACTCCCATCAGCCCAATACAGTGGCCATGCTGGTTGGGGCTGATGGGAGTTGTAGTTCAAAAAAGTAACTTTTCCAAGCTCTGGATTTCTCATCAATTGAAGTTGTATGCATGAATCAAAAAACTTTGGGTCTTGAGGTGCTGTGAAAGATGATCTCCAGCGGCTCATTCAGACATGTAAGTTGTGACTTGATGCCTTTGCCACTGAAAATCAGCATGGACATTGCATATGTGTTTCCCACAGTGATCTAATTTTGGGGAGAAATGTAGGAGGTGCCCTTGATGAAATCTGTAGACCCTGCCACTTGACTCAACTCAGTTTTAGCCAGATTAAACCCACTCCTCAGCCTTTTAGAAATAGTAGCTAAGGGACTATCACAAAAGGCTTAGGGGGGCATGTTCCTTTAGCTTTTCTGTAATTCAAACCCTGACTTCCCTTCCTGGGTGCATTGTGATTAAAATTCATTGTCAGTTGTGGCCATAGTTATTGCATAGTGCAGGTGTGGGGAACCTTTGCCATTCCAGAGGTTGCTGAACTACAACATCCATTATTCCCGGCCATTGGCCATGCTTGCTGGGGCTGATGGGAGTTGTCGTTCAGCAACATTTTGGGGGGGCAAAGGTTCCCCATCCCTGGGGGGGGCAAAGGTTCCCATCCTGGGGAAAAGCTGTCCCTGGACCTTGCTGTCAGAGCAGCCCACCCTCCTAGTTCACTGGCGGCTGGTGGCTCCATGTCAGTGTCTCCATGTTTTAGTCTGAAATTTCAAGGAGCTGTCCAGGTGAAGCACCTTGGATGATAGCTCCTTGAAAGTTCAGACTAAAACATGGAGCAGATTCCACTGCCCCACTGATATGGAGCCACCAGCCACCACTATCTTAGTTGGTCCCAGCCAGGCCTGTGGAGGGAGCCTTGCTGTCTTGCTTCTCCTTCTGACAAAGGACTGTAGCTCAGTGGCAGAGCATCTGCATTGCAGGCCTCAGGTTCAATCCCCAACATCTCCAGGTAGGACTGGGAGAAGCCTCCTTGTCTGAAACTCTGCAGAGCTACTTGCAGTTGGTCTATACAATACTGAGCAAGATGGACTAATCATTTGACTCAGTGTATGGCAATTTCCTGTGTTCCTATGGCACAGCCAGGTGAGATTATGGTATGAGCAGAGGAATTGGCATGGTGAGCATTTGCAGAATTGGATGGTTTCAGGCAAGTTCCTCTCCCCTCCCCTAATAAAGCTTGGAGGATTTAATTACTTGTCTGACACACAACTTTCTAATAAAGTAGATTTACTGGGAAGAGCATCAGTTCCGTTCCATGATTTTAACATTGATTACATTTTCAGAGAGACGATATGTAGATTAAAGACATTAACCTTCGCCAATCCTCTTCCCTGGTCATTTGCTGTTAAAAAAGAATGGCACCCTACATGAAAAATAAGCTTTGAGTGAGGAATGGAAGTTGAATAAAAAGAGCTATTTTTAGTTGGGGTATGGACTAGGTCGAGAAATTCAAGGTTAGGGGAGGACAATGGAGCAAAAGGACTTGCTGTTATTTCTTGGAATGTAAGACTCTGCCTTATACTGAGTCAGATTATTAGTCCATCTAGATCACTACTGTCCACACTGACTGGCAGAAGCTCTCCAGAGTTTGGGATGGGGTCTTTCCTGCCCTACCTGGAGAGGTTGGAGATTGAACCTGGCACCTTCTGCGTGGAAAGGGGGAGCTCTGCCAATGACCTGCAACCTTTGCACACGTCCTCAAGGCAATCTACCAGCTTGTATTGTTTTAGCTATAGTGTTTGAAGAATCTGTAAAATATGGATGCGAGAGTCTTGAATGGGACCATTTTGAAAAAAGATCCTGTTCCTCTGCTATTGTAGTGGCTCCATTGGCTCCCACATTTTTTTGAGCCCCATTTAAAGTGTTGGCTATTCCTAAGGCTGTGCATGCGCCCCTGCGATCCAATTCAGGGCCCAGTTTGGTGCTTCAGCATGGCCCCAATCAAACTCAGGATGATCTGATAAGGGTCAGTGTTTAATTAAGGTTTTACACCCTAATTATACATGAAGGGAGGGAGGAGGTGCCCACAGGCTGCCTGCATGTCTTCTCCTTATCCCTCTCTTTACTACCAGACCACACCTCCTTTTAGCAGCCCCAGATAGCTCCTGGAGGACCTGATAGGACTCAGAGCAATCTGGGACTGCCTCAACCCAATCTGGTCCAATTTGGTTCAGGATCTGGGAATTGGCCAGATCTGGGGCACAGCCTTAGTCATTACCTCTTAAACCCTAAGAGTTTGGACCAGGGTACCGGAACAGTTGCCTCTCTCCACATGAATCTGCCCACCCTCGGCATAGGCCTCATTCCATGCCCATCCAGTGGTAGAGGCTTGCTTGGTGGCTATCTGTGATAAGCCCTGGGAGTCCTGGCTAGTCTCATAATAGCTGGCATTTCCCCTAATAAAGACAGTTTTATTTTGCTGTGCCACTGGTGTAGCAACCTGACTCCCATGATTGTTCCTGTCCAGTTGTGCAGTTAGATAATTTTAGAAGCTGGACTTCATCGTTCTGCACACCCTCCCTGCTTTAGATGGTAATATGTCTTGCTTCACTTACTCTGAAATGTGGTAAGCCAGCCCTTCTGACTTTGAGGGCTCTCTGCTCCACTGTGCTAAGTGGGGCCTTGTTGTCCGCTCTCAAGTCCAGCCCTGATGGTGCCATGGTTCCTGTTCTCTTTGTGTTGTTGTTTTGTTATGCTGCTTTATTTCATTGTATTGCAGTGGCAGCTGGGGGCTCCAGTTTCAGTGGGGCAGTGAATCAGCTTCAGTTTTAGTCTGAACTTTCAAGGAGCTGTCCAACGTGCTGAGAACCGGCATGGATTGCTGCCCCGCTGACATCAGAGTTGCCAGCCTCCACTGCACTGTATTGTGTTAGCTTTGTTTAAATTATTTAATTCCCATGCCTAACAAGACACAAAGGTAAAATGGAACATAAAAGGAAACGAGGACAACAGAAGCCAAATTAAATTAACAAAGGGATCACATCCAGTCTAAAACAAACACATACACCCCGCACAATTTTATTAAATTTTATTTTATGCAATTGCTGCTAGCCACCTGTTGCTGGAATAGAAAGAATGAGGCATAAATCTTCTGATAAATATAAGGTAGTTCAAAGCAATTTGAGCTTTTTGTTGCATCACGGTTAACAGACTGAGCTGTAAAACTACATTCCAAATCTTTCCTGAGCCATAAAGTCTTACAGTAGTCTTAAGCAATCCTTCCAAGAATAGGGATGGAAAGATCTGTCTGTTTCGGTTCTCTCAGTTTCTCATTTTTCCAATATTAAATTCAGTTCTCCAGATTTCTACAGTGATCTGCGATTTTTTAAAAAAAATAATCCTCACAAAAATTCTCCACCATTTTAGTGCGAATTTCTCCAGATAAACACATTTTTGTAGGCAGTTTTGACAAAGGTACCTATTTTTGCAAGCCATTTCTCATCATTTCATGCCTGTTTCCATGTTATTTTCACTCATGTATTCATTTTTATGTACACTTTCCCCTAATATATGCATTTTTCTAAATGTTTAATTGGTGAACTGCATCCCAAAATTCTAATAAATGTGAATTTCAAAGGATGGCTGTGTTTCATTTCTCATATTGTTTTGGAAATTGCAAATCTGATAAATTCTGCTTGAAATGCAAACTGAATCGAAATTCTCACCCATCCCTATATAAGAACCTTACCTGCGATGTGGGAATAGTAATGCTCTGAACACACTATTATGTCTCCTCCTTACATTGATTTAACATGCCTACTCATTCCTTGCTTTAATCATGACCTTACAAAAAATTAGACTAATGGTTTAAGATTTGTCTCAAGATGCAACTGACATTAATGTAGAGTTACTTCAGCATGCAGTGGACTTGCAAAATTGTAAAGCATAATCCTGAGTAAACATAATCACAAAGAACATGCAACATTTCAGCCAACTTTATATTCTTTCTTTCTTAACAACAACAACAAAAGAAACAGATCCCAAGCTGATGGATTACAAATGTTTGGCCATTGAAGAGGACTATGTTGAAATGCGTTTGGCTGATTCATCTAAAGAGCACTCATTTTAATATGCATTTGGCCTATAAGCAGAATATAGGAGTGCATTCTTGATATTTGTCTGTAGCGTATATTTATCTTCTGGAACATCAAACATCTATTTTGTTGCAAACATCCAGTTTGTAAACTACCAGTTGAGGTTTTTTTACCTTAACTCTGTCGTTCTGAAGTTGTATTCTGTTAAGGAGAGTGGAACTGTGGTTTGTGTTTAAAAGAGGATTAGACAAATCCTTGGAGGATAAGGCTATCAGTGGCTACTAGCCATGATGGCTATGTTGTACATCCACTGTTGGAGGCAGTATGCTTCTTAATGCCAGTTGCTAGAAACTGCAGGAGGGGAGAGTGCTCTTGTGCTCAGGTCCGTCTTGCAGGTTTCCCCTAGGCATCTGGTTGGCCACTGTGAGAACAGGATGCTGGACTAGATCGGCCATTGGCCTGATCCAGAAGGGCTGTTCTTATGTTCTTATGAAGGCAATTAATTTTACGTCTCTGTCTGAGTGTGCAGAGCTTCTTTTTGCATTGAAATTATCATTGGAATGAGGTGTTGTTTGTAATATTATATATCTATGTATGGATGTGAAAGCTGGACAGTGTAAAAAGCGGGTAAGAGAAAAATCAACTCATTTGGCGTGTGGTGTTGGAGGAGAGCTTTGCGCATACCATGGACTGAGAAAAAGACAAATAATTGGGTGTCAGAAAAAATTAAACCAGAACTATCACTAGAAGCTAAAATGATGAAACTGAGGTTATCATACTTTGGACACATCATGAGAAGACATGATTCACTAGAAAAGACAATAATGCTGGGAAAAACAGAAGGGAGTAGAAAAAGAGGAAGGCCAAACAAGAGATGGATTGATTCCATAAAGGAAGCCACAGACCTGAACTTGCAAGATCTGAACAGGGTGGTTTATAACAGATGCTATTGGAGGTCGCTGATTCCTAGGGTCACCATAAGTTGTCTTGAAGGCACATAACAACAACAATATATGTATTTAAAATACCTGGCCAGCTGGCAAATACAAGCAGTTTTTTGCATTCAATTTTGTAAAGTTTCCAAATGAAAGTTCATGAAATTATTACTAGAAAAATAACATTTATATTTAATAATGTCTTCAGTGTGGTATCCCCTCTCTGTTGTGGAATTGTTGGATTCTTTTTAAAAAAAATGATTTCCACAGCAAGAAAAAACAACAATCAAGTATCCCTTTTGGAGAAATCTGTTTAATCACTGTTTCTCCCTCAAAGGTCCCAAAGCTGAATCTTTGATTTACTACCTTCATAAACTCAGACAGTATGGTGAGTTTGCATTTCCATGTTTGTTCTACGTTTTTTATTAAATATGAATGTGATGTTGGCACAGAAGGAAAGAGAGTTAAATCAGAGTAAATGTGTTGCACTTTTACATAATTATGCATTGAGAAGAACATATAATTAATTAAGTAATCTTAAAAGCAGCATGCAGAGTACTGGCACAGTGACAAATTTACTTTTTTAGAAGGGGTAAGAAAGCCTCTCATTCCCCCCTCATATCGGTAGTGGTGCCTTAATAATTAATAAATCTATCAAGATCCAATATCTCCTTCTACTGATTTTAGACAAGAAGATCTTTTAAACTTAGTGGGGATTCCTAAAAGAAAATAAACCTTCCCCTCTTTCATTCTTGCCATGGGTGCTCCATTGAGGTTTAAAAGCCAACTCTTGTTATTGAAATGAATAAAGTCTAATTAAAGTTTTACCAAAAAAAGAAAAGAAAGAAAAAGAAAAAAAGCAGCAGTAGCTTTTATGTGCAGGAAGGAAAAAAAAGGAAAGAGGGAGAGACTATTCTTGGCCTCTTTGCCAGGAATAAGAGGGCAGAAAGACAGAATGTAAGAAGGTCTTCCTAGCTGTAAAGAGTCTTGTCAAAACATCCATTTACTGTCTTCAATTAAAATTGTTATGTAAATGTTGGCACAGAAAAGGTACGGACGGTTCTCTTCCTGAAAGTTAATTTTGCAGGGCTTCTTGTTTAATTACTCATTGACAACATATTCTTCAGAGAGTTAGCTGCTAGAATTAAGCTAGGTTATATTTACTAATGTTGAGCTCTGAGCGCTGGTACTGCTTTGCTGGATCTGGTCAAAGGTTCATCAGTCCAAGAATCCATTTCCAATATGGTGCCAGCCGGGGCAGAGAGCAGTGAGTTGGCATGCTAAACAATTTTTGAGCGCCCAATGATTGTACGAAATGTCCATCGGTTTGGTGCAGGCTGTGGCTCAGTGGTAGAGCTTTGCCTGCAGAAGGTCCCAGGTTCAACCCTTCAGGTAGGTCTGGGAAAGACTCCTGCCTGAAACTGTGGAGAGCTGCTGCTAGTCAGTGCTGGCAATATTAGGCTAGAAAGAATTGTGGTCTGGCATAGTATAAGGCAGATTCCGCGTCCTTACATTTTGCTAGGGACAGGCTGTAGCTCAGTGGCAGAGCACCTGCTTGCCATGCAGAAAGGTCCCAGGTTCCATCCACAGTATCTCCAGATCG
Organism: Rhineura floridana; assembly: GCF_030035675.1. Lineage (NCBI taxonomy): Eukaryota > Metazoa > Chordata > Lepidosauria > Squamata > Rhineuridae > Rhineura > Rhineura floridana. The sequence continues at coordinate 28,228,642 of NC_084495.1, read as the reverse complement.
GAAGTCTTTCCCAGCTCTGTCTGAAACTGTCTGAGAGCTACAACCAGTCTGTGTGGACAATACTGAGCTAGGTATCCCAGTGGCCTTGCTAAGTATGAGTCACTTCCCCATGTTCCTAGCCATTGCTAGATGTCTGCACACAGACAGAGTCATACGAGTGGAAAGCTTTTAGGGAAGTCAAGCCATGTGCTCAAAACTGGGAAGGGTGTGCAATCACACTGGGAGAGTGGACAAAGGTCAACTTGGCCCCCAAAGACAAGCCACAAGCCCTGGCACCTTGCTCTGAATCATACTCATCAAAATGATTAATCTGTCTTTGACGTGCAGAAGGATAAGGGGACTTTGCAAAACAGTTGCAATAATTCATGTGGCTTTACCCTCCGTGGCAAGCAGCCATGTTGTACATTAGCAGTGGCCTTAAGTAGCCAGTGATGGAATTACATATGGTCCAAGTGCAAAATTATAATTCTCTTACATCTGTTTTCATTGACGAAGTCAGGAGCTCTGTTGTTCTGAAGCTCAGTCAGTGATTTTTTTTTAAAAAAAGCATTGTCTGCATGATAAATAATGAATGTACTCAAGGGATGGGGAAATTTTTCCAGCCCAAGGGCTGCATTTCCCCCTGAGCAACCTTCCAAGGGCCACATGTCAGTGGTAGGCAGCGCCAGAGGAGAAAGTAGGCAAAGGAACACATGCAAATTTTTACCTTTGCACAGTGGCTAGTTTCTACACACTCTCATCCCCCCCCCACTCTGCCCTCCATCCAGAGAAGCAAGAGGCGTGATGAGACTTCAAGGACGCATTCCAGCCAGGCCCAAACACTGGGGGGGGGAGAAGCAGGGGTGGTGAGGGGAGTAGCCGGGGGAGAGTTCTTAGGGCTGGATAGAGAGGGGCACATGTGGTCCTTGGGCATTGGGCCTACTCCTCCCTGCTGTACCCCTGTGCTGTTGGATCCTTGTTGGATGGGATTCCTTAAGCAATGTCACTTCCAGGATTTTGTGGCTGCAGGAGGGGTGAAGCAATCCTCCCTTCTGCCTGTCTTCTCCCTAATATCTAGGACTAGTGGCTGCTGCAGGTTTCAGAGATCCGCAGGCAAGACACCTTCAGTAGCCCCACTTTCCTGCGTTGATCGCCACCTTTCTGTCGCTGCCCATTTGCTGATCTTTCTCTGCGCTCAGCCCGCATGGTAGCCCAGAGCAGGTCTGGCCCAAGACATTTTGCTGCTTGACAAGATGGCACCCTCTCACTGCATGTATAGAAGCTGACTGGGTCGGCGGTTGACACTTACAGCATCCTCCGCCACCCTTCAGTGCCTAGGCAGCCAGTGCAGTGCCCTCTGGATGTTGATGGATTACAACTCCCATCATCCCTGGCCATTGGCTATGCTAGACAGGGCTGATGGGAGTTGGAGTTCAACAAATATCTGAAGGGCATCATGTTGCCTCCCCCTCCTTAGTGTGGGTGCAGCACAGGTTGCATCTCCCAGCATCAGCCACTTAAGGCAGCCACCTCATTGTATTTAATGGTAGGCCAGCCCTGGCCCAGAGGGAGAGACAAGCAGAGGCTGCTGCTCCTTCTCCTGTCATTCCAAGAGGGCAAGTGCATAGACACTTACAGGAAGGATAAGTGCCTCCTGGCTGGAGGCATGGGCCTTGTCAGGTGTTTGACGATGCTGACCCCCTGATCCTCAAGAATTCAGCGCCTTTCAAAACCATGATCTGAAGACAGCATCCTCCATCTTTTGCAATAGGCAGTTGTATACTCTGCACTCCTGGGCTATCTTTCCTGTGCTCCGTTGGTGCGTTCTAAGTTAGCAAATCAGATGATTGATTTACTCCTGACAAGGTAAAATGACTGGATGCTGTTCAGGAGGAAATGACTGATCTAAGGAAAGACACACACACACACTGCACATATGGGAGAGTGCAGATCTGTGTTCAAGGGCTGTGTTTAAATACTCCAATGGCAAAGGGATTTGGAAAATAATATACTTTTAAGAAGTCACGGATGTTGAGCGAATGAGAGAAAGACAAACAAATGTAGCTGGTGCAGCCTAGTGTCTGTATGAATTGGGGCCATATTTGTTTTGCCTCAGGGCTGGTTTGGTTGTTTAAAAATATTGGCAGTCATCCATTGGAAAAACTGTCAGGGTAACTTACAATTAAGCACACAGAATCATGCAACAGTAGAGTTGGAAGGGGTCTATAAGGCCATCAAGTCCACCCCCCTGCTCAATGCAGGAATCCAACATAAAGCATCCCAGACAGGTGGCTATCTAGCTGTCTCTTGAATGCAGTGTTGGAGAGCCCACCACCTCCCTAGGTCATTGGTTCCATTGTTGTACCACTCTGATAGTTAGGAAGTTTTTCCTGATGTTCAGCCAAAATCTGGCTTGCTGTAACTTGAGCCAATTTTTCTGTGTCCTCTACTCTGCAACAATTGAGAAGAGATCCTGGCACTCCTCTGTGTGACAACCTTTGAAGTCCTTGGCTGTCATATCTCAGTCTTCTCTTCTCAAGGCTAGATATGCCCAGTTCTTTCAGTCTGTCCTCCTAAGGCTTTGTTTCTAGTCCCCTGATCATCCTCATTGCCCTCCTCTGAACCTGTTCCAGTTTGTCTGCATCCTTCTTAAAGTGCAGTGTCTAGAACTGGATGCAATACTCAAGATGAGGTCTAACCAGTGCTGAGTAGAGGGGAACCAATACTTCACACAATTTGGAAACTATACTTCTGTTAATGCAGCCTAAAATAGCATTTACCTTTCTCACAGCCACATCAAACAGTCATGCACTAGTGGGGAACTTGTGCCCCTCCCCCAATTGCAGGACTATGACTTCCATAATCTCTGGCCACTGACCATGCTGGCTGAGGCTGCTGGGAGTTGGAGTCCGACAACATCTGGAGGGTTGCGTGTCCCCCACCCCTGAGGTAATGCATTCTGCCACCCCCTCTTATAGAAAGAATGACACAAAGCATTTGTTGAGCCAATATTGTAGATCAGGGGTGGGGAACCTCAGGCCCAAGGGCCAAACATGACCCTCCTAGACTATTTCACCCTCTGGACTCTCCTTAGACTTTACCCCCTTCCCAGGTCACACCCCTCACTGCCCCTGGTTCAGTGGAGACTGGTGGCTCTGATGTCTGTGGGGCAGTGAATCTGCTCCAGATTTTGCTCTGAACTTTCAAGGAACCATCCAAGGTGCTGAACCTATTCCCAGAATAGGTTCAGCACCTTGGACAGATCCTCTAAACTTCAGACTAAACCTCAGAGCAGATTCACTGTCCCACTGACATTGGAGCCACTAGTCTCCACTGCCTGCCTGGAAGGATTATGGAGGTAACTTTCTCTCTCTCTCTCTCTCTCTCTCTCTCTCTCTCTCTCTCTCTCTCTCTCTGTGTGTGTGTGTGTGTGTGTGTGTGTGTCTAGAAATGTCTGATCTTTGTGTGGCTGGGATGTAGCCCACTTTTGGGAATATGTTTCAGTACCTTGGAAGCTTCTTTCAAGTTCAGACTAAAACCCAGAGCGGATTCCACTGTCCCACCAACATGGAGCCACCAACTGCCACTGCTTCTGGACCACCTGCCACTGGCATGTGCCCCCTCCAAAGTTGTCCACAACCCCTGTTGCAGATCTTTGCATTTTTTGGTCTCACATCTGTTTCTTTTGCTTGTGCAGTTTTGGATTTCTCCACTCTCTTCATCAGTTGAGTTTCCACTTTTCCTTTATTCCTTCTGACTTTTGTTTGTTCTTATGCGTGTGACAATAGAACTGGAGAGTAAACCAAACAACAGCCCAACTCTGTATTTAAAACACTTTGCACAACTTTCTGCAATCTGACTCTGCTTGGCAAATCTGTCGCTTCTGTAGTTTGAGCGCCTGTGATTTGATTAAGAGTGCAATAGTTTATTTGGCAAACAACATTTTGATTATTTCAAGCCTGGCAATTGTATTCCTATTTAATTTCCTCCAGCGGCAGTGGAATAATGGAGCAGCATTGCTGCAGTGGTTGATTTCTTGGCTGTACCACCTCAAAGCACAAAGGGAAATAAAGTGTGATGGGAGGGTGGTGGAGCTTGAAGATCCTTCATTGTCATAGGAAGGGGCAGCTTTGAGGATTTTGTTTACAGCTGGCATGAACTGGGTTGAAAGCTGAAGTTGCAAGATAAAATAAGACAGAGCCAACTTAGGCAGTTCTGATGCTCTTTGCATACAACTTGGGATGGAAATATCAGTGTGTAGATATGTTGCAGGTTGGAGCTAGGCTGCAGGAACACAACAACAGACAGGTTACTTGCAGGTAGGAATGGGGAACAAATTTGAACCAACCAAATTTGCACTTTCTGAAACAATAATGTGAACGGAAACATAGCCATCCTTTGAAATTCACACTTCTCTCTTAAGTTCAGTTTCCCACATTTCCATGTCAGTTTGCATTTTTCAAAGAGTCCTCTTGAAAATTCTTCAGCTTTTTAGTGTGAACTTCTCCTAATATATACATTTTATATGCATTTTTGCCTAGCATACACATTTTTGCAAAGCCATTTCCCATAACATCATGCCTTTTTGTATGCTATTTCCACTAGTCTATGCATTTATATGTACACTATATCCTAGTGTATGTATTTTTGTACACATTACTTGGTGGAAGAACTGCACTGCGAAATTCAGAGAAATGCAAATTTTGAAGAACGATTTTGTTTTGGTTTGTATGCTGTTTTGGAAAGTGCAAATTAGGTAATGTGAACTGAATTGAATGTCTCCTCCATTTCTACCTTGGGGTATTGATATCTTGAACTGCATAAGGGTTTATAGGTAAAAACTTGCATTGAGCCCAGAAACTAATTGGTAGGTAGCGCAGTTGGGCCAGAACTGGTGTAATATGCTTTGCAGTTTCATAAACATACTTTGGCAGTTCCCAAAGATATGGGAAATAAATGTTTTTATTGCATTTTGAAGGTTATTTATTTATTTAATGTATTTATAGGCTGCTTTTTAAGGTCATGCTTTCTCAAAGCATCATACGCAACAGAGAAGATGCTTAGATACATCAAATGAGCATTAATGACTAGGAGGCAGTACTTTGGTATTATGGGCTTAAGGATTAAGCCCTAAACCAAGGGTGGGGAATCTGTGGACATTCACAAAACAAAGCCACAGGATTTTGGTAAGCTCAGAGTCTGGTATCCTAAAACACCTTAAAGAAAGGCAGCCTAGAAAAGAGATGTTTTTGAGGGCTCTTTGAAAGCCTGCAATGAAGGAGGCAAGCAGGATTCATTCAGCAGGGAATTCCATAGCTATGGTACCAGCACCGAGAAGGCCTCATCTCTCATGCCAGTGAATCTAATCAGCATTACCAGTAGTCACACAATCAGGACCTTCAAAAGCCACTCTTAATGTAGGAGTAGGATCATAAGGGAGAAGGCAGACCTATAGATAACATGGTACTTTGAACACCAGTACTTTGAATTGGGTCCAGAAACTCAGCAGTAGCAGTACAATTGGTGCAAATTCATGTGTACATGTTCTGACTTTCTGGCCCCATATTATCTCGGAAGCTGTATTTTGCATTAGTTGACATTTATGAAACATCTTCAAAGGCAGCTGCATGTAAAGTGGGTTATAGCAGTCCAGCTTGGAGGCAACTAGTGCGTGGAAACCCAAAGCCAAACCTGACCACTTCAGATAAGGCCACAGGAGGCATATAAACCTTAACTGATAAAACTCACCTTATAAGCTTCATGAAGTTAAGTTTGAGCTCAAAGCTTTAATCAGATACATTTACAGCTGTGTTCAAAGAGAGAGAGAAGGAAAGGAGCGGAGAGAGGAAATACGTAAAGGTGGTAGCATCTTCTGTTGAACCAACTGACCTTGGACATAGCAAATGGAGTGTCATGTATTCTGGCTCTTGACTTTTTTCCTTGAGTTTTCTAGAAGCAAGTGGGAATGTGAAGTAAAGGAAGAAGCAAGCCAACTTGTTAGGCCATGCATAATTATGTGGAGAATTTAGATCTTCTCCCTTTTTCATGCACCAGTGGCAATTATAAGAAATTTTGCTACATCCTCCTCCTCCTCCTGCCTTCTCTGTATGCCACTCTTCCATATATGCTCAAGGTGGGTCATAACATGAAAAAAGTCACATAATTCACTTATTCATTACAAAACAAATTCAAACAAGAAGTTCAAGAAAATATGTCATTAAGAAATACACAATAAATTGAAACAATACCTTTACAATTCATAATAAGGCCCAACAATAGAATTTGTTATGTGCCTTCAAGTAGATTACGACTTACGGTGACCCTATGAATCAGTGACCTCCAAGAGCATCTGTCATGAACCACCATGTTCAGTTCTTGTAAGTTCAGGTCTGTGGCTTCCTTTATGGAATCACGCCATCTCTTGTTTGGCCTTCCTCTTTGTCTACTCCCTTCTGTTTTCCCCAGCATGATTGTCTTTTCTAGTGAATCATGTCTTCTCATGATGTTCCCAAAGTATGATAACCTCAGTTTCATCATCTTAGCTTCTAGTGACAGTTCTGGTTTAATTTGTTCTGACTCCCAATTATTTGTCTTTTTCGCAGTCCATGGTATGCGCAAAGCTCTCAACATAATCCCAATAACAGCCAAAGTGACTGCCTTCCAGAATAAAATTTCAGCCTAAACAAAAGCCCCTGCACAATACAATATGGCCTCTGGCATCTCCAGCTAGTAGCAGCTTTCAGGCCAGGTGGCAAAAGACCAGCAAGTGGGGACAGCTTCTTGCAGCACTCACAGTCAAAATCATCTCTGGCACAATCAAGATGGTCTATTATGCGAATCATAGCCACACCCCTGTTTTGAACTGAAAAATCTATAAACCCCTAGCAGGAAGGATGGATATTTATGTCCATTATTCCCTCATTCTCCGAGTCCATTTAAACAACAGCATGGTTCATTGTCCCTGAACTCTACACAATACACACTCAAGACTGTTCATGGGTAGCAGCAAAAAATACATAATTGTTTCCCAGGGAGAAAGACTGAATGAGCATTCATTGTTTGAGGAATGGAGCAAGTAAAGACACTAGCGTTGGGTACAATACATTCAAAATCCATCTCTTAAATTGCTGTACAGGGTTTATTGTAAATATCTCATTACTTACAGAAATAAATGTTCTCATCGCTACTCTCCTGTGGCATGGTGGTGTGTTAAGAAAAATTACTCAGGCAACCTTTCTCTTCCAGAATGTTGGTTACATGGCCATCCTCTTTTTTTTTGTAGTCATACAGTAGAGTCTGATGATAAATCAGAAGATCTTTGTCCTTGGCTCATTTTTTAAAAAATCACCTATCGTTGCCAACAACAGCTATTACTTGATAAGTATCTAGAATGTCCTCCTTGTCAAACTTATGCTATTGCCAATGTTTTTATGCTTAATAGTTTTGAGGCTTCCAGCTTTAGGGTCATCTTTTCTTGCCTCGAATTTGTATCAGGGGAAATCTGAACAAACCTCCTCTGAATTCATTTCCTTCCTGTGAAGTAAATATTCTGGGATCTAGAATTTAGGAAAGAGAAGGACTATGAGTGGCAAATGGACACAGGGCAGCCACCCAAAATAGGTATCCCAATGTCAAGATCCATCCTTCCCAAATGTAATGCATACTTCAGGGGTCACCAATGTGGTGCCCACAGGCAGCAGTGTGCCTGTCAGTGCCTCCTATGGCACCTGTGAAAAGTCCCAGTAAATAGGGCTGTGAGCAGAACGGTCCCAATTTGACCTGGGGCTAACCTGACTCAGATCTGGGCCCCCAACTGAATCAAGGGCCTTGTGCAATGTTTAATTAGGGGTTTAAACCCTAAGAAAACATGTGGTGGGGGGAAAGAAGGAGGAGTCGCAGGGTACTTTCTTATCCTGGAGGTAAGAATGGAACCGCCATAACACGGTCCCACTGAGTCAGTCCAGGAGGATACCATGACCAATGATAAAAGCTGCTGAGAGATTGAGCAGAAGTAACAGGGTCACATTCCCCCTGTCTCACTCATGATAAAGATAATCCATCAAGGCAACCAAGGCTGATTCTGTTCCAAAAGCAGTTCTGAACCCAGACTATAGCAGTTCTAGATAGTCTCATCCAGAAATACCTGCAGTTGATCCACAACCGTTTTCTCTACCATCTTTGCCAAGAAAGGGATGTTGGTGGCTTATCTATAGTTATTGCACTCCATCGAGTCCAGAAGAAGCTCTTAAAGGATGCACCACTGTCTCTTTGAAAGCAGTGGGCAATGCTCCATTTCACAAAGATGTGTTTACCATACCCATGACCCATTCAGTTAAGCCAGGATGGGCAAGGATCTAATGAGCAGGTGATGAGGCACATCACTTCAAGTATCCTGTCCATATTGTCAGGCCACATTAACTGGAACTGATCCCAGAATACTAGATTTGATGTTGCATTGGACACCTCAGTGTCTAAATTGCTGCAGAGCTGAGCAACTTTATCCTGGTTACTGTTAGATACTATGTGATCCAAAGGACTGCCCCTCTGGTCAGGAGTGACCAACCTCTGGACTGCACAGAACATTTCTGCTGGGCATCTCCTTGAGGATGCAGCGGAGGCACTGATAGGCCCAATTATGAACCTGAGCATGTGCTTAGTCGGCTCTGGAGAGAGATCTGTTTCATCGACTACAGCTCCTCAGTATACCAAGGGACAAAGCAGGCTTCACAGCACCTGAGAGAACCTTCAGAAGTGATCATGTCAATGGCCCTGTGACTCTCACGATTCCATGGTGACACTAGGACTCCAGCTTTGTGTTGGACTCCAACTTCCATCAGTCCCAGCCAGCTAATGGACCAGAATGATGGGAATTATGGTCTATCAGCTTCTGGAGGATACCAGTTTGGGGAAGACCTGACTTAGACCAGGGGTGAGAAACTTGTGGCCTTCCACATGTTGTTAGAACTACAGCTACCAACCCCCTTTACCATAGACCATGCTGGCTGGGAATGATGGGAGATGGAGTCCAACAGCATCTGGAGGAATGAAGATCCTCCAGCCTTGATTTAGGTACTGGGAAAAAGTCTACAAAGGGCTATTAGAACATCCATTTCCATGTCTGCTCCCCAGCAGCTGCAAATACCAGACCAGGAGTTGAGAAATGCACTACAGTAGGGCTGGGGAACCTGTGGCCCTCCAGATGTTGTTGGACTCCAACTCCCATTTGTCCCAGCCAGCATGGCCTATGGTCAGAGATGATGGGAGTTGTAGCTCAATGACATCTGGAGGGCCACAGGTTCCCCACCCCTGGACTACATCATTACATTAAAATAGCCAGAAGTTTTACGAGATGTTACGAAAGGGAAATGTAAAAAGGAGTCACTCTTTTTCAGTGCTGACCTCCCCTCCTCCCCTATTTCTTTATATTCTAGAAGATGACATGGCTAACTGATTTGAACAGTGAACAGGAACACTCCACGCACTGCATCCTTTTGTTGCAGGTGACATTTGCTTCTCCTTATTGCCCAGACAGAATAGTCATGTCTCCACACAAGCATTCCTTTGCAGACAATGCACAAAAATGAGGACAATAATACTTCTTTCTCTTTCTCACCCCCCTCCAAAACATCTAAAGCTGCTCAGGGCTCAGCTAGGCAAAGAAGCCCATCTTTAAATAGCCCTAATTAAATAGAAAGAGAGAGAATGTGTCAGAGGCAGTATGCTTCCGAAACCAGTTGCTGGAAGCTGCAGGAGGAGAGAACAATCTTGTGCTCAGGTCCTGCTTGCAAGATTCCCACAGGCACTGCGAGAACAGGACGCTGGATTGGATGGGCCACTGGCCTGATCCAGAAGACCCTTGTTCTATCCAGATGTGTGTCTGATTTCAAAAGCAAAAAGGGTATGGGGATGAGGAGCGAGCAACCATTGCTTTTCATCTTAAAGCTGCAGTGCTGGAAGTGCGTTTGATTTAGAGTAAAAGTCCTCGGGGAGAGCAGCTGCAAAGTGGTAAGCCTCAGGAAATGTGAGGAGGGCTAAACTCTCTGCTCCTCCCCTCCCCTCCCCTGTTGCTCTTCAATTGGACCTTTGTATTGCAGTTGTGGCAATGCTTGTGTCTAAAGGCACAGATCTTGGCCCACAGTCCAAGTCATTACATTCATTCTTCTGATGCCAGCATAAACCTGCTGCGCTTTCCCCCTGGATGAGTCCCTCAACTTCATGTTGCTTGCAGAGCAGTTGCACCATGGGCCACTTAAAAATTGCTGAGGGTCTTGGGGGAACAGCTTAATGTTTTTTTTCTGCCTGCTGCAGCAATTGCTATGCACTGTGCTCTCTGCTGCATAATTTTTTTTTTTGCATTTTGATTGCTTCTTTTTATTTCTTACACTGTTTTTGATTGCAGTACGGTTTGCATTCCGTAGGGCTCACACTGTAATACAATAAACTACAATATCAGGAATAAAAGAAGCAATCAAAATGCCATTAAAAACCAATGTGAATATTCAACGCAAACACGCCACGGACCATCTGCATGATGTTTGTGGACCACTAGTGGTCCATGGATCACAGTCTGGGAACCCTGGTAGAGTCATCACACTCATACATCTGCCCAGCCAGTGTTTTCCATCTCTCTTGTCTGTTTTCTCACTAACCAGAGCTGTCCCATTCTTGCACATTTCCATTGTGTGGGCTTGGTGGAGGAACAAATCTTTCCTGTGCAAACGTTTAATGTTTATCTTTCCTGCCAGAGTAGAATATCTTTGGCCTAATGTTTGGATTTATTTATGCCCAAATGCTTGCCACTCTTTCAGCCAGGAATTAGCATTTTGTCACTGTGTGTTAGTCCACTGTCCTTCTCAGAAGTGACTTGGCACCAATTCCTACAAAAATCATGGGCTGCTTGGGGAATTTCCTCTTCCAGTTCTTGAGCCATTTAGTTCTGATGACATTTATCAGCCTCCCAAGCTGTGTGGCTGTTTCCTGCACTTTTTTGTTCCCACCCTTTCTGTCATTTGGCTGCTTTATTAGGATGCCTGCCGGTATTTCTGCAAGACTCTTTATAATGTGGAAGGGAACAGGCATGAAACAGATGAGGGACATACTAAATAAGACATCACTTGTCTCGACTGCTGCAATATTCACCTCCATGGCCTTTGATTCATTAAGGGAGGAGATCCTGTAATGAATGATTTGGACTTGGACTCCACTGATATTTATGGAAGAGTTGTACCTCAGTTAAGGAATCCTCCAGAAACGAAGCTCCTGAAATGTGGCTCCATCTCGCTTTTGGCCTGGCCTCTCCAGACCCTTGCGCACATGTCCATTGGGTTGGCTTTCATGGGATTGTATCTGTTTGATGGGATTGTTTTATTGCTTATCTTAATTATGGATGTTTATATTTTCATTCCTGTGTCATTTTTTATACCTGTAAACCACTTTGATATTAGAGACCCTTCTCTATGTCCCATCACAGAGAAACATGACTGGCAGGAATAAGAGACCGGGCTTTTTCAGTGGTGGCACCAAAACTTTGGAATGGTCTCCTTGGGGAGATCCAACTGGTTTCTTCACTTCCTGTCTTCAGAGAAGCTTTGTACACTGACATGTTTAATGCTTAAAGCTCTGCTCTTTTATGTTGTTTTAAATTGCTTGATGCTGCATTTAGCTTTTATAGTGGCTTTTTAATATTTTTGTTTTGCTCATATAAGTCTTATTGGTAACTTTGATTCTTGTATTCAACAGACGTTGTACAAAAGCAGGATATGCAATAACAATATTACAACTCACCTTTGCCATGAGCTTGCTGGGTGGCTGTGGACAAGTATTTGGATATCTATCTGCATGAAAACAGCAATGGACTGCTTCACACAATGGTTGTGAGTGTGAACTTAAGAATTACTGCAGGACAATGTCTCCTCCCCACCCCCAAATGTTACTGGACTACAACTCCCATCATCCCTGACTGTTGGCCATGCTGGCTGAGGCTGATGAGAGTTTATTTATTTATTAATTATTTGATTTATATCCCGCCCTTCCTCCTGGCAGGAGCCCAGGGCGGCAATCGGAGTTCAACAACATAATGAGGACCACAGGTTCACCACCATTGCTACAGGACCATTTCAGCTCCTTCTGAAAAGACCTCACAAGAGGGGATTTAGACACAAAGAAAGCTATTCACTAAATGGATAGCCATTGCCTATGTCCATCAATGTGATTGATTACACCATTTGTACCAAAGAACATTGCAGACAGAAATATCTGCCCAAGCTTAGCTGTGAAGTCTTCTGTGAAATAATCTAAGATTTAACATTCCCTACCTTCCTGAGGCTACTGAACTTCTCTTTGGAAGGCAATCAGATCTAGGAAATATCAGAATGGCTAGACAGATTGGGAGGGGAAGAAAGGTAGCCTCCAGCTTGGCATTTAACAATAAAACGAATGAAAGCAATCCAATTGGTTTTGACAATCTGACACCTCAGGTGTATGTGGATTTTGATGTGTGTCAGATTAAAAAGTGAAACATTTGATAATATGTCTCACGGTGCCTCATTGTTGAATGGGAAAACGCATCTGCGCACAACATACGTTGTGCACATGCGCATGCGGGTGCACACACATACACACACAAGTGTTTTTTTGTGATGGAACTCACCATGAGTGAACCATTTTGGCTAAACCAAAAGGTAACCATTTTCTGCTGGTACTCGCAGCACTTTTGCCAAGGTGTGAATATATATCTTTTGGGGGGTGGGTGCTGGAGAAGTGAGAAGATTTTTAAACATGATGTGCTTTGTTGGATCATGCTAAGACCACCTAGCCTAGGGCTTTGTTTCCAACAGCAGCTAGTTACCAGGTGCCCCTGGCAAACACACAATCAGGACATTGGTATTGTTAAACACTCCCAACTTCCCTGCTATGGAAAAGGCTGTGGCAGAGCGACTGCTAGCGTGCAGAAGGTTCCAGGTTAGATCCCCAGGTTTTCTAAGGAGGGCTAGGAGAGATTCCTCTTTGAATTCCTGGAGAGCCAAAGCCGGTCAGTGTAGCCAATACTGAGCTAGTCAATGGTGGCTGGTGCGCACTGGGACTGGTAGGGCAGGAGGCAGGTAGCTCAACTGTAGGTGGGCCACAGCAAATGATAGGCAGAGCCAACTAATTCTAGTTTTGTTCCCATCGTCGTCCTCTGTGCTGAGTTGTCAAAGGACAACACTGAGATTAAAGAAGAGGAAGGTGACAGGCAGTGCCAACCATGGACTGGCTGTAAGTACAAAGGCGAGGACTGGCCAAGGACAGACTAAGGTTGGTGTGGCAGTGTCCCATTTTCCCTAATGGATCAGTCTTCACTAAGATGGACCAATGGTCTTAATCAGTACAAGCCTGCTTCCTGTGTTCTTCTGTGTTCTGGCAAACATTGTACATCCTCCTTCTTGCAGCCTTCTCCCCAACATTCATAGCCATGTTGTGATAACCTACATTAGTAACTAAGGCTACATCTGCACCATACATTTAAAGCGCGATCGTACTACTTTAAACAGTCATGACTTCCCCCAAAGAATCCTGGGAACTGTAGTTTGTTAAGGGTGCTGAGAGATGTCAGGAGACCCCTATTCCCTTTGCAGAGCTACAATTTGCAGAGTGGTTTAACAATAAATCCCTTTTCCCAGGGAACTCTAGGAACTGGAGCTCTATGAGGTGAATAGGGGGTCTCCTAACTCTCAGTATCCTTAAGAAAGTACATTTCCCAGGATTCTTTGGGGGAAGACATGACTGTTTAAAGTGGTATAGTAGAGCTTTAAATGTATGGTGCAGATGTGGCCTAACTCACCTTGGAACTCCGTATTTTATGGGATTTCTTCAGGGCTGTTCTCGTGGATCAGTGAGATCAGCCTTTAGTGAAGGCATCAGTATATGCTGGACAAACGTGACTTCAATGCATCGATTAACCAGGTCCATCTGCATAAAAGTTTACTTTTCAAAGCTAATTTTCTAGTGAGGATTTTGTTTTGTAGACCAAAAACTCTCTCTCTCTCTGTGTGTGTAAAAATAAAAAAGTGGCCGAGATCTAATGATTTATAATGAAAATGAAAGCCTATGCCTGTTATTGATCTTGCTTTAATTCCTTGGAAACAATATTGACCCTTAAGAGATACATTTCAACACTTTTGAAACTAGGATGTAAAGCATTTTCCATGCCATTGATCAATAGATACTATATATCATTTTGGCTTTTAATGAGGCACTTTCTCGTGTTAGAATAGAAGATGCAATCTGGATTCTGCACCGAAGCGGACACAAAAATGTTTCTTTCTCACCTCAGCCTCGAGGTTCTGCCCTTTAAATAGCCAAGTCATTCTAAGGATAGGTGTAATAACAGTCACTTAAGTGTATGTCTAGCCTACACACACACAAAAGCTCTTTGCCCATTAGAGTTGATTAGGTATCATTACTTTGAGCAGTACTTCTGGAACAGCTAGGATGTCATTGGTGCTACAAAGTAACTGAGATAGGAAGCAAAATTTGCAGGCACGTACACCAAGTTTAGAAAGATTAGGCTGGTGAGCGACAGCCAATGCATTGTTTTATGGCATGCTGTGGGCAAGCAGCTCAGTAGGCTAGGACAGGACCTTGTCACATTTGCCGATGAATTTATGACGCAAAATAGATTTGCCAAGCCAATCTTTTTCTTGACTTTGGTTTAATTTGTTACCAGGTGATAAGATGTCATGAGCTGTATGCTGTGTAGCTTAGCCAATAACAATGAGTGCTGATTAATGGGAGTCCAGGTATGTAGTTCAAACCTACTCTTTAGTAGGGTTGTTGACATGTCATAAAAGCACACAAAACTAGAGAGGATTATGACATTCTCTGAAACCAGGCTCAGAACTGAAATTTGTTCTGAGTTGTTTAATTTAAGGGCCAGTAAAGACTGCCTCAAAAGGAGAGGTGGTTTTTAAAACCCTCCAAATTATTATCCCCAGAGTCATGCCCCCAGAGTCTAAGAGTGACCAGAACACTGATTTGGAGGCTACAGTTCTATCAGCTAAGGAGCAAGACCAGGTTCCTCCTGGTTAATTGAAGCTGAGACCAGCAGGCAGGCGACCACTGAATAGCTTGTAGACCCAGAGCTGGGACCTTCATCAGCTACCTTGACTTTCTGTAGCACTGTTAGGGATGTCCTTATGTGTCTTGGTAGTATCAAGTGGCTAATACATTAACTTTATTTCCTGCTCTCCATTTAACATTTCTGTAGCGTTCTAAGTACTGTAAAGAACACAGAAGATAATATGATCCCTGTGTTGAGAGGCTTGCAATCTACATTGCTAAGCATCCTGTGCTCATCTGTAGAGCTTCTCAAAGAATTATGTACATCCTGATCCTTCTGAAATGCTAATCTGAATCATTATGAGCCACTGAAAGGAAATGGAAGATAATTTCCTTTCATTACTTTGTAGAAAAACAGGAGGTCTTTTCTTCTGTCTCTCTCTTTCCCTCTTTCTTTATGAGCCATTGTTTCCAGATCAAAGGCAGCCTGGGAGTTTTGCAGGTGGCCACTTATACCTTTTGAAGTTTTATTTCTCCCTTTTAAAAAAGAAAAAACACACCCTTTCAAACTAGTGTTCTGCTTGCATGAATTGAGCAAGCTGCAGGTGGTCTCAATTTGGGGGATGTGACCTAGAAAAAGGTCTGGAGATGATGAACTTAAAGAGTGGAAAATTGAAAAACCATGAGCAGGGCTGGTGCCTGGCATGATTGGGCCCTTGGGCACCAGCCTGTCCCAGGCCCACAGTGCCGTAGTCCAATCCCCCCATCTGGGTGGTGTGGGGCTAATAAGCCCACCCACATGTCCCATCTACCTCTCCCATGTCTGTGAATGACATGTGTGCTGCATGCACATACCTGCCATCAACCAAGATTGTGCGCATGTCATTCAGAGGGACTGAAGATGTAGGTGGGGTGTGCGTATGGGCTTATTGAAGGCCTTATATGTAACATATGTAGCCTTTTATACAATCTGAAGCTGTGATGAAAGGGACCAAGCAGGGTTGAGGTACAGCATGCTAGTTCTATGCATATATCCAGAGCTTGGAAAAGTTACTTTTTTGAACTACAACTCCCATCAGCCCCAGCCAGCATGGCCACTGGATTGGGCTAATGGGAGTTGTAGTTCAAAAAAGTAATTTTTCCAAGCTCTGCATATATGTATGTATGTACGTATGTATGTACGTATGTATGGATATTTTAACTACTGGCTCCACATTTTAAGATTGAATTTTTTTTACAAAGAAATGTAGAGTTTAGTATGGGAGAACGTTAGCAGAATTTCTCCCTCTCACATAATACTAGAACTCGTGGATGTCCAATGAAGCTGAATGTTGGAAGATATAATACAGTTTCTATTTCAGTTATTTTGTTTAGTTGATTACTTGCTAGTGAGGAATTTTATTGTGGATGTGGAGTTTTATTGTATTTTTGCATTTGATTTTTATTTGTATCTTTTGATGTTTCAGATATTTTATTTTCTCATTAATCATGCTGTTTGAAAGGTGTGTTTTGTACTTGGCCTTCATTTGTAGTATTTTATTTTGATACATTTGTAATGTTCTATTTCAGTTTTTTTTTGGAAATGGCTTAAATAAATGAAAAAATAATATTGCAGCAGCACCTGACCTTAAGTCCACCCATGGTCAAAGATGGAAGGGGTGATGCTAAATGGGTGTGATTAAAGGAAGACAGGTCTCAAAGGAGAAGGCCTACAAGACCTTTCATCTGTTTGGAGCACTGGTGTGAAGAAGTCTGTGTAATTTGTAAAGTTTCAGCACTTTAAATGCAATTTGTTCAATGAAGGCATTGCTTGCTCTATGTCCCTTGTTGTAATTGCATCTTCTGAGAAAAAGGGAGGAAATTTCATTTAGAGTACTTTTTTTGGTGTGGAAATGCTTTTACAAAACAAAGTGAATTGCTTTAGATTTGTTGGCCTCTGGATTTAAATTTAACACTTCCAGTTCTAAATGTTATCCTAATGAAGAGATAGAGCCCAAAGCACTTTGGGTTTCTAGATATCATGTAGCTCACTTTCACAATTAAAAACAGGGGTGTGTGCCAACCATATGATTCAGTTTGGGCCCCAGTTTGAGGCTTTGGAAAACAGCCCACCTCAGGCAGAGGCACTTTGGAGGCTTGAAGTGGGGGCTGTCTGAGTCCACTTCATTTTTCCTCATTCACAATTGTTTCAACTGATTTTAATGTTGTTCAGTAATACCTCAGTTAACAAATCATCCAGGAACAAAGCTTCTTTTAAGGAAGGCTTTTTTAAAGGTGAAACTGACTGGCTTTGCTTTGCTATGGACAAAGTTTCAAGCCTGTGCTTTTGCTTTAAGGTGAAACTGTCCAGCCTGTGTCTTTGCTTTCAATAAACTGACATGCTGGTGTCTTTGCTTTAAAGTGAAACTGACAAGCCTATGTATTTGCTTGCATTAAAGAGATCTCTTGCTTTCTCCCAGAGCTGGGGAGGAAAGGATCCAATACCATTCAGAGGAGGAAAAGGAGGGGAGCGGGGAGTGGGTGGGTGCTGGGTAGGCACCATTTTAAAGCCACTGTTAAAGCTGCCCCCACCATCTATGAGCAGGTGTAGGAAACTTTCCCTATTCTTTCCATGTTATTCCTACTTCTGCTGGCAAAGTTTTTGTTAAAGAAGTAATGTCCAGGAACGCATCTACTTTAACTGAGGTATTACTATATTTTTACATTGTTGTAACCCACCCTGGAAACTTATGGTGAAGGGCGGGTAAGAAAGCATTATCCTATATAGGGCATCAAAATTGGCTGAAACTTTTTTATTTTTGGCAGAAGTCAATCAAATTTGCAGGCACTGTAGTCCACTCAGAGTGGCTAGAGCCTGCCAAATTACACATAAATATATCCAGGGACTTTTATGCTGGGCACCTCACACAAAAGCTTGAGGTTTCCCTACGCATCTCCCTCTATCCATGCAAACCTTCCCAAAGCAAATGCCTTCCAGATGTTGCTAGTTTATAACTACTATCATGTTTGACCTGGTTAGGGCTCATGGGAGTTGTAATCCAAAAACATCTGGAGGGTACGTGCTTAAGGAAGGTTGGGTTAAGCACTGTGGGTTTTTTGACTTTTCCCCACAGCAATATTCTTCTAAGTGTGTTCAATTATATTTCAGTACACTATAGTGACTATGGTATCATCAAAAAATTCTGGTAGGCTCTGGATGCATAGGGCAAGATCCATAGTCAGAGTAAGTGCATGTGAGCTTCTCACTCAGGGTCCCTTAAAGGGTTGTGGGGTATTGTTTCAAGGTCCATCCTAGTTCAGGGTGGTGGTATGCCTGTGGCACAACCACAGTTATGGACCACAGTACTGGCATACTCTATGGTGGGCTTGATCTGACTTTACTCCCACTAATGTTTACTCAGCATGTGGGCTGGATGCTCACATCGGTCAGCAGTTTGGCTGCTTGATGTCTGGATCCTTGCCCTGTGCTACAACTAGTTGTAACCAACAACACAAGGGCCATTTTAAACCCATTTCCTATCATTATTTATCAGATTGTTTCAATTTATGAAGAGTTTCCTGTGAAACGTAACCATAAAAACAATATTGTACAAAAACTATTAAAAGAGTTTCACATATAAAAGCAATTTCAAATCCAAGACCAATAGAGACTGGAATAAAAATCTCATCTTAGAGGCTTGCTGATAAAGGAAGGACTTCAACAGGTGCTGAGACAGAGACAGTGCTTGACTGATATGCAATGGAAGGAGGTTCCAAAGGATAGATGCCATTATGGTCGAGTCTTACATCATATGGAGCAGGGCCCCTGATGAGATGGTATCTCTGTAGGCCTTCTCCTGCAGAATGCAGTGATTGATTGGCTATATAAGGGGTGAGATAATCTTTTCAGTATCATAGCATGATTCTTGGTCTCACATCCCACCCAGGTATCTGGGTTGCTTTTTAGTTGATCAGAAGGCTTTTAATTGATTAGTCCAACCATGCAACCCATTCAAAGTGAAAGCCTAATTGTGAAGCTACTATCTGGGCCCACAGGTGGGTTGTCAATATCTTAAAATAAATAAACTTCTCTGTTCCAGACTTCATCTTGAATTTTGTCTTCAGATCAAAGAAATCACCGCTTGCCTGTTCCATAACCAAATAAGATTTGAAATAATGGGTAAAAAGAAGACAGTGATAAAAAAAATAATAATTCTGAAAGCAAAGCCAGTAGGTCCCTACTCCTTTCATATTGCGCACTGAGCAGAAAGCAACTGTTCAAAACATTTATTCATTGCATCTCCTTTTGGGCCAAGAGGTACTTATTAATGAGGACAGTCTGCCACTTGCAAGTTCTCTTTGCTGTCAATAACTGTCAGATAAGATATATTAGTGCCCTTATAGGCACTTACCAGAAGACTCCTGTGCTGTGTCGCTGTTTTGGCCTTGCATGATTATGAGCAAGCATGCCAGCAGCCCCTCTTTCAAACAGTATGTTTCATATTAAATGCAATCATTATCTCATCCCAGACTAGTGAAGCGAATGAGAATCTTGAAATTAAGTCATCTTGTATTTCATAATAATAATAAAATAACTCACAGGGTTGCTGGCACACCATGGTTTGCAGAACGACTGGGAAAACTACCTGAAAAATCTTACATCCGTCATCTTAGGGCAGGGATTGCCAACCTATCTGGATGAGTGGGCACATCTAGAATTTTTGAGAAAGGCCCATGAACAACAGGGGACATGAATCAGGAGAGAGGGGAGGAGTCTAAAGGGAAGTCAAAACTGGGGGAGAGAATGGGCAAAGAGGAGAGGTCAACTTGGTGCTGTGGAGTGCTGAATCTCACATGCTGGTTTGAAATAACCATCCAGATCTTCGGTGGCAGGCTACTTGTGTCGCTGCACACTCTCTCCAATCACTGGTACACTTCAGCACATATTAGTGCCAAGGAAGGTGTGATGAATAAGCATGAAAGAAGGCATTGTTTTCCATTCTGCCCTGTATTCATCATATGTAGCACTGTTTCCATTCAGCTGCAGGCCATCTTTCACCAAAAACAATGTTGTTCGTCCCACTGTATGCTGTGGCAAAATAATGGAACTTACATAATTTACATAATTAATTCCATTGTCATTACATTATTCTACTTTATTCATTTGCAAAGGACACACAATGCAAATGGGGAAAAACAACAACAATAGCAAATACCAACCGTACTCACTGGATGGATTTCTGGTCACAGAACAAGTGAACACTGACAATTTCCACTCCTGTTTCCTTTTTTTGTCAGAGTTCTCTGACATCCCTAATGGTGGAATGTATCAGGCAGGGCAAGGAAGACACAACAGGAAGATCCAGTTTTAGTGGAATAGTATACAATGTCCACACACTAGTGGCACTGGACTTCATCTGATGCGCATTCTCCTTTTCAACTTGCACAGTGCTGAAAGAAACAGTGAACCATCTGACATTACTTAGTCTAATCATCCTCTCCTGATCAGTTGAGTTTTTTTAAAAATTAATGGATGCACTCATTGATCTTTGAGGCTGAAAGCCTTTTTTTTTTTAAAGTGTGCTTATTCAAATTGTAGCTGACAGGAACTCTTTATGACTACCAGAATTTCATTCAACCTTTCCAAAGAAGTAGAATAAAATTATAGCAAATTGTGGGTGCGTGAAAAGAAAGTTGGATCTCTTATATCCTGCCTATTTTTACTAAGGAGAGATGGAGTGCAATCTATGCATGTTTAGTTGGAAGTAAATCCCCCTGAATTTAATGGGACCTAAGTTTATTTTATTTATTTATTTATTATTTGATTTATACCCCACCCTTCCTCCCAGCAGGAGACCAGCAGTTCACATAGAATTGCATAGGAACATAAAGCTGCCTTATGCCAAGTCAGAATGTTATCCATACAGTGGAAAGATAGTCTAATGTGATTCTTCCATGCCTGAGACTGCCAGAAACCAGAGAATTGGAAATATCCTTATATATGAAGTCAGGTCATTGGTCCATCTGGAATAGGACTGTCTACACTGACTGACAGGGACTCTCCAGGCCAGCCTTTCCCAACCAGGGTGCCTCCAGATGTTGTTGGACCACAACTCCCATCAGCCTCAGGGAGCATTGCCAATGGCTGAGGCTGATGGGAGTTGTAGTCCAACAACATCTGGAGGCACACCGGTTGGGAAAGGCTGCTCCAGGCTTTCAGGCAGGGAACAATTCCCAGCCCTACCTGGAGATGCCAGGGATTCAACCTGGGTCTTTCTGCATGAAAAGCCTGCAGCTCTACCACTGAGCTACAGCCACTGCCCTTGGAGCCAGAGATGAGATCGCTCTCCTTCATTCCTAACCAAATTTGAATTTGACCTGGTTCTTTTCTGAAAGTTGCTGTTATGAATTAGAATGACCAGTCCACATTTTAGATTTAGATTTAATCGCAGATTTAATCACCCTTTTAGCCAAAACCTGTGGAGGTTGAAGAAATTGGTCTACTCTGACTGGTAGTGGCTCTCCAGGTTCTCTTTTTTTTAATCATTAATTTTTATTCAAATTTTCAAAAACAAAACAAAACAAACAAAACAAATTAATAACTATTACAATAAAAACTATTGACTTCCGATTTGTCGTAGATTAGCTATAAGTCTATAATATATAACAAACCTGTCTCTTAATAAAATTATACAATCACCTTCCTCCAGTGGTTATCTTAATTGGTATCAAATCTCATTAACATCATTTTATTCTTTCCACAAAAAGTCAAAGAGAAGTTTCTAATCCTTGAGATATATATCCATCAATTTTTCTCCAAATAGACATGTCAATTAATCCATCTCTTCAGGTCTACTAAGTCCAGTAATTTCAATAGCTCTTCTCCCATTCTCGCATTATCAATATTGATTCCATCTTCCATCTTCCGTCTTTGCACACCCAATAATCTTGGTCTTGCTGCCATAGTCATATAATAAGAGTCTGATAGGGATTTCTTTCATCACAGATATTTTCTTGCCATCAATTCTCAATGTATTACTGAAATGTTGTTGTAAAGTTGTATCTCTGTTCCTCTTTTTTACAGAATGCACTAACACATCTCTTGAGAGTTTTTCCATTGTCACATATCTGGAATTTACTCTATAAACTTTATCTATTTCAAGTTCCATCAAATCGTTCCAATCCAGGAATTTTTTCGAGTCATTGATATCTTTATCTCTAATCTCTTCACCAATTCCTTCAGGGGCAGCGCTGAATTCCAAACAGTAATATTTGTCTTTAGGATCCATAACAACCATAAAATCCAAATCTTTTTCCAGGTCCATATTTGATAAATCTATTCCAATCTCCAGGGCTTGAACCTTCCCTTTGATCTTTCTTTCATCTTCTTTTTCTTGTCCAGTTCCAATTTTCATCTCTTGTCTGTTCGGTCCCAGCTCTTGTTTCGTTAGCTTAATCTCATTCATTATTTTCTGAAACATATTTAGAGAGAGAACCCCTTCCTCAACATCCAGGGTCTCAGCCTCCTTCTTGATTGTCATTCTTAAAACCAAAAGAACAAAACCCCTTCAATTCCAATATAGTCACTATTCTCAAGCAAAGAACAGTTTACTTCTTTTTCCAGTCACAAATGAGTTAATCTTCCAAGCCAGATGACATCACCCTCTAGACAGCACGAACTGCCTTATCTCTTATATGTCCAAAACAAATTTAGTTCACAGCGTCCAAATGATTAGTGGCATAAGGAATAAGCAGATTCGCCAAAAAAAAAAAAAGTAGACCAGAAAAAATAGTCCCAGACATATAATACTCAAATATCAGATAAATCAAATTTTCTCTTCAAATCAGATGCCTCTCATCTGTTTATATCTTTAAAATGCTCAATTCCATGCCAGCTTTTTGCAATAAAAAACAAAGATAGGCTATTTTGATTTTCTTCCTCCTTAATTCCGTATGTAAAAGAGAAAGTTATAACTCACCCAGGGCTTCTTTGTTGCTGACTCTTTGACAAATCTGTTTTGCAGTAACGATAACAAAATGATGATAATAGACAGAAGTATGCTTGCCTGTTAATTTCCGTTTTTCTTTGAAGAAAAAAAAAGTCTTGCTTAATCAGTTAGAGCCTGTTTGTAATCCCTGGCTCCATCCGACGCTGTTGGCTGCCTTCCTTCATAGGCGATTCCAATGAATTCCAGTCCAACAAACACCACGGAACTTCTGTGGGTAATCTCTAAGTTTCTCCCTTGCCTGGGAGAAAAATTTCCCAGTAAAAAAAAAAACTTCTGACTGGTTTTAAAACTGAAAAAGCTTCCTCTGAGACGAGAGCTCGTCTAGAGGCAAGCACAGGCGGAGCGATCCTCCTGGGAAGTCCTGCTCTCCAGGTTCTCGAGAAGAGGTCTTTCCTATCTTCCGCCCTTCAGTCTTTTGAACTGGTGATGCCAGAGATTGAACTGGGAACCTTCTGCATGAGATGCAAACCAAAGATGAAATAAAGGCAGACAGGCTAGCTGAGAGCTTTCAACGTAGGGACAAGGAGTCTGTACCGGATGAGGAATGAATGGGAAGGATTGGCATGGCATAGAAGAAGAGTCTGTGTTTCAGACTCTTTTGTGTTTCAGCACATCATCTTCCCCTCCAGATGTGAGCAGATTGCCTTGAAGCCTGTGTGCATACATCTAATTGAACAGAAGTTAGCAAAGAGCCGATGAATTCCTAGGCCTTGACCCTACCAAATGGGAGGCCATATTAGGAAGCCTACAAGAGACGAGTTGAGTGTTCTGTGTGGCTGAGAAGCACCCCTGATTTTAAATGGAACAAATTGTTATGGTTTCCAGATGCTCCTGCTTTTGATCATCTGATGCCTCATGGCAGGCTTACTAAGCCTCAAAACAATGCTTCTAAATGCTTGTCCTTAGTTTAATCTTGAGAGCTGGTCAGGTATGGAAAGAGCCAGACAATTTGTTTTTAAAAAAGACAGTGACAATAACTAGCAACGAAAAAGCTTCTGCATTCTCCAAGACGACTTCCCTTTCTTTTGTGCTGACAAAATGATGAAGCTGAGAAGAGAAGTTGTTTCATTTTGATTTGAAGAATAGACAAGAAATTAGTCTGAAGGAACCCATCAGGCACTGAGAAGATAACTGAAGAAGAAGAAGAAAAGCTGTGGGGAAAATATAAACACACTTTTTACTGGGAAAAGATCAGGAAAGAGTGTAAAGAGGAGACACGGGGAAGATGCCTTTAACACACACACACACACACCCATACACACACACTTAAATATATTGTTATGTGAACCCCAATCTACAAGTGGTGAGAGACTTCAGGTGTGCCAGCTCGGGCCTTGGGTTTGGTTTCCTTGGAATGAAGGTCACTAAGACTGTGCTGTCTTTCTGAGACATGGTTTTATTTATACATATATACAACCTGAACATAAGACGGAAGGGCACACTGCATGACCACTCCAACAGATCTTGCTCCCCCATCAGGTTTAAAGTGGTGTGACATTGCTTTAAATTGTATAGTGCAGATGAGGTCTGTATCGTAAAAAGAACTGAAAAAAAAAGAGGGGAGGGTAGACAGAGATTGCTATCAGGCATTAAACATTTGCATCTGCAAGGTTGCAGGGAAAAGGCCAAAACCATGCCTTTAACCTAGGGATGGGTGAGAATTTCACTTCAGTTAGCATTTCAAGCTTAATTTATAAAATTTGCACTTTCCGAAACAATATGTGAACCGAGATACAGCCATCCTTCAAAATGTTGCTTTGTTTGAATTTTGCAATGCAGTTTGCCAACCAAACAATATTTAGAAAAATGCATGTGTAAGAGGAAAGTGTGCATGCAAATGAATACACGTGTGAAAACAGCATGCAAACACGTGTTATATGAAGAAAAACGGCTTGCAAAATTACACGCATTAGTCAAAACTGCTTACAAAAACGTGTTTATTAGGAAAAATTCACACTAAAGTGCTGCAGTTTTCAAGAGGTGTTTTTTTTAGTTAAAAAGAATCACAAATTGCTGCAGAAATGCGGAGAACTGAATTTAAGATTGGAAGAATGAGAAACAGAGAGAAGTGAAATGGGCAGATCTTTCCATCCCTATCGTAAGCTTAGGAATTCTGATGGCAAATCCCCGCTTGGTGCTGTACACATTCATGTCGACTTTTTATTACTCTCTTATATACCTCTGCTGAGCCAGGCCCTTCCAAGGCCCATTTAGAAACATCCCTCGGTGACAGCTTCTAAACATCTGCAGAGTATATATTGTATCACTTCAGCTGTTTTTATATGGATGCTGCTGTGGTAGGCATCATAAAATGTCAGATGCTATGGGAACACTGGATGTGGCTAGACAGATAGTAGAGAGGGAAAGGGGAAAAAATCCAGTGGAGCATTTTCCTCACCGCCCCTTAAATTAAAGATAAAAAGCTGCTTGTTTCCAAACTGGATGGTCTATTTATAGGGTTAGTGGCTGGATACAGGGCCCTGGGGATGCTGAGTGTTGGAGTCCAGCAATATTGCCACCCCTGGTGCCATCAGAGCACAACTTTGGGGCAGGCTTCACTTGGGTGAGTGGGCAAGGAGAGATGTCCAGTTCTGCAGGGCTGCTTTACAATGCGTTGGAATAACCATCATTAGGAAGATAGGAAGTTGCCTTGTACCAGATCCCTGGTCTAACTAGCTCAATTCTATCTACACTGACTTGCAGCAGCTCTCCGGGGTTTCAGGCAGGGCTCTTTCTCGGCTCCACCCGGAGACAACAGAACCTGAACCTGGGACATTTTGCACACAAAGCAGATGCTCTACCACTGAGCTACAGCCTTTGCCTGCTATAGGAAGTGGCTTTATGCTGAATTGGATTCATTGGGCCATCTAGCTCAGTACTGTCTACACTGACCAGCAGCGTCTCTGCAGAGTTTCAGACAGAGGACATTCCCAGCCCTACCTAGAGATGTGAGGGATTGAACTTGGGATCTTCTGCATATAAAGCAGGTGCTCTGCCACTGAGCTATAGCCCTTCCCCATGTCCATTAAGTCCAAAGTCTAAAGTAACTTAGGGGGCTGGTTGGAAAAGAGACCACAAACAATGGGATGAAGTTTGGCTTTGCATGCACTCCATTCCCAGTTTATAAGCCACCAGGAGATCTGATACAGTGATCCTTAGAGAGTTTCAAATTAACAAGTACTGACCCTTGGAGGAGATCAGCTCTTTTTTAGAAACAACGCACACACGCATGCACACGCACACACACGCACACACACACACACACACACACACACACACACACACACACACACACTTTGAGTGCAATCCTAATGCACTCAAAATAAAAAGGAAGGCACATAGCACAGTGGTAGAGCAGAAGGTCCCAGGTTCGATCCGTGGCATCTTCTGGTAGGGCTGAGGAAGACTCTTGTCAGAAACACTGGAGAGATGCTGCCAGTCAGTGTAGAGAAGACTGAGCTAGATGGACCAATGGTCTGACTCGGTATAAGGCAGCTTCGTATGTTCTTAGTGATCTGGCTCAGTATAAGGCACTTTCCTGTGCCTCTTATTTTGCTGCTCTGTTGCATCTGGAGTGATCCAATCTCAACCAATGCAGGGATGTGGCAGACTTACCCCAGTTAGGCGGATTTGGATGGAGGCAAGTTCTGAGCAATGCATCATGCCGAGAACCTGCAGGCAGACTCTTCTATGGATGGATGCTTTGGCATCGTAAAGCATTTTGGTCATTCCATTCATTGATTCCTTGTGTGCCCTGGCACACCGTCTGGGAATGGCTGCCTTGGAGGGTGACATATCACTGAATTTCCTGCCATGTTTAAATATGCAGGGCAAAGCTCAGGAGTCGAAGGGCATTAACATAAGGAGCCAAGGAAACTGGGTGCAAGGAATGCGGATCTTCTGGCCTGACGGCTTACCCAAGAGGGAAGCCGATGATAAAAGGGTTGGTTCTTGTGCTGCTGTAGCTGCACGCTGACTGCCATTGACAGGAGGCAAGATTAATGAGGGAGCGCCAGATGAGTGTGTAGGAGGCTGTTTGTTGTTAGACATGATTAAGAAATTAAAAGCAGAAAGCTTTGTGGTGTACACACATTAAGGTGAAGCAGAGAGCTCTGCAGCGGTAGATGCTGCTGCAAAGGAACTGGTGCAAGAGGACACTTCTGCATCGGAAACAACCTCTTCTAAGGATTGCAAGCCTAGCCAAGGGAGGACCCTATTGCCTCCTATCCATGAAGGATCAGTTTATCAATCATTATTAGCATTGATAGCTGAGACTCCACACACAGAAGGAGCATACCTTGGAATACCAGGCTATCATCGCTTTTATGTCCTACCTTTAAATTTCTCAGAGACATTTGCTTGGTTGCTATTATAAATTAAGAACATAAGATGAGCCCTGTTGGAACAGCCCAACAGCCCAACTAGTCTAGCATCCTGTTCTCACAGTGGCCACCCCAATACCTATGGGAAGCCCTTAAGCAGGATCTGAGTGCAACAGCAACTCTCTCCACTTGTGATTCCCAGCAAATGGTATCCAGAGGCACACTGCCTCCACCAAGGGAGGTGCAACATAGCCATCGTGGCTAGTAGTCACTGATAGCTTTATCCTCCATGAATTTATTTAAAGCTATCCCCAAGTTGATGGCCATTACTCTATCTTACGGGAATAAATTTCTCAATTTGTCATACATGCACTCTGAAGAAGTACTTTCCTGAACCAGCATTCCCTGGATGGCCCTGAGTCCTACTATTGTGAGAGAGGGAGAATAATGCCTTCCAGGCTGCCTCCTCTCAATGCTGTTCGGGCAGGACTTTGGCATGTGATGGACTCTGCAGAGCTTCTGACAATCATCAGCAAGGAGGGAATGGAGGATGGGGTCAGGGGCACAGCAGGCAGCAGTGTGGCAAGTGGCAGCATCCTTCTGCTGCTGCGGTTCTGAGACTCTCTGTAACAGATGCCATGGAGGGCGAAGAACGATCATCAGAGGGTGCCCAGCCATGGCACTGTTGTGGGCCCCTCCACATTCAGATGGATGAATCTGTCAATTTCAGTTTTCTTTTTACCACTCTTAAATTCTGTTCTCCACATTTCTGTGTCAGTGTGCAAAAGGTCCTCACAAAATTTTGCCAGCATCATGTTGTGGGGATGCTTCTCATCAGCAGGGACTGGGCATCTTGTTAAAACTGAAGGAGGAATTGATAGAACAAAAGACAGGGAAATACTGCAAGAGAACCTGCTTCAGTCCACTAAAAAACTGAAGCTTGGGAGAAATTCACTTTTCAGCAGGTCAGTGATCCCAAGCACAAGGCCAAAGCAATGCTGGAGTGGCTCAAGAACAAAAAGATGAATGTTCTACAGTGGCTCAGTCAAAGTCCTGAACTCAATCCCATTGAGAATCTGTGGCGCTCTTTGAAAATTGCAGTCCACAAGCGACGTCCAACCAGTCTGAATGAAGTGGAGTGAATCTGCCAAGAAGAATGGGTCAAAATCCCTCTGACACTGTGTGCAAAGCTGGTACATACCTACCCCAAAAGACTGTTATTGCAGTGAAAGGTGGCTGTACCAAATATTAATGTGTGGAGGATGAATATTTACGCAAGCAACACGTTTCAGTTTTTTATGTTTCTTACAAACATTTCCCAACATAAAACCAATATTGATTTTTGCGTTTCAGTGTTTCAGACTAAAATATAATACAGAATGAAATTACAATGTACCATTTGTAATTCAGTAATATGATTACTTTCACAAGACACTGTGTATGTGTGTGTGTATAATATAGTGGATTTAAAAAACCCTATGAAAATTCTCCAACAGTGTGAATTTCTCCTAATAAACTCATTTTTGTAGACATTTTCGACTGATGTACACATTTTTGCAAGTCATTTCTTGTCATATAATGCATGTTTGCATGTTATTTTCACTCATATATTCATTTTATGTGCATATTCCCTGAACATATGCATTTTTGTAAATACTGTTTGATTGGCAAACTGCATTGCAAAATTCAGATAAGTGTGAATCTTGAAAGATGGCTGTGTTTCCATTCTCAGATTATTTTGGAAAGTGTGAATTGGATAGATGTGTCTTGAAATGTGAACTTGAATTGAATTTCTCGCCCATCCCTAACCTACAACACCCATTTGTCCAGGGTAAGTTCCACCAGGTCACCAGGTCATGTGACTGAGTTGAATAGAGTTAGGATCCAGCGTAAGACCTTCCCTTGCCAGATCCTGCCCCCACCATGCCCCCAGAACATCTCTTTTGCAGGACTTATGCTGGCCTTGGCTGAGCCCCAGCTGAGCTGGGATGAGGCACTTACACCTCAGGGCTGGAGACTTAATGCTAGCATAGCCCAGACTGAGCCAGGGTTCATCTGGCTGAGCTGGAGATTTGTCACATCTTCACTCGCTCATCCTGGCAGGTCTTGGGTTGGATTGCTCCTTTACTGTGCAAAGCTGAAATTTACATTAGTTGCTGTGCTGCCCTTTGCCTCTAGCTTAGTCCACTACTGACATGTGGCCCTTGGAAGGTTGTTGCCCTGAATCACCCCATCAGACTCAGACTCAGGATCACTGATTTTTTCCCCCATTATTTTTAATGTGAAATTTAACCGCAGAGTGGCATATAGATCAGATTACAGGTTAGCCAGGACTCTGGGTCTCTCCCCTGGATCCCAGTTTTCCTCCTCCTCCTACCACTTTGCCAGGAGTTCTCTACAGGGCTCATGACAGTTGCTCAAAAGGGAATGTGACCCTCAGTCTGATAAACATTTCCAACTCCTGGTCTAGCAGTTGTTTGGTATCATGCCCCCCACCCTGCTTTGCTGCCTTACAAACGAAGTGTTTTCGCATCACCACATTAACTCCTGACCTGCAATGTAGTCATGCTTAAAAGAAAAGCCACACAGAGAAATACAAAGAACTTAACGTCTGGCTGATTCCACAGCATTAATTCAGATGCAAATAAAACATTTTGAAACAAAAAGTCACGCTACCAGTTCCCCCTCCCCCGCAAACCATTTGTAGGGATGTCATGGCATCTTTACAGGGAACCCTTTAAACTTGACTAATTAGCCGCAGTGCTGAGTGTTAATGGCAATCAGCTTCCATCCACCAGTAAGGGTTCATCTTCCACCATTGGCTTTAATTATTCTGTTGTGGCTAATTGACTTACAAATCATTAAAGGATTCCTTTACTGCAAAATATAACACACGAAGAATGTGTTTGATGGAAAGGTTAATCCTGCTGTTGACTTTTCAGTAAAAATAACTGGTTTAATTATTAATATGCAGTTGTGAAGCCTGTTGTAAGGCACCTCCCTTGTAGATAGAAATGGAAGGAAATGTCAGTTTTGGTCCTCTCAGTTTCTCTTTTTTCCACTCTTAAATTCAGTTCTCCACATTTCTGCAGCAGTTTCTGATTTATTTATTTTTTAAAAAAATCTTTGTGTGAATTCTTTAGCATTTTAGTGTGATTTCTCCTAATACACATTTTAGAGGACTTCCGGGAAGGGTGACTTAGCCTGTGCCTGCTTTTGAGACGGGCTCCTGCCTCAAAAGAAGCTTATTCAGATATATCAGTCAGATTTTTTTTTTTTTTGACTGATTAAACTTCTCCCGGGTAGGGAGAAACGAAGAGATTAACCTCAAAGCCTATTTTTGTTGGGACGACCAGATCTCATTAATTTATGGGACGAGGTCCAGCCGACGAAGGTGGGACGGATTTTCAACAACAAGCTCTATCTGATAAAGCGAACGTTCATCTTATCTTCTAAGAGAGAACGCACTAACAGGCAAGCACCCTTCTTTCTATATTTTTCTTTTACTTGACTTAAATTGTTGCTGTTTAAAAGAGATTTGCCAGATTGATCGGTTTTTGACATCTCACTGGGGAGCCATAACTTCTCTCTGCTACTCACTAATTAATAGCTTATCTCTGTTTTTGTTGCAAAAAGCTGTCCTGGATTTGCATTCTAAAGATATACACAGAAGAGGGATTTCTATTCCAGATTTTTATTTTGAAGAATATTATATTGTCTGAGACTACTCTCTTTTTGGTCTATTTTATTTTGACGAATCTGTTTCCTGACGACCGCCATTAATTGTTTCGATCCTGGGAACTGCATTTTGTTTACTTAAGCATGGAGAGATAAGGCTGTCTGCTCTGTTTATACTGTGATGTCACCAAGTTTGGAGTATTAACCCAATTGTTGCTGAAATAAGAAGTGGTTTTCCTATATTTTTCTTTTAAAATGGCAATTAAGAAAGTGGCTGAGAATCTGGAAATAACTATGTTTCAGAAAATAATGGATGAGATTGAGATAACGAAACAAAACCTGCGACAGGGTTGTAAGGAGCTGAAAATTGAATTGAGTAAAATGAAGCAGGAGATTAAAGATATAGGGGTCCCTGTGAGAGAGGTGACCCTGGAAGGGGTCCCTGTGAGAGAGGAGACCCCGGAGATTGGAACAAACGTGGAACAGGAAAAAGATTTGGAGTCTATGGACTTTAGAAACAAAATCTATTGTTTGGAGACACAGGAGATTAAAGACATAGGGGTCCTTGTGAGAGAGGAGACCCTGGAGACTGGAACAGGGGTCCCTGTGAGAGAGGAGACCCTGGAGACTGGAACAGGGGTCCCTGTGAGAGAGGAGATCCCGGAGATTGGAACAAACGTGGAACAGGAACAAGATTTGGAGTCTATGGACTTTAGAAATAAAATCTATTGTTTGGAACTCAATGTTATCTCTGAAGAAATTAATGAAGATTCTAGAGATAAAGTTATCAATGGCATGGATAATCTTCTGGACTGGAATGATGTGATGGAGCCCAATATAGAGAAAATCTATGGAATTAACTGCAGCCATGTGACAATGGAAAAACTTTCAAGAGATGACCCAGTGTATTTTGAAAAAAAGAACAGAGATATGATTTTACAGCAGTATTTCAGCAACCTATTCAGAATGGATGGCAAGAAAATATTTGGGATAGAGGTAATTCCCATCAGACTCTTACTATATGACTATGGCTTTGACAGCAAGATTATTATGGAATACTGATAATGGAAGATTGGATACTGAAATTACTGGACTTAACAAGACTACTGAAGATGGAAGATGGAAAATGGAACTAATAGGGATAATAGAACAATGGCTACTGAAATTACTGAACCTAACAGATTCTGATGTGATGGATTAATTGAAATGTTTATTTTGACTATGGTTATGACAATAAGATTATCATAATTAGTAATGAGATGGATTAATCGATATGCTTATCTGGAAAAAAAAATTGATAGATATATTTCTTAAAGAATTGAAACCTCTCTTTGACTTTTTGTGGAAAGAATAAAGTAATGTTTATGAGATTTGATGATTAAGTAAGATAACTACTGGAGGAAAGTGATTTTATAATATGACTTAAGAGACAGGATTGTTATATATTATAGACTTATAACTGATTTGATCTTTGACAAATGGGAAGTCAATATTTTACTCTTTATTTTTTATTTTTGTTTTTTTTTTTTCTTTTTTCTTTTTTGTTTAACTATTTTTGATTTTGTTTTTTGTCTTTGAATGTTTTATGATTTCGTCTTGTATGTTTTATGAAAATCTGAATAAAAATTATTGAAAAAACTAATACACATTTTAGACTGTAGTTTTGACTGTGTACACATTTTTGCAAGCAGTTTCTCCTAATGTAATGCATTTGTGTATGCAATTTTCATGAATATATTCATTTTTATATAGTTTTCCCCTAATATATGCATTTTTGTAAAGATTGGTTGGAGAACTGCAGCGTAAAATTTGGATGAGCGTGAGTTTGAAAGGATGGTTGTGGTTTGGTTCTCATTGCTTTGGAAAGTGAGAATTTGATAGATTCAGCTTCAAACGCGAGCGGAATCAAATTTTCCTCCTATCCCTACTTGCAGAAAATAAAAACCACAGCTTTCTTTCTTTCTTTCTTTCTTTCTTTCTTTCTTTCTTTCTTTCTTTCTTTCTTTCTTTCTTTCTTTCTTTCTTTCTTTCTTTCTTTCTTTCTTTCTTTCTTTCTTTCTTCCTTTCTTCCTTCCTTCCTTCCTTTCAAAAATGTTATCCAAATAAGTTGAAAT
Organism: Rhineura floridana; assembly: GCF_030035675.1. Taxonomy (NCBI): domain Eukaryota; kingdom Metazoa; phylum Chordata; class Lepidosauria; order Squamata; family Rhineuridae; genus Rhineura; species Rhineura floridana. Next base: position 28,195,525 of record NC_084495.1, on the reverse strand, counting down.
TGTTCTTAGGACACTTCTAGCTACTCCTTATGTATCACATATGACAAAAAACCTTTTTCATTTGCAAATTTGAAATCTGCAAATTGAAAAATCTTCAACTTGTTCTTAATGGCCACAGAAAATTCTGACAGTCCAACATATTATGTGTTCACAATTGTTACTGCACAATTGTTACTGAAATTCCTTATTTCACAGTAACGGTGCATCTTCTTTTGAAAAATAAATGTTTGTGCTGGGGGTTGATAAATAAAGCTGTGATATGATTAAACACATCTATGTTGATTAACTATATGAGTTTTATTGTTGATTAATCTGCTTACATCCAATGAAGTGGAATGTTAGGACAGACAAAGGAAGTACTTCTTCACACAGTGCATAGTCAAGATATGGTGTTTGCTCTCAAAAGAGGTAGTAATGGCCATCAACTTGGATGGTTTTAAAATAGGATTGGGCAAATTCTTGGATGATAAGGCTATCAATGGCTACTAGCCACAATGGCTGCATTCTTCCTCCACAGTGGATGCCTCTGAATACCAGTTGCTGAGCATCTCAGGTGGGGAGAGTGCTGTTGCACTCAGCTTGCCGGCTTCCCATGGGCATCTGGTTGGCCACTGAGGACAGAGTGTTGGACTAGATGAGCCTTTGGCCTGAGACATTCTTACATCTCCATGTGAGGGAAAAAACAATAGTTTTGTGGGAAACAGCATACTTTCTCTGGTCTTATATCAGGGACAGGGGAGCTACGGCCCTCCATGGCTCGTTGGACTCTAGCTCCCATTAACCCCAGCCAGCATTACTAATAGTCAGAGATGGTGGGGATTGTATTCCAATAATATATGGAGGGCTGCAGGTCCCCCAACTCTTAGATGATGTGTCTATTGTATCAGGCATCATATAGAAGAGGAATTCTTGCTGATGTGTAAGAGAAGGGGGAACACATTTAATGGTCCATGCCAATCTGCAAGGACTAGTGTTACAAATAAGCATATTTTACAATCTGCACCTTGATTAAATGGAACACCTTTTAGTTTATCAAATCCTGTTTGTAATCAATCAAATTCTGCAGACCTTTAAAAAAACCCATAAATTGCAACCTGATCTCAGTTCTGTCCTCTAATACAGTTTGGACTGCAGTCTCTTGGGAAAGGCCATAGCTATGCGGTAGAGCATCTGCCTTGCATGCAAAAGGTCCCAGGTTTAATCCTCAGCATCTCCAAGTAGGGCTGGAAACATCCCATGCCTGAAGCTTTGGAGAGCTGCTGCCTGTCAGTGTATACAGTACTAAGCTAGATAGTCTGACTCCGTATAACGCAGCTTCCTATGTTCCTAAAATCAGATAAGAAGCCCTGTAATAAGTTTGCTTATTTTCCACTGAGAATCTTGTTCCTGGCAATTGTACTGGCAAAAGGGACCAAGGAACTAGGATCAAAGAGCAGTAATGGGCTAGAAGTCAATGCAATATGCCTTAGGAGTGGTTCATAAGGCCACAGAGTCAAAGTGCTGCTGGGTCAAAGAAGGCCCCTGGCAATAGCATTACATGAATATGTAGGATTGTTCCCAGGGGCATTATTGCATGGGGGGGGAGAGAAGCAGATGTTTGGCAGTCTGGGGTGCATGTGACTTAAACTGGGAGGCATCAGAACTGGTTGGGGAGGGAGGAATTTGGCACCAGAGTGGCTTGGGCACCTGCAGGGGCCTCACTGAAGGCTTCTGAGGGCCACATGTGGTCTGTGGGCCACAGCTTGCCCACATGTGTTTTAGGGGCAAGTTACCCAATTTATCTGTTTTGGCCTGGGCAATTTCAGATTGAAAGTTAAATGGAAAAAGGGTGTAGCTCAGTGGTAGGGCATCTGCCTTGGCTGCAGAAGGCCCCAGGTTCAATCTCCAGCATCTCCAGGTAGGGCTGGGGATGTCTCTTGCCTGAAATTCTGGACAGCCTCTGCCATTCTGTGTGGACAATACTGAGTTAGATGGACCAATGGTCTGACTCAGTATAAGGCAGCTTCCTTTCCTCTCCCTAAAGTTGTGGACAAAATATGTATGTGTCTGTCTGTCTGACTCTCTTTCAGCACATACAAAGCTAGCCTATCCTGTTCCCTGAAATACAGTTTTGTATATGTGCAGTAAGGTTGTTTTTTTGTAAGGTGAGCATTGAAACATTCAACTCTGTACCTTTAGTCTTTAGGCCTGCAGCCCTGCAACAGGTCTTCATGTGAGGTTGCTGATGGTGTGTTGTATCTCTCAGTTGCCCTTCGAAATGTAGATCTGGTCCCGAAAACTGAACTGATGGTTGTGTCAGGACTGTGTAATAACGAAGCAAGAGAAAGTGCTGTAAAATGTAGTTGGCACACTCACCTAGGCCCGGATGTTTTATTACAGTGTTCTTGGAACTGTGCATCAGGATAAATAAATCATATTCCTGCCTTAAATAAAGAGCTGTTTGGATTACAAGATCCCTGAGTAATGATAGAGCAGCCAGATTGTCCTGAGCTGCTCTTTCTTTTGCTTAAGTCAGGAGGAGTAGATCAAAGACATTTTATCTTGCTGTCGAAACACAGCTGTAAGTATTTTTGCTGACCCAATGAAGGAGCAGATCAGTAGGGACAGATTTCTTCAGGTGAGATTTTGATGCTTTAATGTCCCCCTGAACAATGATTGCTTGGAATGCACAAAGGGAGAGAGATGATAAACATACAACTTTCCAAATGACCTAAAACTAAAAGGTACAGTTTGTTTTTTTGAAATATTTCCCAGCTGCCTTGATTTTATAATTCCTATGGTGGCATGCATACAATCATTTAAAACAACAACAACATGAAAATATTCCAAAAGTCCAAAGCAATCAGAAAACTGCACAGCAGCCCAAAGCAAAAAGATACAAAGATTAAAAAAGTGCAGAATGGAACAACAGAGTCCAATGCAATGCTATTAAAAGAGGAGTGAGTTTCATTAATGGGGCAGAGCACTCTATTACTAGAGCCCAGTAATAGGTTCCCCATCATCTCATTGAAAACTGGGTTGATGATTCTTACTTGCTTCTATTCTAGTGATGGAACCTAGTAGCCGGATTCCTAACTGGCCCAGATTTGATGATCTGATCCTGAACATCCACACTAGAGCTACCACCCCCAGGTTTTGCCTAATGTGACATTTCAAGGAGAATCTGAAGGCCCTTTCTAAGGCACGGATAGCCAATATGTTGCCCTTCCGATGTTGTGGAACTCCAACTCCCATCAGCCACCATTCAGCATGGCCAATGGTCAAGGATGGTGGGAGGTGGAGTTCAGTCACATCTGGACTACATCACGTTGGCTACACCTGGTCTATGGCAAAACATTCAAAGAATTCTGAAGTAATCAAAGAGAGTTTTGATAAGATGAGTGGAATTTCTCAGGGGGGTGGGAATAGGTTCTGTGTCTCCCTAGTCCACAGCACTGTCAAAGGATGTTTTCACTGTTTTCTCTATAGAGTTGCATTGTTTTGAGCTATCCTCATCTCTCTTCCCTTCATTGGTGACAGTTTTGCCTTCTGGTAATGCAAGCTACTAAATCCTACAGGTGAAGTTTAGCAAACTCATGGAATAATTCATCTGAGGAGGGCTTCTCACAGCTGACTGGGCTTGAAACACGGTGGTTTAAAACCCTAAAGAGTTGAGGGGGAAGAAAATATATTTCTTAAATGAAAAACATAACTCAAGGTCTTGTAGAGCAGTTTTCAATTAGCTCAAGAGAGGCTTGCCAGAGGGCCAGAATTTTAAGAACAACCTTACTGTGGAGTGAATTGTCTTTGCCAGCTTCAGACATGAAGGTTGCCCATTGATGGCAAGACTGCCAAATGTCAGATAGGTTCTCCATAGCCACAGTCGTCGCTCGGCTTAGGAACCTGCTATGGAAAAGAAAGGAACAGCAGTGTCCCTAAACTGGTTAACCTTTCAGTTTACTATGAACTGCAGAGTGACATATATGAGTTTCCAATGCAACTGAAGCCAAACAATGGAGGAAAGGTGATGATTTCTGCTCTTGACATGGAAAAGAAAAGACTTGAGCCCCATCTGCATAGTCTCAGAAAGGGAAAGAGAGATTCAGCCAACACACATTGAGCCAACTTCAGGGATGCTGTGAAGGCCCTCTAGGGATACATGAAATTTCATCCAATCTGCCTCTTTTCTACAAGATCTGCTGAGACCAAATGTATACTCCATACTGGAGGGCTTTCATTTCTGTCTCAGATACGTCCTGGGAGGTAGCTTCACCCATCCAGGCCCCATCTGCACTATACATTTAAAGCAGTATCATTCCACTTTAAATAGCCATGACTCCCTCCCAAAGAATCCTGGGAACTGTAGTTTCCTAAGGGAGCTGAGAGTTGTTAGGAAACCACTCACAGAGCTACAATTCCCAGAGTATTGTTGACATTGACAGGCAGAGGCTTTCCAATATTTCAGACAGAGTTCTCTCCCAGGTCTACCTAAAGATGCTGGGGATTAAACCTGAGACCTTCTGCATGGAAAGCAGATGCCCTGGCACTGATTTGTGACCCTTCCCTGATAAGCGCCATTGAATTCAGGGGACTTACTCCCAGGTAAGTCTGTATAGCATTGTAGACTAAGGGTTGTCAGAATCAGTTCTGAAGACATATTTGGGCTATCTTGCTCCTGTGCTGGTCAATGTGGGAGTAGGGTTGCCTGGAATAACCCTGCCCATTGTTTTTGCACAAAGAGCACAGCTGTCTGTAGTAGTGGAGCTTTATGTGTACAGCTGCTGCCAGTGGTGGCTGGTGGCTCCATGTCAGTGGGGCAATGGAATCTGCTCCAGGTTTTAGTCTGAACTTTGAAAGTTCCACTGTCCCACTGACATGGGGCCACCAGCCACCACTGGCTGCTGAAACAGGCAGTTGTGCTCTTTGCTCAAAGGGTTGGGGTAGGGATGGAAAGATCTGCCAGTTTCGGTTCTCTCAGCATTTCATTTTTCCACTCTTAAATTCAGTTCTCCATATTTCTGCAACAATTTGTGATTTTTTTTAAAAAAAAAATCCTCGCAACAATTCTTGACGTTAGTGTGAATTTTTCCTGCTAAACACCTTTGTGTATGTAGTTTTGAGTGATGTATACATTTTTGAAAGCAATTTCTCCTAAAAGAATGCATTTTTGTGTTATTTTCACTAATAGATTCATTTTATGGACGTTCCCCCTAATATATGCATTTTTGTAAACATTGATTGGAGAACTGCATCACCAAACTTGGATGTGAGGATTTTGAAGGATGGCTGTGTTACATTTGTTCTCATCTGTTTCAGAAAGTGTGAATTTGATACATTCGGCTTCAGATGCAAACCGAATTGCATTTCTCTCCCAACCCTAGCTAGGAGACAGGCTGAGCTAGTGCATCCACACTCCAACAGGAAGCACAGATGCCCGAACAGAGTTTGAGTGAGAATCCTTTCTTTATCCAAAATTATTTCTTTGTCTCTTTCAGTTTGTGTTTTGCTGTTTTTTTCTTTTCCTATATCATTTCAATCCAATTGGTTTTCCTATTTCTAGCCTCCTTTTTCACAGGCTTTTCATAGCAAGTTCCTTTTGCTCCTTAATAAGAGCAGATCTTTTTGCCTTGCATTTTGTAAAAGCGTACATTGGGGGGTGGGGATGCAGAAATGTGCTCTACTCCATGTTAAAGCAGAGATGCAATAAAATGCTTCCATTACTGTGAAATCATGTACATTTTGCTTTGTACATTATGATTTATGAGCTTTTAAATTCATTTCTTGTTCCCTGTCCCTTTTATCTTTTTTGGTGCTATACTCCTGGAATACCAATTGATTTTAGCAGATTCTCTGAATAATGGTATGAGGAAACCTGTATCTCTTCTCATGAGCAGAAAATAGTTTCTTTGGTCAAGCGAGAGGCAAATGTTTATGAAATGATTCAGGGATAAGTTTGCTGTATTTCTGGATAAATAGGTTTTTTTCTTCTAAAAAAAGAAGTTAATAAGCAATTGCAGCCCTGGGCTCCTGCTGGGAGGAAGGGCGGGATGTAAATCAAATAATAAAAAATAAAGAATTGCAAGAATCACAGAAAGCCCTGTGGTTGAGGTCTTGCATAAGTAAGACAGCAGTCACATGCTCCAGGCAAACCATTTTTACAAATAAAATACCTGCAATTTTGGGGTGTTACCAGAATACATAGGGAGGGAAGTGCCATAGCCTAGTGGTTGAGCATTTGCTTTGCATGCCAAAAGTCCCAGGTTTATTCCTGGACATCCCCAGGTGGGTCTGGGAAAGCCCCCTCTGAAACCTTGGAGAACAACTGTTGGTCACTGCAGGCCAGCCTTCCCCCAACTGGTACTCTCCTGATGTTTTAGACTGCAATTCCCATCATCCCTGGCCATTGGTCATGTTGCTGGCTTTGCTGGAAACTAGTCCAAAATAGGGTTGCCAGGTTCATGGCCTGACACTGATCCTGTATCTTTAGGAGAAGAGAAAGTCAGCCAAGTGCAGGTGTTCCTGCAACCCTGTAATGGGAAAAACCACAAGGTGGAATTCTCCCTTTCCCCTGCACAACTTGAAAAGATACAGAAGACCTCTTGGAGGCTGGGCCTGGCAACCTCTCTCATAATGGCTGCTCAAAACAAATATTCCTTTTAAATGCACAGTTTTCAAAATACAGAGACAGCTACTGCATTATTTTTCATCCATGGTCTTTTCCACACTTTTTTGACTTTACAGCTCAGTACCATCATTGGTAACTCTCCCTCTCTCTCTCTCTCTCTCTCTCTCTCTCACACACACACACACACACGCACACACACACACACACACTCACATTCTATCATGTTAATGGAAACAAAAATATCTGCCTTGATGTCAAAGTGAATTAGCCAAAATGAGAGCTTGTGAAGCAAATTAAATGTTTTGCCAAAATGAATAATTCTAAGTTGGAGTTCTGTAACTACACACATCAAAATTAACTATTCACCAATGGAAATAGAAAACTCAAAATCTGATTTGCAATTTTGAGAAGCACTCTAATTCAACGGGGTTATATCTTCCAAAAAAATCCCCACTTAGCACACACGCGCGCACACACACAGAGATTTCATAAGACAAAAAGTCTGGCCTACTTCGTATCAAATGCTATATGTTGTTTATTATTTATTAGAACGGTCATAACACTCTAACAGTTAGGAGGTTTTCCCTGATGTTCAGTCGAAATCTGGTTTCCTGCAGCTTGAGCCCATTATTCCGTGTCCTGCACTCTGGGACGATCGAGAAGAGATCCTGGCCCTCCTCTGTGTGGCAACCTTTCAAACACTTGAAGTGCTATTATATCTTCTCACAGTCTTCTCTTCTCAAAGCTAAACATGCCCAGTTCTTTCAGTCTCTCCTCATAGGACTCCAGAATTTTCCCAGGGATTGACGTCAGGCTGACTGGTCTATAGTTCCCTGGTTCCTCCCTTTTTGAATATAAGGACAACTTTAGCCCTCCTCCAGTCATCCAGCACTTCACCCATCCTCCACGATTTCACAAAGATTATAGACAGTGGTTCCAAGAGTTCTTCAACCATTTCCTTCAGTACTCTAGGATGCAGTTTGTTAGGCCCTGCAGATCTGAACTCATTCAAAGTGATTAGGTATTCCTTTACCATTTGTCTATCAATTTCAAGCTGCAATCCTGCCCCTTCAACTTCATGTTTCCCAGGAGGGTCATATACTGAGCCAAAGGAAGAACTGAGCACTTCTGCCTTTTCTTTGTTATCTGTTATCATTTTGCCATCCTCATTGAGGAGCTGTACCACTATTTCTTTTCTCTGACTTTTACTATGGATGTACCTGAACAAAGGTTTTTTTGTTGCTTTTGGTATCTCTTGCTAACCTCAGCTCATTCTCAGCTGTAGCCTTCCTGATGCCATCCCTGCAATTCTGTGCCACCTGTCTGTACTCTTCCTTTGTAGCCTGGCCTTCCTTCTGCTTCCTGTGTGTGTCCTTTTTTTGTTTTCAAGTTATCTCTAAGCTTTCTGTGAAGCCACATTGGCTTCTTCTGCTGTCTCCCACCTGGGGCAAAAATAAACCAGAACATTTGTGATACACATAAAAGTTATGGGATTTTAGCAGGAAGTTACAGGATATGCACTTCCTTCCTACATTTTTATGAAGAGTATTGCTGGGCCCTATCAGAGTTGTTTCTTCAGTCCTTCTTACTGTGCACAAGCCTTTGTTAGTCGATACCACCAAGTTTACTTCTCACTCCCCCTTAGGATTCAGTTTAAAGCTCTCCCGATGAAGTTCTCTATGCTGCGGCCAAACACATTCTTCCCAGTCTTTGTGAGGTGTAACCTATCACTTGCCAACTGTCCATCTTCCAGGAAGGATAGCCTGTGGTCCCAGCATCCAAATTGTTTGCGTCAGCATCACCTTTGTAGCCAGTCATTCACCAGAGTATTTTTCTTCAGTGTGTCCACTCCGAGTGGGACTGGTGTTGAGTACCACCATTAGAGTAGTATTCAATGTTAGTCCAGTATAGACCCATTGAAATTAATGCACACGACTGACTTAGTAAAATTAATTTCAATGTGTCTGCTCTGAATAGAACTTAGTTGGCTACAACCTTTACTTTTTTTTTTTTTAGAATAAGGACTATGGTTCAGACATAGATCACTTTGCATGCATTGAACCAGGTAGGTTTATAAAAGCCCTTTGTCTGAAACCCTGGAGAGTTGCTAGATGGACCAGTGGTCTGATTCAGTGTAAGGCAGCTTCCTATGCATATATTTTAGTAATGGGGCACATGTTGTGTTTGCCCAAGGACAAAGTCTGAGTTCCAGGCATCTCCTATAGAAAGCAACTCCAGTAATGCATCTCTGGAAAGATTGTGTTTAAGACGCAGAAGATCCACTCCCAACAAGAGTAAACAATGTTGGGGTGGGTAGACCCATGGTTTAACCTGGAATAAGGCAGGTTTGTATCATTAATCCAATCACATTAAAATCTAGTTCTGCACATTTCTGCAGCAATTTTAAAAAACAAAATCCTAATGAGTGTGAATATCTCATAAACACATTTTTGTAGGCAGCCTTGACTCATGTGCTCAGTTTTGCATGCCATTTCTCATCATATATATAATACATTTTTGCAAGTTATTTTCACTCATATATTCATTTTTATGTACCCTTTCCCTAACATATGCATTTTTGTAAACACTGTTGAGCTGGAGAACTACGCTGCAAAATTAGAATAAGTGTGAATTTAGAAAGATGGCTGTGCTTTGGTCCTCATATTATTTCAGAAAGTGTGAATTTGATAGATTTTGGTTGATATGTGCACTGAATTGTATTTCTCACCCATCCCTACATTAAAATCAATGGGAGCTTTATAAGAACATTAGAGGAACCCCAATGGAGCAGACCAAGGGTGTATCTAGTCCTGCATTCTTTTTTCTACAGATTCTCATGGGAAGCCCACAAGCAGGGCTTGAATTGTCCTCTCCCACTGCTGCTCCCCAGCAACTGTGCCCTTACTCAGTTATCAGCCTTAATGATGGATAACCTACCCTTCCACCCCAGAAACAATTTGGATTAATGTCCCAAGCATCTTATCTACATCCAGGAATTTAATCTGGCCTGTGGATTAGGCCATGGGTGCAGGCACATGGTACCAGGGCTGTGCGCACATCTCTCCTTGAAATGTTCCATCTTGGGGAAAAGCATTTCACCAAATTTCTCCAGAGGGAAGAGAAATTCTCTAGCAGTTTCCCAGGGGCTGAGCTCACTGTTACCAGTGGTAGTACATAGCTTCTTTTTTTCTTTTTAGCTGCAACTGCAAGAGAGAAGAACAGCAACTACAATTGGCAGCTTGGCCACCATTTTTTATCCTCTACAATGCCCTGGACCTAGCATTGTTCTGGAGCAGTGTGTGTGTGTGTGTGTGTGCGCGCGCGCGCGCGCGCGTGTGCGTGAGAGAGAGAGAGAGAGAGAGAGAGAGAGAGAGAGACTGGCAGCCATCACAAAAAAGGTAGATCTACTGTTCTAGGCAGTATGCTTCAATACCAGCTGCTGGAAACTGCAGGGGTGGAGAGTGCTCTTGCACTCAAGTTCTGCTTGCAGGCTTCTCAGACGCATCTGGTTGGCCACTGTGAGAACACGCTGCTGGATTAGATGGGGCCCTGGCCTGATCCAGCAGGTTCTTCTTATGTTAGATAATACGTAATCCCTTTCTCTAGGGGGCAGGTTAAGAAAAGGAAAAATCTCAGAATTACCCGCAGAACAATGTATTCTGAGAAAATTTAGCCATCAGCTGATTCATATTGGTTATATCGCACTTTGAACCAGATAGCAGTATTGTGTCAGCAGTATTTCGCAAGCACAATGGGATAATAGTGCAGAAAGACCCCTACATTGGTGACAGTGTTCTGTGCAGTATCAATCAGGCAGGTTGATGTCACGTCATCAGTGTGTAAGTGAGCAACAGGAGTTTCCCCCTCCCCACCCATCTAAAGCTGGAAGATTTGGTGTTCCTTCTAATTGTGGAAAGAAGGTCAGCACAGAATGTACCCTCCAGCATGATAATCTGAGACCAAGATGTCCTCAGCGGATTGAAAAGTGTGTATCAGCGGAACAAGCTCCTTGCTGAAAGTCACGTGGAGGCTTCTCGTGTTTTGTGTTTCTGATGACATAAGCGTTGACCTTGTTGTGAATCCTTTGATGGAATTGCTATATTTGCTCACTGCAGTCTAAGCTGCAATGTGTAGCAGTGATATGAAGATCTACCATTCATGCGAGCCGTGGGCTTTTGATCTACTGCAGTTCTGAAGTTTTATTTTTTAAATAAAGGTTTTGATCCATGCTTCTCCTCCCGCCCCTCCCCTGACACATGCTTCCAGTAAATGCTTGTGAAGGTTGTTGCAAAGTGGCTGGGTAGGATTTGCTTATGGTACGTGAAAAGGCCAAAAGCATTGGCCTGTTTTATGGCTGCACTTAATCAGTTTATTAAATATATAAAAATGCAGATGTTAAGAACTGTAGTTGTTTCTTGGGACCGGCTGTTAAGTCATGGAATTATAAACATTATATGTGTAGCCCTCGAGGTGTTTGAGGTTGTTAGCATATGGCCAATAGTACATAAAGTGTTGGGAAAGGATTAGGGCATCTGGAATCATAGCTCCCAGGAGCCAGACCCCACACCTTGTCTCCTGCACCAACAAAGCTCTGTATCAACAACAAGAAGCCTAGTAGACTCAGTCCTGTCGCCTGGCTGAGTACTATGTCAGCTGACCCAAAGGACCAATTGCTCTCTACTAGTCCTTACAAAGCTCCAGACTCAGGCTTCAGTCTGAACAACGTGTCCATCAGAGAATGCTCTGTGTATCTAAACTCTTGCTCCCTTTCAGAACCCAACCCCCTGTCTTTCAGTCCTTTGCCCCCTTTGGTTTTTTGACATTGTGGCCACGTGTCCCACTTTACAGAGGACAGTCCTCTATTTGAAGGGCTATCCAGTCCAAGTCCAGTGTAAAGTTAAATAACTTTAAGAAGGGAGAACAAGAAGGGGCTTGAAGTTGACCATCAACAGTTAGCAGTCTTCCCCTTTATGATGGGATGCATTTCTATTTACACTATAGGAATTATTTTGAAATTTGCATCTGTACACATCTGTATGCATGCGAACCTCTGTCCTCTTCTGTGGTGATGCATTTCCTCTTCTTTGGCAATGAGGAGGTGGCCACCATACTTTCCGAAGGATGTTTCAACTTGTGACTTCTTGGCTCTTCTCTCCACCTGTCTCCCACCTGGCCCTTCATAAGAGAAACACAGGAAGCTGCCTTTTACTGAGTCAGACCCATTGGTCCATCTAGCACAGTATTGTCCAATTGACTGGCAATGGCTTTCCAGGGTTTTTCAGATAGGGGACTGTGATGTTCCTATATATTAGTGTATATATGGTAAGTGCTGGTTGTTTAGAGTATACATGGTAAGTGAAAGAGGAGGGGGAGTGAATGGGCAATAGAATGCTTGATGATTGGCTGAATGTTTAAAATGGCTGACAGTATAAATGAAAAGATGACAGGTAAATCTGGGGGAATGTGAGGTGGTGAATTGTGGAATCTGGGGGGAGAAGAGAAAGAGTGGATTGCTTGGTGGGGTTTAGAGAGTTGTTTACCAGGAGGGAGGTGGAGTTCGGATTAGTATTGAGTAAAACCATATGCTTATGTGCCTTAAGAAGAAATCTTGTTAATCTTGTTAGCTTTGTTATCTGTAATAAATACTTAATTTGGTTTACCAAAGGCCTGATCCTTGGCTGGGGTTTCACAGACCAGAAGGGAGGGTAAGGTAATGACCAAGGCTGAAGGGGAACTGTAACAAATGGTGGCAGCGGTGAAGAGAATAACAATACCAGTATTCAGAGTCTCTGGGAATACTAGTATTGGGACGTTACTGGTGGTTGCCTAGCAGGGGGATCTGTTGAGATCTGTGCTAGAGCGGGGAGAGAAATCATAAGAGAGAGCGGTCTGGACTGGTGGAGTCCCTGGTGGTGCCTAGAGACAGGCAGTAACCACGAGCAGGTAGGAACCTGACAGGGAGAGCCAGGGAAGGACGCCTCACAGGGACATTCCTAGTCTTACCTGGAGATGCTTGGGATTGAATCTGGGACCTTCTGCATGTAAAGCAGATGCTCTACCACTGAGCTATGGTCCGTCTCCTAAGAAGTGAGCAGGAGAGTGACACGCGGTGGGCAGCCAGAAGAGCTGCTCAGGATCCCTTTCTACATCTCTGCATCCACAGCTGTGCCCAGATGATTTGAGGCTGAGGAATATTTTGCATTTTGCTCTCCAATCACTCAAACAGGGCTGTCCGAGGACATTTTGCTGCATAAGGTGGGGCAGCAAATAGATCCTTACCCAGGTAGACAACCTACACAGTCATCAAGGCCATCTAAGGTATTTTGGTACCTGAAGCTGAAAATCCCATCAGCATATCTCCTTGTCTTGACATTAAACACACAATTGTTGTTGTTGTTGTTACAATTTAATATGCACTTATCCCCCCCCCCCCAATTGGCTGCCTGCTCTCAAATATTGCTGCTACTCATGCCGGCTAAGTTACAGAGTCGAAAGTTTTTGGAACAACACAGCATGAGTGAGGCGAACTTTTTTAAGGTACTCTGTGCCATGTGAAGAAGTGCTTTCTTTTATCTATCCCAAATCTTCCAACATTCAGCTTCATTCGATGGCCCCAAGTTCTAGTCTCATGAAACAGGGAGAAAAGCATTTTTCTTTGTACTTCCTCCACATACTCTCAATATGTTTTATGGTGGCTGTGAAGGAAATTGACTTTGCTGAAACGGACTGTTTGTATGGACCTTTCTTTGATAGGCTGTTTTGTATTACATGAACGTGTAAACTCTGGCTTGGTTTGGGGTTTATTGGGGTAACTTGCTATATCTGACCTGCCCTGGAGATCAAATGGGATGTGGAGAACGTCACATCACTTGTCTGAGAGATGGGAATGAAAGGCTCCAATACTTCCTGGTGCCTATAACGTGGGCTCCAGTAGTTCTGGTGCTTGTCATCTGCTGGGCAGAGCCTGTGATTGGCAGGGGGTAGGTAGGCAGAGGCTATTTTTTAGATATAGCTGGCTTTGAGGTGAGAAGTTCAAGGTGGGACTCTGAAGACATCCAGGCTTCTGTATGTATGCCTGGGAGGGAGGTGGCAAGAAGATTGTACTGGGATCATACAGAGTACAGCAAAAGGTCTTATGTTTGTAAGCCTCAGGGAATATACTAGAAACAAGGAGAGAGGATTGCATTTAATCTGTTTGTTCTTTTTGGTCCATTGATGACGATGCTGGCTTTCTGTATCTTTTCCATATAATATCTTGTCCCTAATTTTTTTTTGTCTTAGTAAACTTTTGGTCTCGTTTAATTAAAACCTTGTAGACCCCCATTATTCACCCCTGATCTCTGAAGCCAAATCTCATGTTACTTGGTGATGTTCTTGGAGAGACCGAGGAAAGGTTTTATCTTATGTGGTTTTGGCTGGTTGATAAAGGGCAGCCTTGTAGAAATATTCCTTCTTTATCTGGTGGCAGCAAGTGCTTCATAAGGGACGGGTGGGCTATGCAGACGGGTACACTCTCTCTTAGCCAGAAATGCCCTTCCCTCAGATGGCACAGGACCCAAGGTGTCCATGTACCCTACTTTACAGAGGATAGTTCTCTGTTTGAAGGGCTGCCAAGGGGACAACCTTCTATTTGAAGCACGATCTGGTCTAAGTTCAGTGTAAAAAGTGTGTGCGTGGGAAAACTGAGGACGGGAAAACAAGGGCTTCAAAGCTGCCCACGAGGGCTGCACCGAGACATTTTGCTGCCTGACATAAAGGACAAGACGGTGCCACCTCATTCCACACACATTCTCATGCCTTCCAACATAATTGATCTTACAGGTGGTTCTATGAGCAGGGCTTCCTATTTATTTATTTATTCCAGACATTCCAGACATCACACAACAGCAAACCTGGTTATGGCAATGAGTGTACCATCAACAAGGACCTAGAGCCAATTCTAGATCCCTGGTGAGTGTGGCAAAGTATACCTGTATTTGCAAACACTCATTAGTTGCATTCATACTTTTGCACACTGAGGTGTAGTTGTATATAATTTTATGTATACACTTACCCACTTGTACAATGTAATGTGTGAAATGGCCCCATCGAAAGAAATAGCTGGAGTGTATATCTGGTCCAGAAGAAGAGCTGAAGACCAGCAAGATAGGAAACAAATCTCCGATAAGAAAAGAGCTCAAAGAGCATTAGCACACAGGAAATTGCTGAACAGAAGAGGGGAAAGGGAAAGCAATGTGTAGGGCACTATCTGGATCTTTTAGAAGCCTTTCCATTGAAATTTGGGATGGGACAAAGTGTCTTGAATTCACTGGGATGGGATGATACAAGCGGTGTTGCAAGTCATCATCATCTCCACTATTTGGCACTAAGTAGTCTGAATATTTCATATCTTGGCTTTGGCTCCTAGTTACTTTCTGGATCTCTACATGGCAACGGTCCTGTTTATGGGCTTCACAAAGGCATCTGGTTGGTGACTGTCAGAACAGAATGCTGGATTAGACTGCTAGTTTGGTCTGATTCAGCAGGGCTCTTCTTAAGGATGAGCTAAGGCTCGAAGAGTTTTTCAAGCTACTCAAGATGTATAAAACTCTAGAGGGAAAGGAGGAAATTAGTAGACCAGATGTATTTCATTTTTGCTTCTCTAGCAGATGGGCTGCTATTTTGCTACTTATGAATTTCCCATATCAACTAGGAGATATGAGCCAAACCCGGAGGGAAGACTTTTTCAATAATGTATGGTGATACTTTCAGGGGGTGGGGAGACAGTGTGAGTGAGAAGATGCAGGGAGAGAGGGGGGAGAAAAAAACCCTCAACATTGCCTGATCTTTCCCTGTGAATTCAACCTTAATGTTTCCCTGCTGAGTTTCCCTGCACTTTCCATCTTCAGTCACTGGGATGCAAATGTCTCGAAATCATTCAGATGAAGCCTTGGCAATAGTGCTTATCTAGAAGCCATTGGGCATAGATCTTGCTCTCCACTCCACCGAGGAGAGTAGGATTATCATGATGGTGAGGCACTTCTTGCCTTCAGGAAATGAAGATATCCCATTGGGTGGAAATCGGTTGCTCATCATAGCACAATAGTTCATGGTACTCCGCTGATAAATGGCTTCTATATTCTCTTTCATGTTTACTGGAAACAGGAGGAGGCGATCCTCTTGTCCTAAGAGCATATAATGATTTGAACCCTTCATCAGCTTTTAGACAGTAAGAAAAATACATTTTATTTAATAGAGGTGTCACAAACTACTTCTTGTCCCACCTACATAATTGGATACTTCATAAGGATCTGTGTTTGGAGGCTTTTCTAGCTCGTTTGTAGGAAAAGTACATGTTTTATTCATTAGGGCTGGCAACATATTCAAGTTAATTGATTAAGGGGGGGAAAACCAGGCAGTTAATATTCACTAATAGGCAAAAAAACTTGTGGTTTAAGAACATACCTATAGCCAACAGATATTTCTATCAAACTTTTAAAAGCAATGCACTAGGGGAGCAGGAGACCTGACCTCCTCTCTGAGATATTGTACTGCCCTACAAATTTGTAAAAATGCAAACACAATTTGGGTTGGTCTTTCACAGTCCAATCCACTTCTTGTGTAACTTTGAAGAATTTGGTAACACAGGGCATATTATTTCAGGAAATGCAAATTTGATAGATTTGCCTTTAAATGAGCTGAATCAAATTTCTCCCCCATTCCTATTTGTAGGTAATGCACGACACTAAGCCATGCCCCCAAATCCCACTCTTCCTTGGTTGTTAATTTTATTTAATTAAAAGAAGATAGATTGACATAGATGTAAAGTGTAATATATGACGCAGTATTGCAACAAAGTGGAAAGGTTAAATGGATTCTCCTGGAATTTATTATTATGTTCTAGAACATAATAGATAATGCCCAACATTCTAGGAAAATCTATTTGTGCATTAGTTGCTCAGTTTAATCAGCATTATAAAATCCAAGGTTTATTCAGACCATTCTGAAACTAGAGGCCCTGTCTTCCCCCCACCCTTATGCTGTAGGAATGCTTCTTTTTCCAGCAGAGAGAAGGTTTAATGTTACTTCCAGATCTCCCTCTTAGCACTGTGTCTTTCAATTAACTGAATAGTAGTAATAATAATAATAATAATAATGGGTATTGAATTATTTCTGTAATAAGATTACTGTGCTCCAGCACAGCTGCATTATCAGGCAACGGCAGAACGTATCTATAAAGTTTGCTTGAGGTGTCTTGCATCTCCAGCAGTCGCTTTGAGCTCTTGGATATGTTCAGCTAAGTTTGTATGGAGTTAAATACCACTGATAGAGTATTTTATTAACAAATTCTTTCAGCTCTACCGATATGGTAGAACTCCTGATAAGGAGTTCTCTGCCGAAGCTCCGCCAGCCTGGGAGAAGACCTGCCCTGCCCCTTTTACCCCAAAGTGACTTTGGAAGCCTACACCTGTCTACACCTGTGTTGAAGGGGAAGAGTCCACCCCTCTGCTTACAAAGAGACTGTGCTGCTGCTGAGGCCTTGCCCCCTCCAAAACAAGCCTCCGCTCAGAATAATGAAATTTTGTAGGAAATACAGTAGATGATTTTCCTTAGGGGCTTGGTTAATGGTTACTTCTTCTTGTTTGTTTTTAATGATTGTTTTATTATGTTCATAATACTGAATTTTTTTTTTTTGCTTGCTGTTATATTTGCTGTGTTACTGTTTTATTATTTTTTGTTATTAGGAAATAGTTTTTGCAATTGTTTTTGAGATGTATTTCTGTTCACCTTGTTGCAAGCCGCCTTGAGCACCATTTTTTGTGGAAAGGCGGCATACAAATAAAATGATGGATGAATGAATGAATCATTCCTGGCAAAATAAAAGTAACAATGCCCACTTGCTCATAAATGTTTCTGGCTTATTGTCTAATTCAGGGGTTCCCAAACTGTGGTCCTTCGAGCATCATTAGACCATGAGTTTCTTTCAGGTGGTCCATGTCATGTTGGCATTAAATACTCAGATTGGTTTTAACTGTAGTTTGATTGCTTCTTTGTTTCTTACATTGCATTTTATTGTCTTGCATTGTGAATTTCTGTGGAATTCAAATGGTAGTGCAATGTAAGAAATAAAAGAAGCAATAAAAATGCCATTAAGAATCATCCACCATCTAGCCCAATGCATTACAATTGCTACAGCAGGCAGGAAAAATCATTAAGAGGTCTGCCAAGACCCTCAGCGATTTTTAAGTGGACTGTGGGGAAAAAAGAATTCTGGAATAGTTTAGCCACTCCATTCAGCCACTCCTCCATGTGTTGACACTGCTGCTGTATTGTATCATTCTGGCCTGCTCCCTTACCAACATATTGTATCATTAACCATTAAAATGTTAAATTATCAAGGGCAACTAATGTAGTAGGAAGGAAGAGAGCCGGCAAAGGGGGACAATATTTCCCCCCCTGCTTGGATGACAGAGATCTCCTGTGATTCTAACATACTTGTTGGAATTAAATCTGAGCCTGTTGGCCTCACAGCTGTTCCAATAATCACAGCATGTCATTCTAAAATGGGAGTTATTACTTTCAAGTCAATTACTTGATCAGCTAAAACAAGGCACAGACGCCTTTAATTTTCTTTGTTTCTTCCCCCGCCCCCGGTCATCTCTAGGCAAGCAGATTTGCTA
This sequence comes from Rhineura floridana, assembly GCF_030035675.1. Taxonomy (NCBI): domain Eukaryota; kingdom Metazoa; phylum Chordata; class Lepidosauria; order Squamata; family Rhineuridae; genus Rhineura; species Rhineura floridana. The sequence goes on along the minus strand of NC_084495.1, from coordinate 28,177,261 downwards.
CCATTCTGCGTATTTGTCACATTTCCAAAAAAAGCAAACCTCTAATGTAGAAATAGCCATTTCAAGAGGAACCAGCTTGTTGCCGTTTCTCCTTATGTGTTTAGCTTTGAGCTGGAAAAAAATTAACACACAAGTTTGATGTACAGATTAATAAACCAGAGGAACATTGATTGGCCTGGTGGGTGGAGGAGGAGGAATATTTGCTTGCTTTCATTAAATATTATCAAGAGGAGTCTATTTTGGTGTCATTCCTGTATACAAGCAAAAAAGCAAACACTAATAACTAATTTATTTCCCTCTACTGGAGTCATTTACATATGAATGCCAATGAATGAGCCCCACAGATATAGAGAAATGGAGTCCTCAATTTAGAAACAATTCATGTGATTGGCTTTTTCCACTGTAGTGATGTGGATGGGATAATAATCAGGAGGGGTTTTATTTGTAAATAAGTTCATGCCTCACAAAATTGGCTCAGGTAATCTCTGGGGTGTGCCAGTGGTGGAGGCAGTGCAGATGCTGAAGAGCAAGGCATGGTCCAGCCACAGCCAAACACTTCTCGTTGATTTCAACGAGAGAGATTTGAGCTGATATTCAGGCACTTATTCCCTCTGTTTTCTGTGTTCAGACTGTGAGTGCTGCTCTTTACGTACCAGTAATGGCACCACCTGTGCACAAGAGGGAGGTATGTGAAGGCTTTAGAGAAACCCCAAAGTTTGCAGCAGTGCAAAAATTCTTTTTTTGGGGGGGGGAGATACCCAAAAAGGTGATAGCGCAGTGATGGGAGATGGCTGAGCATGCTCAGTGGCCGTGCAATGTTGACTTAGAAAGAGGGGAATGGAATGGCTGGAATCCTGAAGAACAGCCCTGCGTGCTGCAACAAGTTCCGGTTGTCCCAGTATTTGCAAGTCCTAGTTGTCATGTGACAAAACTGTTCTTGGACTGTACCACTTCAAGGTGAGAGTGGAGGATTGTATGACTGAATATGAATTTATATCTGTAACTCTCTCACACACATATATAATTCCTGCATGTAGAAAAATAGATGACGATGGGGTACGTGTACTAGCCTAAAACTTTTCCTCTTACACGACAATAGTCTATCACATGTAAATTTTGAAATTTTCATTGGGAAGCATTTGGGGCCCTTCCAGGCTGGTGTGTGTGTGTCTGTCTGTCTGTTTTGGCCAGGGTATTCTGCAACATGCCATTGGTGTGATAATAGTGATTAGTGGTGCATTTACATTGGACTGTCCACACATCATTTTGCTTTATTTGTGGTTTTGAGATGCTCCCCCAAATTTACGGCATTGCTGCCTTCGAGAGGGGCACTCTTGTGCTAAGCACAACAAAAACAGGATAACCTCTACCCAAATAGTAGTAGAATGAAAAGGATTTCAGGATTTCAGCATGAAGTTATGGGATGTTTGCAATGAAGCAGTGTGTCTACCCCTAAACTTTTTCAAGTGCAAACAATATTGAAAGTGGAATCGCGTATATCCACTCGAGACCATCATGCCCACAAATAATCCTGAATGCACAATAAAAAGGATGTCTGGAGGGGCCCTTGGTAGTTCACTCCTCCCATGCAATCCGAAATGGTACAATTCAGAAACAATTTCACTATACAAAGAGCTCTTAGTCTGGAGATTTCTAATTATTTCATGGAAATCAATGGATCATTACAGTGCTGATCCTTAGTTGCAGTGTGTCCATATATATATATATATATATATATATATATATATGGGATTGGTTCCAAAATAGCTATGAAACTCCGCTCAACTGCAGGCAATTTTGCTCCTTTATCTGGGTCTTCATCTTTAAAATGTCAGCTTATGTATCATAGGGCAGGTGCATCCACCTTCCAGCAACTGCGTCTTCCGACAGTGCCCTTATATCTTGCTGTAAAAATTTTTTTATGCTGCAACAGCACCAGTTAAATTATTAAAGAGGCAGGGGAAATCTGATTGTTCCATGCTCCCTCTAATTTCCCTAGAAGAGCTATTGCCACAATGGGCAATACAAAGCGATGCCTCTGCTCTTGAGCAAACTTCTGTTTTTAAGGACAGCGCTTGTAAAAATGATATGGAATGTTATTTTTATAAGGCAGCGAGGAGGTGCTTGCTGCAATAACTCTTGGAAATTTCTGTGGCTTGCAGAAGCCAAGTTTCATTCATTTTCCTCCTCCTTCCAGCCTGCTATGAAAATGCCAGCAGCGAGATTCTGTTTCTTGGCTGTTAAGATGGTGGTCTTTTTGAATGATGCTCCAGAAAACTGGGGTTCCTCAATAAGAACGAATCAAATTAAATTTTTGGTTTGAATCTAAGGGTCACCACAATATAAATACAGCAAACAAATGATCGTATTCAGCTAGATAGCAAAATGCTACTCCAGTGTAAAGTATGCATTGCCACTCCACAGTAACCTATAGTGGTGTTCAAAATACAATAGAACATAAGTGCCCGACCCCCTTCATTTTTTTTTTTGGAGCTTGGTTTGTATTTTCTTAGCTGCCAGAGCAAATTTTGCTACTTACCACCTCGATAAGAAGATCACGTAGCAGCTGTGCTGAAATGCCATCCCTCATTTTACCACCTCATTTGTAGATGGAATAGGGAACATCTGGTGATGTTTGGGAGCTCAATGGGGGAGGATTACTGGGGGTTTCTGGTGTCTGGCAGCTGGGTCTTGCCACTTCCTCCCACTAGAATCCATTTGAGACCAATGGGGTGGAGTTTAAGCCCTGGAAAAGGGAGGAAGCATAGCTTAGTGGTGGAATATTTGCTTTGCATGCAGAAAAGTCACAGATCCAACTTCGGGCATCTTCACTGAGGAGGATCAGGTAACAAGTGAGCAGAAAGACCTCTGTCTGAGACCTTGGAGAGCTTGTTGGGGAAGGCAATAGCTTAGCGGTAGAGCCAGTGGCAGCTGGTGGCTCTATGTCAGTGGAATCTGCTCTGAGTTTTAGTCTGAATTTTCAAGGCACCTTGAAGCACCTTGGACAGCTCCTTGAAAGTTGATATTAAAACCTGGAGCAGTTTCCACTGCCCCATTGACATGGAGCCATCAGTCATCACTGGGTAGAGCACATGCTTTGCAAGCAGAAGTTTCCAGGTTCAGTCCCACTTAGAAGGTTCAGGTAGCAGGGGGTGTGAAACACTTCTGTCTGAGATCTGCTACCAGTCCAAATAGAGCACAGTGGGCTAGATGGACCAGTAGTTGACAAGTTAGGGGGCTTCCTATGTGGGTTAGTTCTGGATAAGAAGATGGGGAAAGCTCAAAGCTAAACTGGTGGTGTGTTGATGGCAACACTGGGCCTTGTACTACCAACAAGAAAAGAAGGGTGGACCTGGAAAAGTTTCAGTAAAGTGCCATCAAAATATTCAAGGGATTGGAGCAACTTCCCAATGAGGAAAGGTTACAACTCATGGGGCTTCATAGTTTAGAGAATAGGTGAGTAAGAGGAGAATGATTATGCATGCTATGGAGAAAGTGGTTAGAGAAAATTTCTATTCCTCTCTCATCATAGCAGAACTCAGGTCTATCTGAGGAAGCTGAATGTGGGAAGACCAGGACAAAGCACTTCTTCATACACAGTGCATAAACGGTGGAATTTGCTCCCAAAGGAGGCAGTGATGGCCACCAACTTGGGTGGCTTTAAAAGAGGATGGAGCAGATTCATGCAGGACAAGGCTATCAATGGCTATTAGCCACAATGGCTATGTTCTACCTCTGATGTTGAGGCAGGATATCTTTGAATACAGTAGCTGGGAATCGCAGGTGGGGTCCTGCTTGTGGGGCTTCCCATGGGCATCTGGTTGACCACTGTGAGAAGAAGATGGTGCTAGACTAGATGGACCATTGGCCTGATCCAGCAGGGCTTGTCTTATGTTCTAATGGTCCATCATGTGCTGCTCAGCCCCCCCCCGACTTAGTGGACAACCCCATGGAAGATCAAGGTTGAGGGCAGGCAATATCACCTGAATAGTCCTGGAATGTCCATAGTGACATTTCTATTCCCGATTCTAGGCTTCAGTTTATCATTTTTATTGGGGCATATTTTGGTAAGTTGCTTTGAGGGCTTATCAGGTCTATAAAGTGGGACAGTAGTATTCTAAATTAATCAATCAATCTTAAGCTATTTCTACTGCCTTTGTTCCAGTTGTGTACATAGTTCCTTTCCCTGGAGAGTACAAGAAATGAAATTATTTCAGTGTAGTTTATTTATATGCTAGTTTACCACAATGAACAGTTTCCAAAGTGGCTCACAACAGGTTATTATCAAAATACAAAAGTTATAAAGGAAAAAACCAATGTTTACAAAATATACCAAGACAAAAAATAGCAATTCAATAAAGATGGGATAAATTCAACATTGCAACATAATCATCTACACTCAGGGCCCATCTGTACTCTAGCTTTTCTCCCCTTCATCTCCCTGCCCCACTGTCGTGGCTGCTGAGGTTTCCAAGTGTCCACCACCTAGCTCACTGCTGGGTGCTTGGGAACCCCATGCAAGGGATTTTGACAGGTGGGCAGGACAACCCATCTGTAAATCATGTAACATCAAATTTGGCCCGTGAGGCCGATCCTGATAAGGATCTGCCCCGTGGAGCCAAAAAGTGCCCCCAAACTTGCTTTATATGCTCGATGACATTATATGCATTCCTGGCACAGAAGAATTAAAGTTCATAAGAGAGATGATAAAAACTCTATTTTAGCATGCAAGTTAATACCTTTTAATATATCTATTTTGAACAGCCACATTATTCTTTCTTCTGAGTCTCATTTTCCTTTCTGACTGATTTGTGGCAATACTAATGAATCCAAAGAAAAGCCAAAGCAGAGAGCCAAGCCGACTTGAATTTGAATTTAGTGTAACGGTGTTAACTTTCCTTTGCTTTCCTTGTGAATGCCATAAAACTATCAGCAAATGGTCTCTCAGAAAGTGCTGAGTAATCATGGAATGTTTATTGCTTTATAAAATCTCAAATGATGGCAATTATTTCTTTTAATAAAAAAGAGAAATGGAAAATACATAATAGGTTATGAAAAAAGAGAACAAATAAGTTTCATGAATGAGTGGTAAGTCTGGCTTCTTTCTAACTGAGAGTAATGGATTTAGACCCAAGCAAAGGGCTGGCATGAAAAAAACAGTTCATGATGTTGTGTGGAAAGGGGAGGTTGAAATTCAGTTATATTTGTTGTCCCTTGACAGGGTCTGGTATGTCCCCTCCAAAGAACTCTTCTGGAGCAGGGGCTGTGGTGGCTGATAGCAGAGTCTGACAACCATAGACCAACCAACCAATGAGAGCCGAGAGTGTGTGGAGTGACATAGAAGTCAGCCCAAATTACAGCTGTGACCTGGAGGAAATGGAGAAGGCAGTAAGGGAAGATTATAATTTATATTGCCCCTCTGGTTCAACTGATAAAAGTGTTGCAAATTTTTAGAAAAAACTCCTCAGCACTGTACAGAGCCTGTGGTTGCACGTAACCATGGCACAGCTTGGAAAAGTTACTTTTTTGAACTACAACTCCCATCAGCCCAATTCAGCGGCCATGCTGGCTGGGGCTGATGGGAGTTGTAGTTCAAAAAAGTAACTTTTCCAACCTCTGAACCATGGTTTAGTGTTACGAGGACAAACTGGTGTGAGCCTCAGCCTTGCAAACTCCTTCCTCTTCCTTGGCATGCCTGCAGGAGGAGATGCGAATCTCCCACTTCTGGTTTTGATTAACTTCAATTTACTGTTATGTCCCGACCATCATCTATGGTTAACCTTAATTATGGTTTACTAAAAAATTGGGCAGCAATAAAAACACTTTTGTTTCCACCTTTGGCTTTTCACTGGCAAGAAACTTTGAGGGTTCCCCCTCTCCTTGTTTGTGGTTCTTTTGGGTGCCTCCCTCTTTACTTTTCCACTTACTAAAACAAGTCGCCTTCATAAACCACAGTTTGTCTGGGTTCAAATGTCACAACAAACTGTGATGAGTCTAAAATAGAAGCAAAAGCTTCTGAACTCCCCTTGAAGTGGTGGCGGGGGGCCTGAGACTCAAATGGGCTCACCTTCATAACATGTAGATGTGGTACACGTGTGTGAAAAGTGTTCATAGCTTACTCAGAAGCAAGTCTCACTGAGTTTCAATGGGACAATGCTTAATAGATGTGATTAGGATTGCAGCCTAAATGAACATAAAACTTTTTTTGTAGAAAATCCAGTTGGTAAAAGAATTCTGATCAAAGTGTCCAGAAAATCCAGAGCAATCATAGTAAATAATTATAATGTCAGTTTTATAATGAATGTCCAGCTATGACTTCCATCACTTCTTATCTTTTCATCTTACGTATTAAGGTATAATGTAGGAGTGGGGAACCTGTTGCCCTCCAAATGTTGCTGTTGGACTCCAATTCCCATCAGCCCCAGCCAGCATGGCCAATTATAGAGGACGATGGGAGTTGTAGCCCAGCAACATCTGGAGGGCCACACTTTCCCCATTCCTGATATAATAGGTTGTTGTGGTGGTTGTATGCCTTCAAGTGAATTACAACTTATGGTGACCCTATTAATCTTTTTTGGATATATTCATAGGGTTTTCATGGTAAGAGGTATTCAGAGGTGGTTTACCATTGCCTTCCTCTAAGCCTTCAGCACCCAGTATTCCCAGGTGGTCTCCCATCCAAGTACTAACCAGGCCTGACCCTGCTTAGCTTCTGAGATCAAACGAAATCGGGCTTGCTCAGGGTAGTATGGCCGTAGGCGATATGTTAGGTAATGGACATAAAATAGCTGACTCAATGACTATTTATAGACGACTCATGCCATGCTAAGCAAGATTCAGTCTGGGACTTTGTTTTCCATGGTAATGTATTTCAGTACATTTTAGCAAGGAAAGAATTAGCAAAAGGGTTAAAGCAAGCAAATTTTCTGCTTATAGGGCTTGTGGCCTTTCTGAAGCTGTACTAATGAGTTAATCCCATGCTCCTAACTGGACTGTCACCTGGCCAGTTTTTTTGTTTTTAGAAAAGAAGTCTAGCCTTTCCATCCCCACCTCCCTCTGATGCTATTGGATTCATTTTAATAGCCTGCAGATAAGTGTTGTTTATAACAAAAACAACTACAAATGGTGGTAGATGTCATTTTCTGAGCAACTAGCTATCAGCAATGCTGTCCGCTATCATTGCAACAAATTCCATGTGACCAGAACCTAGAGTCTGAGTCACAGAAACACATTACAATTGGAAAAGCATCCTGGAATGATCCCCCCCAATGATATGGCTGTTCTCTTGTGAGTGGGCTGTTTGCAAAGCTGGGGGGAACCTGTGGTCTTCCAAATGTTGTTGGACTTCAGTTTTCATCAGCCCCATCCAACTTGACCAAAGGGTAGAAATGATAGAAGTTACGGACCTGTAACATCTAGAGGGTTGCTGGTTCCCCATCCCTGGTCAAGTGGCAGAGGGAGTAAGATGCATGGACACTGCTAGTAGAGTTCCTCACTTCAAATCTACTGCCACCTTACTCCACATTAGCTTATACTATTAGCACATGTCATGAAAAGACTGATTTTGCAGTGCATTTGGTATATCCTCCAAAATGACATCTTCGGATTCTTGCATGATCATTGTGGGGCTCTGAGGTCCTTTGCTGCACAGCTGCTAACTGTTGAATACAAATGTAAGGAACAGAGAAGGGACTATAGGTTTGGAGGTTTAGAGTGGTTAGCGTGGGCAGTGCCTCACCTGCCCTTAATGAGGGGCCTCCACTGCATTTTATCCAACTGCCTTTCTCATCAATCCAAACTGGAGTGGAGGATCTTACTGCTGGAAGCCTCTTGGGCTCTTTTGTGACCTGCACAAGATGATACAGAGAAAAGAGACAAGATTATGGAGGTCAGCGATGCAGTACTGCTCTCGTGAAGTTCACTCGCAGCTCCTGGCTGTGTGGGAGCTGAGAGCTGTGATGTGACTAAAATGGAGGAACTTGGAGGATTTTTTGTATGTGTGGAAAACTCTACTTTTTATTAGCACAAGCCGCTTCCCAGCTTCTGGCGAGTCACGTAGGAGGTCACATAACAATCACTATTCCCAGCTGCTGCTGCTAGAAAAATAACATGCAAAGTCGTCTTGAAGATAGTAAAAGCTTACCCTCTTAGTGCCAGCGGCAGATGGCTCTGATACTGGAACTGACAGAATGAAAAGATAAAAGATAAACAAATTCAACATCGCAACTGGTGGCAAGATACCCTAGTTTGTGGAGCCATGCAGTCACCGTATCGACAGCCTCTTTTGTCCTTGCATTTTATCATCCTTTGGCAAACTAAAGCTCACTGAAACATTGTGATTTTTAGTGCACTCTATAGCAAAGGGGTAAAGGGAAAGGTACTTAAGCCCAGCAAAAGGAGAGGCTTCCATAAACCCACAAATGAAAGCTGACCGTTGGAAGATTTGGGACAGATGAAAGGACTTCTTCGCCCAGTGCACAGTTAGACTCTGGAAAGTGGCTCCCACAAGATGTCTTGATGGCCATCAACTTGGATGACATTAAAAGAGAATGAGATAAATTCGTGGAGGATAAGGCTAACAATGGCTACTAGCCATGATGGCTGTGTTCTCCTTCCACTGTTGGAGGCAGTATGTCTCTGGATTAGGGATGGAAATATCTGTCAATTTCGGTTCTTAGATTCTCATTTTTTCCAGTCTTCAATTCTCCGCATTTCTGCAACAATTTACACTTTAAAAAAAAAAAAAATCCTCATGAAAACTCTTCAGCATTTTAGTGTGAATTTCTCCTAATACACACGTTTTTTGTATGCAGTTTTGAGCAGGCTATGTTCTGAAGGCACATGAGGCCACAACCTTGCTGGAACTCAGCAGGTCTGGGTCTGGTCAGCGCCTGCATGGGAGACCGCCTTGGAACTACATGTATGCCACCTTGGGTTTCAAGGCGAGGTATAAATGTAACAGATAATAATGCACACATTTTTCAAGCAATTTCTTCTTACAATGCATTTTTGTATGTAATTTTCACCAACACAATAGATTTTTATGCACATTCTCCCCTAATATATGCATTTTTGCAGTCATTCTTTGGTTGGAGAACTGCATTGCAAAATTTGGACATGTGCAAATTTCAAAGGATCATTGTGTTTTGGTTCTCATATTGGTTTGGAAAGTGCAAATTTAATAGATTTGGCTTTAATTGCAAATTGGATTGAATTTATCCCCCATCCCTATTCTGAATGCCAGTGGCTGGGAATCACAAGTGGGGAGAGTGTTCTTGTGCTCTTGAGCAGGCATTCCATCGGGGCATCTGGTTGGCCACTGTGAGAACAGGATGCTGGACTTGATGTGCCTTTGGCTTGATCCAGCAGGGCTCTTAGAAAGTTCTTCTTATATAATGACAGAAGCCATCCAGGGAATTTGTTTGGCCTGATGCATTTCAAGTCTAGAGGCCAAACAAGAGTCCTCTTCAGACTTTCTGCTTGAGTGTAAAAGCAACGTGTGAGTGGGCAGAGTGAGGATGATCGTGCTAAGAGCTGCCCCCTGCTTTGTACAAGCTGGAGGGCAAACCTCTGAAGGTCAATGTTCTAAATGTGTGAGGAGCCTCTCTGAGGAAAGGAGTTTTAGAAATTTGCTGTCCAGCTCATGGAGGGCAAAAGGAGTGGTGATGGGGAGGAGGGAGGGAGGGACAAAGCTGAGCATGCTTATCTCCATTCTTCCCACTTATTTTGCTGCTTTTACACATGAGTAGAACACCTGAAGAGAGCTTAGCTGAGATGCCATTCATGCAATTAGCATATGCACGAATGGGTTTTTAAAAGTGCATCGCAAGTGTGATGGAGCCAATCCGGATTGGAATCATGGGGTGGGAGGCATGAAGCTTTAACCCTTACCCCCCTGCTGTGGTTCTCATTGGAATCACTCCCCCACACTTGCTATTTGTTTGTGTGTGTTTTTTTAAAAAAACCCTCTGCCATTGCAGGAAGTGGGAGTTTTCCTCCAATGCAAATAGTAGCTGCAAATGATTTGGATCAGGGCCACAGCAGGGGGCAAAAGGTAAAAGTCCTTCAATTCCCTCACCAGAGTCCTGGTCCAGATTGCCTTCTCGGCACCTCCAAATTATTTTTTAAAACCCAGTTATGCAACCACTAATTGCATGAATGGTATCTAGCCTACTTTGGGCTTAACCCTTCTTGAGCAACACCTATAAACTTGCTTCAATAAATATAAACTAAACAGTGGTATTTATGCATTTAATGCTCACACAAAATTAGCATCTTAAAAATACAACACTGAGATTGGACTGACTTTTTGTTTCAAACAATGACCAGCCAATGCTGTTGGTAGCACACAAGTAAATCCTGAAGGGTAACCTCAAGACTTGATTACTGTAATATGCTTAATGTGGGGCTAACCTTGTATCTGGTCTAGAAGCTGCAGAATGCAGCAGCCGGACTGCTCACTGGAACAGGCTACTGGCCACATGTTACTCCTCTGCTGAAAGAGCTGCACTGGTTGCCAGTTTGCTACAACCCAAAATGAAATGGCAAAGAAGATAGAAACATTTGCCATTTGACAGGGCATAGATATTCAAAGCATGGACAATCATATTTTTTGCTTGCCTTTGGATTTGTGAATTTTCGTGACTGGGTTCTTTCCATTAGACAGAGTTGCTTAATGGAGAGGACCAAGTTATGAAAACCCACTAATTAAAAGGCAAGAAAAGTAATCTACTTCTTTCTATGGTTCACAGTGCCTCAGTCTCATAATCTGAAGGTCCTGAGTTCAAGCCTCAGTCTCCTTTTAGGAGGCAACTGAGCTCAGTGGTAGAGTACTGCTTTGCATGTAGAAGATCCCAGGTACAACCCCAGGCATCTCCATTTTTTTCTTTACACAACAACAGGTGATGGAAAAGATTATAGTTTTTGCATGGGGATGAGGGCATATGCCACAAACCTTTATTTAAAACAATATGTTCTGTATTAAGTGCAATTGTGATCTCATCACAGAATGATGAAACAAATGAGAAACTTGACCTGAAATTGTGTTGCATTTACCAGGAAGCAGTAACCAATTCATAGAGCCACTGGGCATATTTGCAGAAGCCGAACCAAATACTGGAAAAATCCACCTGGAAATCTGGCATGCATCAGGCCCATCGTAGTGCACATTGAGTCCTCTATTCAGACATTGGCATTGCTAGTTAAAAGATCAGGTAACAGATAATGGGTAAAGTCTCTGGCTGCGATCCTGAACAGCCATTGCCAGTCAGAGTAGCCAATACTATGATAATTTTCTGTCTTTATAGGGCAACTTTCTATACAGTTTTGGAGGGCATTTTCATGTGGGGTACCCACTGTGGGCCTCTCTCATCAGCCTCAGCCAGTGCTCTCAATGGTCAGAGACGATGGGAGTTGCAGACCACAGCATCTGAAGGACATCACATTGGCTACCCCTGTGTTATTATTTGGGCCTCAGTCAACACTGGCATTCTGTGCCAATCTATGTTTGCAGTTGGAAAGGTAAGGCTTAGCATGGCTTTGCCTGCCTAGGGAGAAACAATTCTTTCATGAAATGTGTATGGTCAGGTTGGATGCCCACCTTATCCTTGAGCATGGACAGCCATCCTCTACATCATTTGAATGAATTCTGTGAACAAATGTGAGAAGTTATGAATGGTCATGACCCCTCTCATTGAACGGAGATTACCAGTAGCAAGGCAATGAAAATGTTTTTGACCTCAATTAATGAAGGTTACGAGGGCACATTTATTCTTGCCTTCTCTGTGGTTGAGTGGTTCCTGTGTCTGAGAGATAGGCCAGTTGCCTGTTCTGGATAGAGTTGTATTCCCTTTCAAGAAGTAGGTATGCAGTTTGGGGGCGGCTCCATGACCCATCTTCGTCACTTGAGGTCAGGGTGGCCTCAGTGATCAGCAGAGCATTTGTATCAACTTTAGCTGGTGTGACAGCTGTAGCCATTCCTGGAACAAGACAACATAGCCATAGTGGTCCAGGCATTAGTAACCTCATGACTCCATGTGAGGCTACCCTAAATGTTGGCTTGGAAGTTGCTGCTGGTGCAAATGAAGCAGCTCAGCCACTGACTGGAGCTAGATATCATTAGCATCATGGGACACCTTTGCTGAAGGATCTGCACTGGTTGCCAGTATGCTACCAGGCCAAATTTAAGATGTTGGTGTTAGTATATGAAGCCCTAAAAACTTGGAACCAGATTATCTGAGGGATCACCTTTCTCCATATATTTTTGATTTTATTATGCACGTTCCCTAGATCAGATTCTCCCTCCCTCCGGGGATATGTGATGAAATAAAGAAACAATACATTAAAAAAAATGAAATCTGTTATTGTGTTGGACAATATCTGTGTGGAGGGAGAAGATGTGCATTTCTAGGATTTGTGAGATGCAGGAGAATGTGCTATTAGCTCCGTATGGGATCACTGGATGACATTCAACAGTGTCCATCAACCAGTGGAGTAGACTTCTCCTTGTGCAATGGGACATCCACACACACCCAAAATCTGCTCCAGCACTGGACTTCACCCCCTGTATGTGTAGGCAGGTCATGGGTAGTAAGCAGGTATTGCCTCCACCACAATATTATCTCTGAGGCCCAGATCACATGTCATGTTCCTGGTGTAACAACCCTGGTTTGGTAGAGTGGGAATGAGTGACGAGGTTGACCATTTCCTCCTCCTTCTTAATCTACCCTCCTCCTCTTTGCAAGCATTGCATCAGAGATTTTTTGGTTTGTTAAACCATAATTTGTCATAACATTCCAACTGTGAAATGATGGTTTAATCACTCCTTTAAATCAGGATGGCAATCTGGTATCAAACTATGGCTGGCTAGAAGCCCTTAAACCAAAGTTTCCTAGACTGGATGTCATAGGAAATTGTGGTTTAAGAAATCAGGAAAGCTTTGCCAAGGCCAGGTGCATAAGAAGATTAGGGAAGAGGAGGGATGGAGGACAGAGTGTTTGAGCTTGTTACTCATTCCTCTTCTAACAAACCATGGTTTGCTGGACCAGAAATGTGACAATTGATCCAGACCTCAGTGTCAAATTTGGTGCATGCTTTTTTTTTAAAAAAAAATATTCATATAAATTATTTATAAGGGTTCCCATTTGAAGAATTTCAGGTTGCAGTATGAGTTGTTTCATTTCCAGATACAGTTTAACTGCACATAATAAGCATCACAGAAGCAGTGGGTTAAGAACTGGGTGAAGAAGATGCAAGATATATTTTGTGAAAACATTTAGGTTTGCCTTCTCCTACACTAGAGAGAGAAGGCATGGGTAATTGAGCGGTAAGCCAAACTGTATTTCAATACAAACGAGAACCATTATTTCCAGTTTTATTCTACTGAGCAGTCAAATTGTTAGTGCTCTTTGAAACCTGCCTTATACAAGAATGTCTCATCTTCCAAAACTCTCTGTACACCCAGCTGCACTGAGATCAGGATCCCCCCCTTAATCTCTCATTTCTGTGACCATTAAATAGAAGATTTACTGGGGACTTGCTGTACTCTAATCTTATATAAATTTATGCAGGTGGCAAAACTTCTACATGATGATTTACCTAAAGTGAGAAATTGTGGATTTTCATTTAATGCTAGCAAAAGGCCCATTATTATGATGAGAGATGTGTGTGTGTGGAAACAGTTTCAATATCATAAGGACCACTGGAGTGTGGGGTATGCAAAACATTTTTATGCACCCTGCAAAGAGACAGGTTATGCCCCATGTGGGGATCTTGATCAACAAAAGTGTTGCTCCCCAATTTCAGGAGCTTAAAGCAGATTTTGCCTTCAGTTTCCTCAAGTATTCCTTTGTTTTTGTTTATTATTAAATTTATGTCCACCCTTCCTCCCAAAGGAGCCCATGTCTAATGCTTCCTTTCATTGGAGTGAATGGCAAGGACTCATCTCTATAGGAAAAGGGAAGAGGTGCACTTGTAGACACAACTGGGATGAAAAACTTGTTCCATACTTCTGGTAATTATGTCCCTTTCCACATCATCTTGAAGCAGATGTGTGGGGCAGGGGCTGTGTTGCTTCTGTCTTAAAGGAGGAATGTCAGGATGGGTGCTCATTTGCATGCAAGTTGGCAGGGTTTGGGTCATAATGTAATTTCTCATTGTTGTTATGTGTCTTCAAGTTGATTTCAACTTATGGCGACCCTTTGAATCAGCAACCTCCAATAGCATTTGTTATAAACCACCCTGTTCAGATCTTGTAAGTTCAGATCTGTGGCTTCCTTTATGGAACCAATTCATCTCTTGTTTGGCCTTCCTCTTTTTCTACTCTCTTCTGTTTCCCCCAGAATTATTGTCTTCTCTAGTGAAGCATATCTTCTCATGATGTGTCCAAAGTATGATAACCTCAGTTTCATCATTTTAGCGTCTAATGATAGTTCTGGTTTAATTTGTTCTAACACCCAATTATTTGTCTTTTTCACAGTCCATGGTGTCCGCAAAGCTCTCCTCCAACACCACATTTCAAATTAGTTGATTTTTCTCTTATCCGCTTTTTGACTATCCAACTTTCACATCCATACATAGAGATTGGGAATACCATGGTCTGTATGATCTTTACTTTGGTGTTCAGTGATATATCTTTGCATTTGAGGACCTTTTCTAGGTCTCTCATAGCTCCCTCCCCAGTCCTAACCTTCTTCTAATTTCTTGTCTATTGTCTCCATTTTGGTGAAGGACTCTGATTTCTTCATATTAGTGTTTAAAGCCTAAACCACTTAGCCCCCCAAAATCTGAAAGTCTGCCTCCTTCCCTACAGACTCAGGTGTTAAGATCAGCAGAGTGGGCCCTCTTGGTAGTTCCATTGCCCTTAGAAGCCTGGGTGGAGGCTCAGAAGAGGGCATTCTCGATGGCAGCTCCTAAGTTGTGGAACTTACCTCTCAAAGAAGTGAGTCTGGCAATTTCACTATAGTTTTCAGTGAATGCTGAAGATAAACCTCTTTACCCTGGCCTTTGACACTTGAGATTAGAGATGTGAAGGCTTGGAAAAAAACAGGAAAAATTCAGAAAAAATGTTTTCCCCTGTTTTTTTCTGAAGCCTTTTTTGCCCCCCCCCAAAATGGGAAAGATTAAAAAAAGAAGAAAAAATTTATTATGAAATGTTTTATTTTAGCATGATGAATAAAATGTTTCATTGAATCTTGGTCCCCCCTTTTTCTCAGTTCTTTTTATGGGAATGGATGCTTTATGTCTGCTTGACACTGTGGAGGACTAGTGGAGACATAAATAATTTTATTTGTTAGTAATGTAGATGGTTTCTTCTGTTTTTTGCCTGCTCCTCATAAACTGACAAAATGAAAGAGGTTCCTTACAGTTCAGGATCTTGTAGATCCATTTGTTACAAAAAAAGTAAAATATTTAAACTGCCATGGGACCTCAAGGTAAAGAGTGGGTAAATGATGATGACTACGATGATGATGATGAATAAACCTGGACTGTGCATTGCGACCTGTGAAGGTAAAGAACTTTGAGCCATTTTGTGTGTGTTTTGATTGTAAAATGATTGTATTTTCCTTGAAAGACTCTCTCATATAGGAGGGTCAAAAGTTCAAACAAAGATTAAAAGTTTAAGGGAATGTTTTGCTCAGGAGTTTCTGCACAGGAAGGTCAAACATTCAGCCTTCATACCTTGCAATTAAGAGGAAACAGAAAGTTAACCAGGAGTAGGATTTTGGCAATTAAGGGGAAATTGAATCTTAACTATGGATTTTTGTTACTTCTGTTAGGTTACAAGGTTGGGGGGGGGAGTCAAAATATTGTATACAAGTTGAGCTGGAAAATAGGACAGTAAGGCAGAACCTAGAAGAAAAGAACTATAGAGTAAGAAAGCTGAAGAGCTACCAAAGGGCTGAAACAGTTCGAAAGTTGAAACACTGGAAACTATTAGAGGAGAATTGACTGTTTCCCCCTTTGCAGGGTGTGGGGTCTATGAACACTGCTTGGAGACTTTTCCAATGGGCAGCTCACAAATATGGCTGGTACAGTCTATGGCACTGCGTGGACAGGTACAGCCCTCCAGATGATATGGACTACAACTTCCATCAGCCTCAGCTAGCATGGCTAACATTCAAGTATGATAGGAGCTGTCATCCAGCAAGGCTATGCTGTGATAAGATCTTCAGAATGAGGTTGGCCGTTAACTCAATGTTGCCACAACATGAGGAGCAGCTGCAATTTTAGACAAGGGTCTTTCTCAGCTCTACCTGGAGAGGCTGAACCTCAGAATTTCTACATTTGAACGATGTGCTCTACCAGTCAGCTTTAACTCTTTCCCTATGAGCCATCAATTCCATTGTGAGTTGACATGTGCTGAGAAGTCAGGTGATTATATATGAATGGGCTAGCTGGTCCAAACAGATGAAACACAAGGATATGGCTTTGATAGATTCGTTTTCTAATGCATATTCATTTTTATCCCTTATCCTTTTCCCTCCCCCAGTGATAACCTTGCCATTTTCTGGTTGTGCATCCTTCCTTGTTCTAATGCAATTGTTTTTTCAGGCTTGTTTATGGCATCTTTTCATTTAGCGGAACATTGTGATGCAATCAAACAAAGCTGTTGGATTGTTTTGTGCCTGATAGAGAATGGTTACTGTTAGCAGAATTACAGCATTAAAGGCTCTTTCTGTGGCATTAGTGCACATACAAGCATCAATTGGCGGAAGTACTACACTGAATAAGAATATCATTTACATCTTGGGTTGCTTTTCATCTAAGACTGGGAAACAGCTGTAACAAAAACCCCCACAATGGTATCAATTCACATCATATTTGCAAACGACTTAATTGCTGAAAAATTTAAAAAACAATAGCTGTTTCCTCTATATGCAGATTTGGACCACACACTTTAATCTGCAGAACAAACTGACAACTAGATCCTAACCATCTTTATCACAATACTTGTCCGCAATGCCTGCACAATGATATAGCAAAATAATTATTTTTCTTTCCCCTCCATAGCATCTGGTTTGAGTCCTGTATGTCACTTGCCAATCCAAGTAAAGGTATTGCTCATAATCGTGCACAGAGCAAGGTCACCTTAAACCCACAGTGTACATAGCTCAGTGGGCAGCTGTTGGGTTTCACACAAGGAAATGTCAACCTGGAGGTTGTGACAATGATTCCTGTGGTGTTACTGCTTGTTATATGTAGAAGAGGCCTCATAGAAAAAAGGAAATAACTGGATTTCAGTGGTACATTCTAAGGTTTGTGTCTGCAGATGGGTTCCTGGAAGCATGAATGCTGGGAAGGATCTAGAAAATTCAACTGCAGTGAGTCTCACTAAGCCCATCTAAGCTCTAGTGTGCCACTGTTAATTGGTTGATATCATAAACCTATGCTTAGTATGGTATTGTGCTCTGTTGACAACACAGAGGATGTCATCAATCAAGACTGGCACTCAATACCTAGTTGAGGATTAGATGGGGCAGTCTGGACACAATCTGTATCAGACCTGAGGGAGCTTACACATTCTTGAATGAAACATTACCAGCTTATCACTATAATCTTAGCCAAACTATAGTTTCATAACTGGAAAAAAAAGTTTAAATAATGAGGCAGGAAATCATTATGTTGCATAAAAATAAAATGCAACATTTCCAGATTCCAAGAGGATTCTTTTAGGATTTTCTCTAAAAGTGAATTAACCCTTGATGATCTCTTTGAATTGAATCACGGCATGACTTTTCACAGGCCTGCTGGTTTAGATGGAAACTAGGAAACCTAAGCCTTTAATAATTGTAAAAGGAGGGGGGATTCTTAAAGGTTCTTTCATCTCCTGTCATTATACACCAGTGGTAGAAGAACCTGAAGCTATTAGAATTCTCTATTTTCCAACAAAGCACAGGGGGACACAACACATCTGGCAATTTATTAAGCAACACTGGTGAATATTAAGCCTGAATGTATACCCTGTGTGATGACATGGCCAGGCAGATTGGTGCATCTATTTCAAAATCACCTGCTTTCATTTCTCCCCCAACCCCAATGTTCCTGATCACTTCCAGGAAGAGCAAACAAAAGGAAAGCAAATAAAACCACCTTCTTTTTAGTTAAGTGCCTTTTTCAACGGACTTGATTACCAAGATGATTAGTAGCTATGCAATCAGCGAACCATAGAAATATATTGTGACAGATTTAGCCATTATTGCTGAACAGATCACAGCACTATTGTACCATGGACTTTTCTTTTGCAGATGTACAATTGTTTGTTTATAGACATGTATGAAAAAATACTGTAAAGTTAAGGATGGGGAACCAATGGCCCCCCAGTTGTTGCTGCACTACATATTCCCCTGACCATTAAAAAGTATGGCTGGGGCTGGTGGGAGGTGGGGTCCAACAACAACCCTGGTCTGAGGATGTAGCCCGTCTTTCATTGATAGTACCAGCCAAGCGCCTGTTAAAAGTAATGGTGGCAGATTCCCCAATGCAGAAGTTTGCTACCTGATCCATGTTGAGCAGAGACAACACATGGGATACTGAAAATTATGTAGGTTGATAGTGCTCATAGAAAGTTATCCAGCCAAATGTCTCCTTCTTCTAGCTTCCAAAATGCCATTGCTGAAGCCATCAAAGGGAGAAGCAGCAGCAGTCAGATGCCCTCCATCATGCCTAGCCTGGCAAGAGCCCCAGTTGAAAGCCCCCTTTGCAGGGCCAGGGCCAAACATGAGGGGGCCCTCAGGTACCAATTCTCCCATGCAACTGGCATGGGATAAGATAAGATAAGATAAGTTATTTATTGCTGCCGATGGCCAATACAAAATCATCATACAATTGAAACCAAGTTTATGCAAATTAAAACCATCGTCAAGGTTCTTTATATAGACTTTTGACCTAGCAGTGTTCTGCGAATTATAATAGCCATGGCACAGAATTTAGCAATGACGTATGTAATCTGTGGGTGGCGGTCTTCCAGTAAATATCTTGTATAATATAAGGCATCATGGCCAGGTATTGATTGAATAATTGGAATAATACTTGGAGTTCGAATATCTTGATAGAAAGAACAATGTAAAAGGACAGGAGATATTGTCTTGATTTCTCCAGTTCCGCACAGGCACAACCTATCTGAGCGCGGGACCCCCCGGAACCTACCCTAACGTAATGCTGATGGCATCATGTTAAATCTCGCCATAGTAAAGGCTTTTCTGTGACTAGCAATAAGGAGGTTGCTGAGGTATTGTGCAGGGGTAAAGCCCCTGGAATAAGTGATGACGTCAAGCTTGATAGATGTCATAGATAGGTGAGTTTGCAATTCTATGTCCATTATACGTTGGGACAGGGCTGACCGTGCTTTAGAATATCCTAAGTTGGCGATGTTGGCAAACGAAAAACCGAGGGATGTCACTTTCTTGATCACAGACTTGTGTCAAGACGATTGAAAGGTGTCATAAAGTACTAAAGGAGCCAGGCCAACGGGGAAAAATTGAAGTTTTAGGCACAGCTTTAACTTAAGTTTCCAGATTCGTGCTTCAATGGAAGGGAGACCAGCTTCCATTCTTACAATCGCATTTGAAACACATGATGGAATCCCAAAAACGGCCCTCAGGAATTTTGTCTGTATGAGTTCGAGAGGGACTGCTTTTGGGAAGGTCAGCATCTGTGTGGCATACATCAATTGTGAAATGACCTTCACCTTGAACACTTGGATGGACAACTGGCATGGTCTTAAATAGGCCCGGCTGCCCCACCTCCCACATCATCACATCAGCGTGCTAGTGCACTGCATGCACACACCTTTGCACGCGCTTATGTGGCTATGCAGGAGGCATGGTAGCCAGACCTATTTAAGCCCATGCTAACTACATTGGGGGAGGTGTTGTCTGGGAGGGTGGAGCTCCAAAATCTGTGCCAGCATGGGGTCAGGGGGCCTGATTTGCTACCTAAGGGAAAGGGTTGACTTGTGCTGCAAATCACACCCTGCCACCTGATGCTGGTGCGGATCGCAGAGCAGGAGCTCCACCTTCCCAGTGGCCCTTGGTCCTGTGCCCAACCTGGCCACTCGCTGGTGCTGGGCCTGCCTCTTCCCTCCAGCTACCAACTTCCATTGCTGAGGTCTCCAGAAGGAGAGGAAGCACCAGCCCTTCTATTGTGTTTAGATCCAGCTCCATGGTTTGCTGAATTACTACTACCTGCTAAACTGTAACCACTGGAGGCTGGTCTATTAGGGCAGATGGGACACTGCCGCACCAACCTCAGTCTATCCCCAGCCAGCCCCCATCTGCCTGCCTTCTTCCTTACAACCAGTCCAGGGGTGACCGTGCCTGTCATAGTCTCAGTGTTGTCCTTAGAAGGGAGAAGAATGGAGACAAATCTGGAATTAGTTGCCTATGCTTATCATTGGCTCTGATTCCACCTACTGTTGGGCTCCCTGCCTTCCACCCCACCTGTCCCAAAGGGCACCAGCCACCACTGACTGTAACTGAGAACTAGTGTTTGAGTTTCCATTCCCCCCTCCTCCCACCCAATCCCTTTTCCATTTGTGCCATGTGTTTAGATTGCAAGCCTGAGGGCAGGGATTATCTTATTTCTGGAGTAAAAAATACTTTGAATAAATAGAAAACAAAAACATGTGGGATTGGACTGACTTTTTGTTTCAAGCAGTGGCCAGCCAGTGCCTATGGAAGCACACAAGCAGATCCTGAAGGGTAACCTCAGAACTTGATTACTGCAACACACTTTATGTGGGGCTACCTTTGTATTGGTCCGGAAGCTGCAGCTAGTGCAGAATGCAGTAGCCAGACTGCTTACTGGAGCAGGCTACTGGTCACATGTTACTCCTCTGCTGAGAGAGCTCCACTGGTTGCCAGTTTGCTACCAGGCCAAGTTAAAAGTTCTTGCGTTCATTCATAAAGCCCTAAATAACGTAGGCCCGAAGTATCTTAAGGACTATCTGGTTCTTTATGCTCCACCTCGATCACTGAGATCCTCTGACGGAGCACTTCTTGTGATTCCCCACACTTCTGAGGTTCAGTGGGCCTGAGCCTTCAGTGGGGCAAGCCCTGCCGTGTAAAACTCCCTACCAGTAGAGGTTTGGCAGGAGCAATCCGTGCCTTCTTTTGGATGTTGTCTAAAAATAGTATTGTTTAGATAGACTTTTGAAATATGATTTTTTTTTAAACAACCAGTGTTTATTGATGTTTTTATGGGTGCTTTTTGCTGATTCCTACTTTCTTTTAGACATCTCCTAAAAAGGGGCAGGCTTTTGCAATATGAATTTCTTTTTACCAGCCAGTATTTATTGATGTTTTTACTGATGCTTTTATTGATGCTTGTATTTATCTGGTTGTAATTTTGTATACTCTCTTGCTATATTTTTATGACAATGTGGTCCATTAATATTTTAATAAATAAAAATAAATGAAAGCAGACCTCTCTAGGAGTGTGGGTAGCTGTTTTATACAAAGTCAGTCCATTAGGTCATCTAGATCAGCATTGTCTACAGAAGGGACGAGGGACCTGATGCTCTCCAGAGGTTGCTGAACTTCATTTCCCATCCTCGTCAGGCAGTATGGGCAATGGTCAGGGATGCTGGAAGTTGTAGTTCCTGATCCCTGGTATATGTTGATAGTCAATGGCTCTCCAGGGCTTCAGACAGGGCTCTTTCCCAACTCTGTTCAGAGATGTTGGGGACTCAGCCTGGTGCCTTTTGTTAGCAGAGTGACTTGGGGTAAGGTAGACGGAATCCAGAGAGAACAAGAAAGTGATCAGGGTAGTTTCCTGATAACAAATGTGAACAAGAGCAGAGTATAAAATATGAGGAGAAAGTAACAGGTTTGTCTTTCTTAGGTGAGGCCTACACAGGGGAAAAACTCCTTCAAAACCACTTTTTTTCTCCAGCTCTCTCAACTCTCAAATCTCAACCATCTTCCTCACTGATGGCTAACTCCCGACCGACTAGAACCTCCAGCCAATCAGAGCCAGTTGTTAGCCAACCAATAACAGAATCATTCCCTTAGATTACTTACTGAATGGTCCCTGCTGTTGTATGTCCAACTCTCTAGCACCTTGGACAGCTCCTTGGATGTTTTGACTAAAACCCAGAGTAGATTCCACTGCCCTACTGATATGGGAGCCATTAGCCACCACTGTTTCCATGTAAAGCAAGCACTCTGCTGTGGAAGCAAGGCCCTTTCTCCCATTTATCCCCAGTGTCTGGTATTCAGAACTGCACTGTGATTGAACATGGAAGTTCCAGTTCGCCAACAGGGTGTAATGGCCTGACATACTAAACGAAAGGATTTACTATTTGCATTGCAAGGTGGTGGAAATTCTTGGTTTCACCATGCTCCAGGCCCAGTTCACTGACATTTCAAATTGCAGCTCAAATGGGAGGAAAATACTTGACATCCTAAAAGCATATACTGGCTGTGTGAAAAAGATGACATCCTCAAGGTGACAGAATGTTACAGTACTTTTCCGTCTTTTTAGCGCTTTCCTAAAAGTACATATGCGTGTTCCATGAATACACAGAGGACAGAAATTTCCAATTTGTCCTTTCTTTCTTTGCAGGTGAAATGCATTTCATTTTTCTGTTCCTTAAGACAGGCTGTAATCCAAAAAACACTTTCTAGGGAGGAAGCCCTGATGAATTCAGTGGGACTTACTTCTGAGTAAACATGTTTGGGATTGTGCTGTCACTTTAATAAACTTAGTAGGTATTTTTTTGTTTCATTCCTAGGTTTACTAAACTTTGTTTCTTTTCAGATTCTCAACCTAATCCTTAAAGCCTCTGAATAGATAAAAACACTGGACAATTTTCAACTCCTTCCAACAGCTTTGTGGAGTGTATTCAAATCAGGGATGCTTGAGGAACTTGATCTTTTTGCATTCTGATAGGAATCAACCCTGATATGTAACTTCTGGACTTATACACAGGAGTGGGGGAGAAATTTGATTAAGTTCACATTTAGAGGGAAACTTACCTATTTTTCACTTTCTGAAGCAATACACAAACTGAAACACGGCCATCCTTCAAAATTTGCACTTCTCCAAATTTTGCAGTGCAGTTCTTCAGCCAAGTGATGTGTACAAAAATGCATATACTGGGGTAAAATCTGCATATAAATGCATATGTTGGTAAAATAATATACAATAATGCATTTTATTAGGGAAAAGTAATTCCAAAAAATGAATTTGCACTAAAATGCTGATAAGTTTTCATGAGGACTTAAAAAAAATAGAAACATGAAGAACTGAACTTGAGACTGAAAAAAAATGAGAAAGTGAGGCCACATTCACACCAGACATGGTTCAGATGAACACCAAATGGCCGGGTTGCAGTCCAACTTCAGGAATGCTTGGATGAAACTAATTATCTAATCCATTTCAGTCTGGCTTCGGACCTGGCCATGGTACTGAAATTGCTTTGGTTGCCCTGGCTGATGACATTTTGACAGGTGAGATATGGGGGAATGCAACCCTGCTTCTTCTCTTTGACCTCTTAGTGGTTTTTGATACATTGATCATTGTATTCTTCTGGAGTGGCTCAGAGAGGTAGGGGTTGGGGACACGCTACTTTGGTGGTTCCACTTCTACCCACAGGTCCTTTTCCAAAAAGTAGTTATGGGGGGGTACTGTTCATCACCATGGGAGTTGTTCTGTGGTGTCCTGCAAGCTTCCATCTTGTTTCCCCATGCTATTTAACATCTATCTCAAACCTCTGGGGAGCTGCTATCAGCAGATCTGGAATGAGGTGGCTGCCAATATGTGAAGGACACCCAGATCTATCTCTCTGTTGCATCTGAGATGGAGGGGGAGGCAGAGATGGGCTGGTTGTGGGCCAATAAATTAAAGCTGAATCATGAAAGGATAGAGGTGTTATGTGCTCCAGGTTCTCAAGTCCAAGAGGTGGGGAGATGGCCTGTTCTGGAATTTCCCTGGAAGGGGAAGGCCTGTAGCTATGGAGTGCTCCTGGATCCAACACTGTCAACTGAAGGCTCAGGTAGCCTCTGTGGCTAGGACTGCCTGTTTCCAGTTCTGGATGGTTCACCAGCCACAACCCCTCTTGGACATTGGCCATTGTACTCCATGCTCTAGTAACCTCTAGATTGGACTATTGCTATGCACTATAAATGGGGATGTCCTTGCAGATGATTCAAAAACTTCAACTGGTGCAAAATGCAGTGGCCAGGTTATTGGCTGGGTTCCATTTAGAGCTCGTATAAACCTTGTTTTAAAACAACTGTGTTAGTTGCCAGTTTGTTCCTGGGCACAATTCAAGGCACTCACAATGATGTTAAATAAATCCCAAATTTCTGAAAGACTGAGCCTGTAACCCACCCTGGGACCCTACAGTGAGGAGCAGCTAAGAAATTTTATAAATAAACCATGGTTTGTTGTGGGGTCTGAACCAACTCCATCAAACAAACCATGATTTGTGAGCAGTGGCCAAATCTAAATCTGATTGGTTTGGTTTTTGCACCACTGTTTGGACAGACTGAATTTGGCACTGCATCTTAAGTGATAAACCCTAATTTGGGGTGTTACTTGAACCTTGGATTGATTCTCAGTGAAAGTGGGGAAAGATCTCGCTATGGCTGTGCAAGAAACTTCACAAACCATGGTTGCCTATGTGTTTGGAAAACAAACCATGGTTTGGAGTCTAATCTACAGTTAGTGCAAACCATGGCTTGATGTTATATCAGAACCAACCCTATATATGGATTGCTGATTGGCACATGTCCTTGATATGTATGGTGTTTAGGTGCTGAGAAACAAACAGTGAGCTTGGATGCCCTCTTTCCACTGAATGTAGATGATTTTAGGGTGGAACCAGGTCCTCCATAATCTGAATTTAATTATCTAGAGCTAATTCTCACATGCATAATAGATCACTCATCTATGGTGTGCTGAGACTAGAATCACTAGTAACTATTGAATCCTATTGACTCTTGCTGAGCCCAAAGATACAACAAATATTTACCCTTCTATCAGATTTACTCCCTTCCTCAAACTGTTTCCAAGCTTTTATATCCTCCTGTTGGGTTAGTTCATACTCTGCAGAAATATATAAATCACTAGGATGGATGCCATTGGCAAGAACAGTGGAACTATTGATTAATTTAGTGTCATTTCAGTTCTCTCTGCAACTGTCTGTCACAAAAGGAATTTAACTGTGCATTTAAATGGCTACATGGGCTTTTCATTCTTACAGCTGCCTGTACAGTTCTCTAGATAAATATTATAAAATGTGCTGAAATTGCCATAAAATAGATCCATTTTGTGATTTCAGGAAGAGCTCAGAATATCATAAGGCAAGTCCTATTTCACTTGACAAGAGCTGTGGCAAGAAAACAAATGGGATTTGTCCATGCGCATTCTCATAGGCATGAATTTTTCATGGGTGCCATTTTTCAATAGCAGGGTGGGGATCCTCTGGCCTATGGGCCTAATCTAGCCCAACAGGCCTCGCCATTTGGCCCATGTCCATTTTGGGCACACTATGCTCACCTACCCTACACCTGATATCATCTGAGAGTAAAGGCCGGGCTTGAAAACTAGCTGAAAGGGGCTTTGCAGGCACTGCCAATCGACAGTACCTTCAAAGCCCCATCTGTGGTGCTTCCTACAATCAGCTGGTTGTCGGGCACTTTTGAAGCACTCTGCACAGCACTTTCCGAGCCCTGTGCTCAGTGCTTCCCAAGGGCCAAGCGCAGGGCTTGGAGTACTCCTTTTGCAATGCTCCGTAAGAGACCCACATTAGGCACTTGAGAAGTGCTGTGCCAGGGACTCTGCAAGCTCCTTTGGAAAGGGAAACTAGCTCCATTTTTAAAAGGAACATTTTTGCTTTCCATAGAACAGTGGATTTTGTGTTCCAGCCTTCTCCATCAGTAGGAGTAGGGATTGGATGGTGCTATGTGCCTCTTCGACCCCCAATGCTGATAGGTGGCATCTCCAAGCCCACTGGATTGGCTGTGTGGCTGAGATCCACCCTATCCTGCAGAAAGCTGTTATCAGCTGTTAGGTGGTAATCCAAGCCTCAGTGGCACTACAAAGCAGCCTTATTGTATTATTTCAGGGTGTCAAAGTATGGTCAGCCAAAACTATACTGAGAGAATTCAGCCAACTCTGCCACTGACATGTGACAAGATAAAGAGACGCCATGTCAAACCCTTATATTCTGATGTAACTCAACAATGTCACC